>NW_013525516.1:1443028-1483235 GCF_000836215.1 Papilio polytes
AAAAAAAAAAAAAAAAAGGTCGCTTGCGGTTAGTGACGGCCTAATTCAGCAGGTAGCCGCTTGCTGTTCTGTGACGGTTACCCAGTATTTGAACACTTTTTGTATCTGCGTGTGGTTCCCAACCCGGGGTCCGCGCGCAGACCATTCTCATTGGTATAATAACCAATAAACGACTGTTTTTTGCCACATTGGTTGTTTTCTTTGGCTGTTTCGGCTCAAGACACCCCTGCTCACTTACACTAATATAATTATTATATTAAAGTATACTCTGTGGAAAATTACTGATACGTCAATTAAAGGTTTTACATTATTTAAATTTAATGGCGTTTGTTTTTCTGAATCTTTATTCCGAATAATAAAAAGATAATCAAGTTTACATAAAATCACACTAATGTTTCATGTGAGAAATATAAAAATACTAAAACTAAGTAATTTTAATATTTATATATTCAAATAAAACATTTATAAATGAAATACAATCTATCTAAGATCTTATAATAAGCAGACAATTTTTATAGATGACAAGAACAAAATAAATTAATGACGACAATATTCGTCCTGCTCACTCTCTATGAAAAGAATGAAATAACATGTTTGGTATAGGTATTTAGGTAGTGGAAACATTCAACGGGTATAGGTATTACATTATGAAAAGGAAAATATATTCGAAGGAGTGGATGACACATGATAGAGCATTCGAAGTCATAATATACATTCTGAACTTATTATGAAATAATTATTAAAGGTTTGTTGACCAATGTATGAAAACTATTTGTCATTGTCCTGTTAACTTAGAAATAGTAGTCAATCACCAATTGTTTGCCATATTTATCTACTTACGCAAACCTGTCTATTTCGACATTTCAATACAATATTCCTAATTCCTAACAACTTAACGGACACTAAATTCATCCGTCTTTTCAAATACTGCATACGGAAAACAAACAACAAAAATGCAGTTTCTTGCATCCCTTCCGACCGTTTTACAAAATACGAGATTAAGGAAATCATCCACACAATAAACGGCCGAAAAAAATATGGCGGACAAAAAATAACGATGCCTGTGATGTGACCTTCGAAGCGTGACGAGTCAAGGTCACAGCGGCGAGTGACGTCAGCGTGGATGCCACAATACACCGGTCACATTATTAAACACGTGTTAATAATAATCATTAAACAATTCAAACCAAAATTCCAGAAGAGTAAACAAAAACAACTTACTTTGTGCATGAACTAGCAAAAAAATAATCAGTTCATTCAGGAGTGTATAAAATATAAACAAGTAAATCCAATGACAAAATGCACAGACAGAATCAAAACTTATAAAACAATAATATCTCTCAGTTGGATATAAAATGCAATGATAATTTTTGTATAATTTGCATTACACAGGTCGTATTAGGTCACCTCTGTGTTAATATTTATTCTGGGATCGTGCGACTACACTGCAAAACTATTATGATAGATGACTAATTTATTTTAACAATCTTAGGTTGATAAAGCGCATATTAAACCCTCTCACAGTCAGACTGTTCAGTTAATATGATCAGAACTAGCGTCTCTAGCGGGATTAAAGTCTGAAAGGATGAGTAAACTATAAGCCGTCTAAACACTTGAACACAACCATTTGAATTAAATTGTTATTTTGTTCTACGTAATCTTATCTTTTTTAATAGTAATCGTCGCTATATTTAATTATGACTAGCTGTTGCTCGCGACTTCGCCTGCGTGAAATTAAAAAGAATTAAAAGATGCTATGTAACTCACTGATAACTTAGCTTTTTAATGGTGAAATAATTTCGGTTAGAAATAAAAAAAAATCGGTTCAGTAGTTTTTGAGTTATTTCAATACATACAAAAATACAAATCTTTCCTCTTTATAATATGAAGTATAGATTACTGTACTAAGGTGTATAAGCACGAACTTTTTTTTAAGTCTTCAAAGTGTCTAAGGAAATGTAATCCATATTCCACAGACTGTTTACTATTCAACGTGCTGCAACGCTGTTGCGCGTAAAACGCTGCATGTAGCTACTCTATATTCATTGCGGTCACGTATTGCCGCTACCCGCTACACGTAGGGCTGTCAAAAACGCATATCCGAACAGTGCAGAGAAGGAAAAAACTACCGACTGTCGTTGAAAAGACTTGTCAATAGCTTAAACCACTTAACTTACAAGTAACTGAAAGTTAATCACTTAATGACAATTGTTCTGGACAGATGGACTGGTTTCACACCACGGTCTCTACCAACTCCGAAGGGGTGGTAACCCTAGATAGAAGGTAGTTTGTACCATACTTAAAATCTTTTATTTACAAACCACTATCAGACCTTGCCTAGTCAAGTAGACTATTGATTGTATTTTCTTCTAGTTTAAAAGGAATTTGTTTTGTATGTCTTTTCCATACACGTTTCCTTGTAATTCTATGAGGTCAGTTTGAACTAATTTGAACACTAATTCTTGGCTCTTTTGGTGGATTTTTAGATGAATTCTTTTTGATGTTTGTAATTCACTTTGAGTTTAAAGTTTAGTAATATATCTATACTATTATAATAAAGCGTAAACAAACACTTCTTTGTTGCCTAAGATGTCAGCAATAACAGCATATTTTTAAATAATTCTTTTTTTACCTACACTTACGTCACGCTTTATGCTATATATTTTCACGCCTTTAAAATTAGGGGATAAATATTTTGGATAAAAACCCTAAAGTGGGAAAGAGACCATAAGTTGCTGCCAACATCAAGGAAGCAAGTTGTCATCTTTGTCATTTTGACATTTGCAATTGATAATTTGACAAATGTAAACAACAAAATGATATTTTCATAAATTTATGCGGATGAAGTCGCAAGGGAACAGCTAGTCTTACAAATAATATAATTACTATACATAGAATAAAACCATAAGAAATTAAGAATTCAATGCAGTAATTACTATTGCATTTCACCTTGATCGTTATATATACTATCCATAACTTTAAATTGAAATGAATGCGTTAAACGATTGACAATTAAGCTTT
The DNA here is from genome assembly GCF_000836215.1 of Papilio polytes. Taxonomy (NCBI): domain Eukaryota; kingdom Metazoa; phylum Arthropoda; class Insecta; order Lepidoptera; family Papilionidae; genus Papilio; species Papilio polytes. The sequence goes on from NW_013525516.1 coordinate 1,446,050, forward strand.
TTGTTGCGTACAAACAATTATCATACTTATAGAAATTGTTACATAGCTTATTATTACGTGGCTTACAAGTATTGAATACGTAAAGTTAGCAATCAGAATTTGAAACCAATTGAACCTTATACCATTGAGTTATAGTTTAAATTAGAATGCATATATTTAATCGTATTGCGGTTACGTGTTTGTATGTATAAAATGATTAGTTTTCAAACGACGTTTTTCAAGTGGATTTCCTTTCTTGTTTCCGTATCTTTAAATGGTTTTAGATAATTTATACTACTCCTTCCTGTCAATTCTATTTCCATGTCACTTTGCATTTGTCACATACAAATAGTTTATTATTATTATTAAGCCTTCGTTAAGACTCCATCAAAAGCCATCTACGATTTAATCTAAAATACATCACAATACGTTTGATGCTAAAGCCACTCTGACTTGTTTCGACAGTGGAAACGGACAGTTACAAATCTATTAGACAGTTTAGCAATTGGTTCTTCCGTCGTACAACACAAACAATCAAACGTCCTCTTTACCTCGATAGCTTCTGAGAGGCTATTGACATCGGCACTTGCGATCGCCATCGCCGCAGCTCTGTTGTCACGTAATTAGATCCTATTGTATACACGATCGCTCTTTACCGCACTGGTTTTACAATATTGAATACGATCTTCATAAAACTGCAGTTACCATAATTGAAATTTAATATTTAAGGATAAATGAACTGTAATAAGTATAACTGCACTTAAAAATGTCAAAACTCATGTAAAAATGAAAGGTCCTATCAAAATAACGTCTGAGGTTCCCTTTAGGTAAATTTCCTATAAAATTAAATTTAACTTTAATTCAAATAAAAAAAGATGCTAAAAGTTTACTTATTTCATTAAGCTCATGAATCATCTACGTTCAGCTTTAGATTATTGTTGGGATAGTTAAAATTGTTTCAGCAACTAAAAAAATAATTGACCTAAAACTTGTTCTAGTATGGTCACCCTATTTTAATAGCATCACGTCCAGAAATCGTATTCTGTGACGCGCAGAAAATGCCAACTTTTCCGCTTTCTCGTTCACTAACAGCAGTGTATCTCGGAAGCGTTTTGCAGGTTCATTGTTCGTATTTCGTAGTCTTGTTTTTTAGTTTACAATTGGTTAAATAAAATATTACACAATATTATATTACGTTATCAACACTAATGTATTGTGGTTTCAAATTGGTTTTATTATTTTGTGTCTAAGAGATTCAAAAAGGTTGGTGTTTCAAGTCGTATATACCTTTACAAAGACAAAATTACTTATTTAAATAAATATTGTAAGAGAATAATCCAAATTATGACTTAAAAAGGATTGACTGTTGTATGATTTATTTGTTGCACTTACAGTAATTACAATTAATTTTTTGATAAAAACATCTTGTCTATCACTAAAACCATAGCAAATTCCCGTTAATTTATGACATTAAAAAAGTAACGCCAACGCCAGTTATGCTGATTTAGGAAGTTTTATAGTCTCTCACTTTCTAAACGAACATCAAACAAATTCGCCGCGGGCGGCAGTTATAAACAAAAGACCCCTGGCCTTGATATTGTTTTCATTATCGCTGAAGTCATCTCTTTACATCGCAGTTTCGCACGGCTTACTCTTTAGTTCATTCACACGTGAGACTGATCTTGAACTTCAACCTGCGGATGACATAATTGAGAGCTTTTGTTATAAAACAGGAAATTACAAGACCCAATCTCTTGACAATTAAAATAATATTATGCTGTCTTACTGTAAATATTTTTTACCAAGAGTAAGTGTAAGTGGGGGATTACAAGCTTGGGATGTCTATTGCCTGATGTCTAAATGTTTTTCTTGTATTTTTCTAATTATTAGGAATGCTTCGGGTATTTTTGAGAAAGTGAAACCACATCTATACTTATCTATATCAATGTAATAAAGCGTAAACACACACTACTTCGTGGCGTAGGATGTCAGCAATCACAACATAATTTTGAATAATCCTTTCTTAAATATAAAGCCTTACATTTAGGACACGCTTTAGGCTATAGATTTTCACGCTATTAAACTTAAGAGGTATATACATTGTAAAAAAACCTTTATGTGGGAAAGGGAGCTGGAGCTGGGGAAGCTGCCAACATTAAGGAAGCAAGATAATGATAACGGTAATTTTGATATTTGCAAATAAAAATTTGACAAGTTTTTATAATTTCATGCGGATAAAGCCGTACGGGAATAGCCAGTTTATACATAAACTGAAATCACAGCATGTTTATGTAAATATTTTGGCAGAACTCAAATGTAATCTTATGAGATGTTTGTTCGTACTGTCGTTGTGACCTGCACAGTTATAAAGTGCTTACGTTAATTAACTCCGAGGTGAGTAATGAAGTGGAAGGCAGCAAGCCGACACTTCATTTAGCGAGACATTTTAACTTAAATGCTGGATGTTCTTAACGTTAACACGCTCTCTTGAAAAGTTTATGTAAGAACGCGAAAAATGTGCTAGGTAATTTGCTGTTAAACTGAATTTCTTTTTAAATTATTTTAAGTTACATTAAATGGTTCCGCCGTAACAATCATGTCTGATTTTGGTTTTTACTAAACATTTCATTAATTTTGATTAAATTGATAGGTATTACTTAATAGTGGTAATTTAAAATGAAATAATAATTTTAAATTTATATCTATCATATGTTTCTGTATATATAATAGCTAAGTCTATCTATCTTTACTAATATTATTAAGTGGAAAGACTGTATTTTTGTATCGAAATAACTCAAAAACTACTGGGCCGATTTTAAAAATTCTTTCGCAGTTAAAAAGCTACGTTATCAGTGAGTACCATAGGCTATATTTTCTATTATTATTTAATTCCACGCGGACGAAGTCGCGAGCATTAGTTATTTAATAAGATTATTTATAGTTCTGTCTTATAAACATATCAAACATACTGTATACGTAGGAAAATGGACATATAACAAGGTCCAATAGCAGTGTTTTCACCATAATGTTGGTATTAGCATCGTAAATGCGGCACAGTAAAGCCGGTTCATGACACAGACTCTGGTTATGGTGGATTAGGGTCAGCGTTGTCTTGCATCCGTTTCCTTTAGTGTCTAGATACCAAGGTTTATAGAACTATTGTTTAAAATTAATCTTTTTCGATTTCGATCTTTAATCTTTGCCTATCTATAACTAATGTTATCAAGAGGTAATATTTGTATATTTGTATTTATAACTCAAAATTTACACGGCTGATTTTTTAAATTTTTACACTTTTAAAAAGTTACGATATTAGTAAGTAACATAGGCTACATTTATTAATTCCACGCGGAGGAAGTTACGAGAAATAGCTATTAAAATATAGAGGAAGGAATTATTTTATTTTTAAAGGTCAAAAAAATCAAGAGGCCTTTCGTTTACATTACGATGGTCTACATTTTTCCTCGATTAAAAAAATATTTTATTACAGTCATAGTAATTATTGCACTAAAATGCAACAGAGCGTAACGAAAAAAATAAAATGACTCAATGCATTTTACATAACATTCTTTAATTAAACACATATGTGGCTTAAACCTTTAAAATTTTAAACGTAAAATTATACCCGAGTGTAAAAACTTGCTAAGCGGTAAAGCTTGTTATAACACCTTATTTTCGCATGCAAATAACATCGTTGCTGGATTAGCACGTTCTATAATTCTCTACAATGTAAAGTTGCTTGCTAATATTTTAAACCGTAACATGTATCTTATGACGTACAAATTACTTACTACTTTAACTTTGTGTGTATGATTCTTGATATGATTACTGTCAACGTGTAGTATTGTTTTTTTGACGAGCAAAACCTTGTGTAGAAGGACTTCGAGGTGATCATCGACATGTATAGACATCCACAATACTAGAGGAATTGTAAATACTTTGCCGTTGAGGTGATTTTACACTGCTACAAACACACGCTTTGTACAAACTTTTCGTTCTGATCTCTTTAATTAAGCTCCTCTATTGTGGTTTGCGGTGTTTCAAAAAGACACCTTAATTATAGCGTCTATGTACAGTCGGGGATACTGGCGGTGTTATCTTAAAATCGACAATCGTTTAAAATTTTTTAAAAGAGACGCGAAACAAAAACCACTACAACGCGGGTTATAAATGAACCAGTAAGAAAAAAGTCGGTTTGTGATACACGGCTACTTTTTTATTATTACCCATTCGATTGTGCCACTAATTGTTATCTAATTAGTTATTTGTAGGAAGAGGCGGAGTTTGTCTAGTTACAATAAATACGGCAATTGTTCCTAAAGTGGTACACCGCGGATTTCTGGGATTGTACCTCCTGTCGGGCTACAGGTATGCGTATGTAACAAACGAAATGAAGTCTGTATTTACGTAAGACGCGGTAATTCTGTGTGTTAACTGCGGTGAGGATTGTAGCGGACTTACGAAACGCCCGATCATCGTTAGTGCGTGCGCGCATTGCCCTGGTTTCGTTTTTACTGCAAATATTTTGAACGTTAGATGCTAAGAAAAGAATTGGTTGAACTGATTTTGCGTGAAGGTTAAGAATACGAAACATATTTATTTTTTAATGTTAATAAACAAGCTTTTAATATTTGAAACTGTATTAAGTATTTGAATTATTTTTGCAACTCTTTATGGCTGCACACAAACATCTAATGCACACAAGCTATCTAATTTTAGTACGATCATAATAACCTCCTAAAGTCATACCGTTATTGTTAAAAATGTCCTATTGACAGCTTCAGAGTCGAGAATTTGTTAACACTTTCGTGCTAAAATGCTTGTCTCGATTTTCAGTTATTTTAAAGCGAGGTCATGTTACAATGTATACGAGAAAATATAAAATAACTATAAGTCAACAGTCAGCCAAACACACGTTTCTTATTATCCTTTTTTACACAATAAGTACAGAGTTATGTAACACTTAGTTTATCTACAAAGCAGTTCCCTACGCGATCATAAAAAGTCAAGGAAATGGCTTTGTAAATCTATGGTTATTCGACATAGAAGTCTTTTATGACACAATGGGTTGTGAATAAGCTTGTAAAAGGCGTCAAATGCTTCCACTTGGCTTTATAGTATTTGTACGGATATGTTTGTCACGATTTGAATTACCGTTCATAGCTCAGATTGTATATTGTATTTACTGATAATGTTTTCAAATATTTCGCACGTAGTTTACGAAATTCAGAGATTTAACATTGACTTTTATCGATCTTTATAATGTGTTACAATAGTCAATTTTATTGTCATATCTCACGTGATACATGCAAACTTTAGTATTGAAAATACAGTCAAATTTAATTCATCAGTATTTAACACAACTTAGAGTAACGAGGCCGTAAAAATCACAATAACATATCGATTTACAATATTATAATTGACTTGCTTTCGCCCGCGCCTCCGTCCGCGTGGTATTAAAAAATAAGTAGCCTGTGTTCCTCCAGATTGTACTTTACATCTGTGCCAAATTTCATTGAGGTCCGTTCAGCCGTTTAGGCTATAAACTCTAACAAACATCGATCCATCCATCCATCTAAACTTTCGCATGTATAATATTACTATATTACTAAGAAGTAACACTAAGCATACGAATATTGATCGCATATTTTAGACGATTAGTTAGTTTGAGAATACAAATTAACGATGATGTCTAATTCTTTACAAAAATTGTCTCTAACTAATATAAATACGAACAGTAAAAGATATAACAATGGATGTTTCTAACAGTATTGTGTATTAAACATAACATAGTATAGTATGTAATTAGCCTGATAAATCGGCTAATGCTGGCGCGTACGTTCCGCATAACTTAATTGGAAACCACTTTCTGCAGCTATCGGCCGTCAGCTTCTTAACATAGAAAGTATAAGCCGTGGTTTGCTTTAATTTTATAACATTAGTAGATTTAAATGTTTTTACCTTTTTTATATGCGTATCTTACTTTTTAATTATTATTAAAAAGTTTATGTTTATTCGACTTTTACTTCAGGGTACTTAAACATATTAAATTCATAATTAAAATACAAATTAATTAAAATTAAAAACTTTAACGATGGTCTTTGTTACCAAAATTATTAAATTTAAGAGTACAATTTTTTTAAAGCATGAAATTATAAAGTTTATAAACGTAATACTAATTAACAAAAGCATAATAATTTGCGTATAAGCAAATTACACTGATAACGTAAGTTAATTATACAAAATTACAAAATACCAGAAGTTAATCGAGAAATCAATTCGTCGATCGATTTAAATGAACGCATCCAAACACGTTATATAATTTCACCACAGCCTAACAAATTAACGTGAGTTTTTACTGGCCATTCGTAAAATATAGTTGTCTCTATCATTCTCTTTATAAAAACTGAGATGAAGTGTTTTGTTTTGACTTCGCTGAAGGAAATTCACGGGTTACCTAACATAACCCACACACGTGTTATGCGAGTGTTGACTTTTACATTGTTTTATTTTGTTTAGATCTTTATCTTATTTTAAATCAGAGGAAACTAATGTACGCTGCTTTCGCTTCTTTGATCTTTGCTTTTTTTGCAAATCTTTTTATTTTAAACATCGCTGTGGCAGAACGAAAAAGAGGTTTTACGTATGTTAGACCGCTGATCTTTGTATCGTAAATTTAAGATATATTTTATATGGTAGATTGCTAACTTTTGCTTGCGAATTCGTCCGCGCGAAATCAATAAAATCTAATAAAAGATGTTAGTCAGTGATCATGTAGCTGACAAAAGAATTTTTGATAACGATGCCGTAGTTTTTGGGTGTATTCGTTACATGCAAAAATGTAAATTTTTCCTCTTAATAAGTGTAGAAAATACAATAATCAGAGTGAAATAGTGATTGGCATAAATTACCATTCGTTTAAAAAAGTTTCCTTGGAAAAGAAGACTAAAATCTATTTATATATCTCCAAAGGACAAAATGCACGCATGCTGAAACAGAAAACTGCGTTGTTTATAGTCTATGGTCATTGACCTGCTTCATCCGGGGTGTCATCCTAATGTGGATAGATTTAATTTCATATTAACATATCCGGCGATTCTTCAAAATAGATATTCCATCGAACAGAACAGAATTAAAAAAAGATTTTGTAATTTCAAAACAGTTTTAATTTGATAAATTTCAATAGAATTGATCGTTTCAATTTTGCGTGATTTTCACCGCGATTTAAAGATCTTTGATACCATTTTCTTGATTTTTAGACAGTACTTATATAAACAATATAATAATCCAGGTTACCGCGGATGTATTAAATTATGAAATAATAATAAACTCACCTAAAGATAATCGAAAATCCATATAAGTTAAGACCGTTTAACTACAAGCTGCGATTTGCTCGGTACAATAAAAGTCTATATAATTTTCCAATTAAATTTCCACACTTGCACAAACCACATGTAGGCCGATCAGAAACTGCCGCGAGAAATCGTTCTGTAAACATCTTTAATGTCCATGCAAATCCACACAGGGAATGCGAGAGAAAATACTTCGATACATATTTACATAAATCCTCACGATATGAAGAGAAATATCGATATCGATACAGATTAGAACATCACTAATTGGTAATCGGAAAATAAACGATTTCCCGCACAACGAAACCGTTTCTGTATATGTAGTTTGCACGAATCCTTCGTTATTGAAACAAACTATAGTAACCGATACTAGCTTTCATACATATGTAGATTTAAAAGGCGTGTTTTAAACGCGATGTTTATATGCGGACGTGATTGACTAACAAATAGATAGACAGACATTCGTATGTAAATTTTACATATTTAACGGTATGCATGGTAAAAAGTTTTTTTGTACAATTTTAAAGAAAGTTTCGATTGAATAAGAGTCAATCTATATGCAAGTAGCGTTTTCTATGACTCTAGATAAGGTTAAGCTTTGAAATTAATTAAAAAAATTAACTTTAACTGTTGATAGACACAAATAGTACAATAGTATATTGTATACAAAATTATTGCTAAAGCAATAGGAACATATATTTACTTACTTTAAAAAAATCCAAGTCCTTATGGAGTTTATTTCCAAATGATCAAACACAAATCCAGAACAATTTCAAATAAAATTTTCGATTAAAACACAATCACACTTCCTAATATCAAAGTTAACAAGATTAGACAGGTTATTTTGAATCGCTACCGTTTCGCGAAGACGGTGCGTCACGACGTAAGACACGTCCGAACTCTCGTGTGTCTACTTTCGAACTGAAGTAAGCAAGGCAAGGCAAGACTCGAGTTGAGATTGTCCGGAATGGGTATCGTAAGGCATATTTTGATGCATCGTCTGCATGGCTTGGAATGCAGCGCCACAAGCTCCTCTGCTTTATTTTTCCCTCCATAAGAACTGGAATACTGGATAATAAGAACAGTCTGGAACGTTTTGTGTTGAGGTATCCTATACCCATTTACTTATGGCTTAAATGACTAAGCTAAGATGAAAGTTTTTTTTTACTAAATTGCTGATTTACTTTAACTTAGCAAAATGTTGCTTTTAATAATTTTTAAATGTACAACTCAACTGTCAGGTTGCTGTGAGTTTAATAAAATTAAGTGAACTTTGGCAAAGTCTGCGAGAGTTAAATTTTAAAACAATAAATTATTTTATCCGTCGATAAGTACTTATTGTATACCTGTTATTTATACGTTATCGGGTTTTTTAATTTTACGCAGGCGAAGTAGCGAGCATCAGCTAGTGTTAATTTAAAGGTAATTAATTGATCAATATATAATTATATCACCTAGCATAGAAAAGCTGGTATAATTTCGCAAAAGAGCTATGCTTAGTCTGTATATCTATTTAGTGTTGGTTAATATTAGTTCATTTGCATTAGTTCAAGTAACTAGTATAACGAATGTTTCAAATTATTAAACATATTGCGTGCGCACGATCAGCAAAGTACTATAATTTGAGTAAGACTCATTATATAGTCTTACACAACGTGTCTAAACTCTGTAATAAAAGCGAGCGTCGAAGCCTGTAATGTTCTGCCGTTATCTTTTAAAAACACATTTAATTTTACAGAGTGTACGAACTAATGAGAACAGAGAGCTGTAATATTTTACCGAATGTATTACTTTTAAAGTAAATAAGCTGAAAAACGGAAGTATTAATTCTCTAGTTTCCGGGTCCAAATTACAATTTAGACTTTTAAAACAAATTATAAAACATCTATAAGCAATGATCGTTTTTTCTATTTCATGGAATTGATGTCGTTTGCACTTTTGCCACCTTATAATAAAAAAGTAACCAGCTAAAAAATTAAATAAAAAAGGAAGAACAGTAAAACATAAATAAGTACTTATTTTTAAGTTATTATTATCAATACAGGCGTTTACATAAATGGCCAATTTTATTGTATTTAAAAGTAATAAACAGTCGGCCGGTAATTATATTTGATTTGTCAGCGTTATATGTGAAAAGAGTTACCTTCCGTGTTTGTATAACAGCCGTATTAGAAAGTCACTTGGCGCATTTACTTTACAACTTGTTTCCTTAATTTTGCGAAGCTGGTTTTTTCATTCGGTACAGTTGGAATAAGTTAGTGTTTGGTAAAACTTTGATAGATACCCTTATTAGTGTATTACATATATAATTATGTCTATTATAAGTAGTAAATGTATCATCATGCTGAAATATTCTTATAAAAATTACAAAATTATACTTACTTATAAAAGTTTTATCGTTTGTAAATTCTGGATAAAGTCGCTCAAGACTGATAATTTTCGACGTTATATGGAGTGGTCGTTGTATGGAGTGACAAAGGATATGTAATTTTCCCATCCTTATTTAAACTTAATGATTAAAACATCACACTTTCTAAGTTAAATAAAGTGTCGGCGACGTTACATCGAGTAACGTTATATGGAGTTTACATTATACGTTTCGGTAACAATATAACATAACGAATATATAGTTTTAAAAAGCTGCGCTTAGTTACAATGTAGTTGATTTTACTCTTATTATACAGGTTATTATTTACTTTATACATCTACTCTTATTATACATTATTAACCTCATTTTTACATATTGATAAAAATGCTTAAAACCATTAAACAAAGTAGTTAGTTATTTTATGAATTCAATCACTATTTAATGTAAAACTGTTAACGTTAGATAGCGTTATTCCAATACGGGGTCCGTTAGTTCGTGTCTTCGGAGCACACCATGCAAATCAGCTGTTGATAATATTAACAGTATGAAGCGAAGCATGCGGTCCAATAAATCAAATTACGCGGAACATATATAAGTGTTTTAATAGCTTTTTTAATTCCAAATATACACAAAGTAATAACAAATCAAAAATCACATTGGTACATGTCGGGTTTCAAACCCAGGACCTGAGGATTACAAGTCAAGTGCTCAAACCCCTGAACCACGGACGTGGTGACGACCCTTGAGGTATAACCGTCCTCACTTTATTCGGTTTTGACAAAATCGGTGAAAAACACCATTTTTGACTAGGGTAACTTCGTGTGCTTTTTGATTGACAGCTCGTTTTACAAAGTGTAGCACATTGAAACGTTAGCCAGCCATTTTGACAAACAAACGCGTCAACGTTTTTTATTAAAGCCGCTTACAAAATAATAGAGTAAATTGTTGAACTATAACACATAGCTTGCGTGGAATAGTTACAGAGTCAAAGTAAATCGGGCGAATGTTAAATTCACTTTTGAGGGAAAAAAATTATTTATTTTATTTATCTTTATTAAAACTGCTGCTAAACCGAAATTCTAAAAAAATCCTTGAGCATTTACTTTTATTCGAGTAACCGTCGTGTAGAAAAAAGAAAAATCTCGTATAAAACTACACTAAAGGTCTCTCTTAGGCTTGGCGTTAACCAATCATTGTTAATCTTATTTAGAAGTTCTGTGTATTTTTAATTGGATTCTACAGCGTTAAATATTGCTACTCGGATACATACAAACTTATTACTAATCTCTTACCATGCTATGCGACGATGTCAGTCAAGTAATTGGATGTTAGGACAGATTAGTGTAAGGAGAAGTACAGAAACTAAAAAAGCTATCGAAAATCTTAGGGTTCACCTGATGATCTACTCTAGGTCTCGGAAGGTACCAGACAAGTTAATATCTACTCTTTAACATAATGTGAATATTTGTTCTACAGAACCTAAATCTTGTACTAGTAAACAAAAGTAATTTGTCTACTTTGGTGGCGTAAGGCACATGTTTATGCCATTTATATTGTTTGGTACAACAATCTCCCTCAGACAATAGCGTGATAGGCCTATTGTTTGTAAGTTTTAATAATAATTCACGTTCATACTGAGATTACATTACATCAACCGACGAAAAACAATCGAAGGTGTAGTTTATTTGTACTGTCGAAACACTGGCATCGAACACCCGCGGTCGCGCGACACTTAAACACCTAAAACTCATACACCGAACGGCATAATATTGCAAACAAGGGGATGGTGATGGATAAAGTGGTACTCACCCGCTTGATGCCCCATTCACCCCCTGCAGGTGCCTGGTCTCTGTCAAGCCTAGTTCTGTCCAGGCTATAGGCGCCAGCGATGCTGCTTGCAGATGCATCCATATGCACTGTTATTGTTCCAAACGCGAAAATACAACGCGACCCCTTCCGTAACTAAATTGATAAAAACCGCCACTTCTGATTATCTTTGAACTCGTACTTTTTAGCCAACCGATTGACTGAGCTGCGTTCATACGACTCTTTCACCCGCACACCTCTCCGCAAGCCCCGCGCGGGTGAGAGATTCAAAACTACCCACTAGAGTGGGAAAATAAAAATGCGTCCGATTACCCGCATTAACCAAGGCTTCGAAATTCAAACTATATGTTCGCCACCAAATGTGGCAAACCCATATAATCTATACCGAACAGAAACATTGTCTTTGTCATTTTCTTTGAAATAATAGCGACGACAATTTTTAATACAAGGCAAGGAATATCACTGTTAAGCTTACATCATATGTATTCTCGAAGTTTATGTCGCGTATAACATACTGTGTGAAAGAGACCTAGCCAATTTTAATATACCTAGAGTGGACTTTGTTCTAACAAAACTAACATGGAATAAAATTGGGTTTTATTTTCGTTTTTTATTTGATTTCCTATTGGCTTGTATTTAGAATCGTGTGATGAAATAATTCTACAATTATAAAGAACATGAATAGACGCTATGTTTGAGAACTATTAGCGCACTTATAATAACTAAATGTTTTTAAATATCTAGCGTCAGTTTTCATTGTCATAGTGTGAGTAGGCACTCCAGTTCTCTTTCGCGAACCGGGACAGCTGCCAACTTCCATTCAATTTGCAACACGGATAAATTACAATAAAACCGCAATTATAACGCATTTATGTATTTTTTTCATATTTAATGCAATATTCTTAAGTGACTTTGAATTTTATTATGATTTTCGCAGTTTATTCTTTTAATAAAATCGTACATTCAGTTTCAGAAACAGTTTTAAATAAAACTAGTCTATTTTTGTATATTGTGGTGTATGTGGGTATGCCAATATAATGTACCGTCAGTAATATGAATAATAAATTAGTCCAGTACCAACCGACGTTTCATTCACATCCCTACATTACATTGGCGACGAGGATAGGATTTATTTTAAACGTTTTTTAAACAATTGAACGTTAAAAACAATACTCAAAAATTGTCAATTAATTAGTTAAAATAACTTGATTTATTTCAACAAGGTTATTAAACAAATAAAAGCCATTTAAATACTTACTCACTCCTACAACTTTTTTCATCAATCATTCTTGTACGAAAGATCTCTGTACAATGTTGTCTGAAACCATTAACTTCTTTTGTAGAATTTATTTAATCATTTCAACATTCAGCATTAAAAGTTACTTTCAACAATGAAGTATGAAAAAGTTTAGAAAATCTACAATTGAAAGTAGTTACATTAAACTTAATCAATAAACACTCAAAAGCTTATTTTTACGCATTTTTTGACATAATAAATATCCTCTCAAGACGATTAGGATCCAATTTAAGTTGTAAATAAAGGTAGTTAACGACCAGCTTAACATGACTTAGGAAAGTGGCTATTATTTGTTTATTGTCTATAATAACAAATATGCATTGTTCTCTATTGTTCTTGCCTCATTGCTTACTTCATCGATTGCCCCAGCTAACAAAAATGTCCTTTATTCGTAACAAACATTCCTATCACTCTAAATAATTAGTTATTATTACGTCTATCAATTAGTTTAGCAAAACTGTCTAGTGAATACATTTGTGAAATAGGAGACAGTGTACATATTTTTATAGGAGAAAAGAGCCAAGTAATGTTTAGCTTAAAAATGTTGTTAATTCATCTAACAACACACTATAGGCGGCGCCAGGCAATGATCTAAGCTAGTTATCATTAACATGATGTTCGAATATTGAAACAAATCTTAAACGGGCTTCGTAAACGCCGCTGATTATCTGACTGATCTCAAAATGTTGCCTTATCAATTAATACGTTGTTACATGTTTAAATATCAGTATTCAGTAATGATCCGATAAAATATCTAAGTACACGTACATAAAAGAGCCAAGAGCGTTTTACTTTTTAAGCTATAGACTAAGAATTTAACAGAAAATCTAAAAATAATAAAAACGTCCGTGCGATCGCAAAAAATAATTTACAAATTGGCTTTTAATATTGAGGATAATAGAAACAAATTATAACGCTCATAATGAAATACAAAATATTTCATAAGTAAAATAAATAGATGTACTTAAAATAATAAGACCTTCGAAAGTAACAAATTAATCTAACTTGTAAAGTGCCTAAAACTACAATTGTTCGTTGAGCTTTGTCTACTGACTTAAGGTTTTAATGAGAGGAATACCGCGTTAATTAAATAAAACGTGAACAAAGCTCGCACTGTGAGAGAATCTGCACAAAAACGTACATAAAATAAATGAGTAAATAACGCTTGCGACTGCTTTTTGTTTTCTATAAAACAGCGCACTCTAGTGTACGCAAGTGACATAACAACGAAGTATCAAAAATTAGCGTCGAAGTAACTTCGTAAATTCTTTATTGAAACTAAAAAGTACATAAAAATAGGATATAAAAATACTTGAGATTCGTGTAAATCATAAAATTATTTTTTACTTTGATAATATTACTGGAAAATGTAAAAATACGTAAAATATATTGTTGGTTTCACTTTAGTACGATATTTGACCGCTAGATGTAGGTTAGGTCGCTCGTAGCGTGAGATTCAATATGGCGGCACCATTCGCCTCTGGAACAGGGCGGGGAGAACAGTTGCCGAATCGACTCTACCATATCTACGCGTATTTTTTATCGAAACTGTGTGTTCGTGACTTGAACGCGGGTGATATTGGAAATTTATTGTGTGTTTCTGTGTTTATATGTGTTGTTTGTGTTATCAATTGTGCGTTATGGTGTTTTTGTGTGAATAACGTGAAACTACTTTAGGGTAACAATGTCTAGTAGTTGACATGTTTATCTGTGTCGTGTGTGAAGATTTTCCCTTGGCGTGAGGAGGTGCGGTGCGCTAGTGTGCGCGCTGGCGGCCGTGTGCGTGCCGCGGCCGTAGTAAGCGGCGATCCAATGATGGATTGCATTTCCATGGATGTATAGGTAAAGATCGCTACTCAATTTGTGCCTCTATTTAGCGAGTAATAGCCCAATGCCATACGCATACAAGTAGATCGCTTTTGGGCCGCATTCCACCAGTGCTTTGTTTTATACATAGCAAGTTCTTTATACTGTAGCGCATGTATTTCGGTGTAAGGATGTATCCTTGAATCGATAAGGATAATGTAGTTTTAGAGTGCGAATACAATCTTTTTAGGTTCTTTTGTGTTGTCTTATCGCTTTGATTTAAGGTCGTTCGGACCTTGTCGCTGCTTTGATCTTACGAAATGTTTTCCTCTACTGTTCATTGTGTAATATAACATTGGATACTGTTCAGTTTCTTTTTTTTTACTTTGTTAAGCCACTTTTACTACTTTATTTTTATGTACTATTAATAATCCAATAAGAAATTCATATAAGACTCATGTAACTTGCTTGCTTTTATGTTTACTTGTGTGATTACAACTAAGTATGTATATCGGAAGCTTTCTATCAACGCTATTCATACGCACGCACAAAGTCTAGCTTGTACAATTGAATCTTAATTCATTACATTCATGCGGAGTCGCGCGAGAATATGGTTCCCCTCGCTCTGTTCACTGCCTCTGGTTATCAGCTTACAAAATGACTGAAGCCGTCTCCCTCCTGCAGCCTGCTAATCCGTGTAACTCCGTCTCTTTTTGGCGCATATTGCGCGTTTTTCTTCTTTTGCCGCGTCATATGGCAGTGTTGAGGTACAAGCATAGTTGGCGAAGTGAAGTCGATTGGTTTTTACCAGCGCGTTTTAACAAAAACAATCGTTTTTAAAGTTGGCCCGTGGGCTGTAATTGATTCCGAGTCCTTTGTTTAAGAGTTTGATACATAGTATAGAGAGGGTATGTTAAGGGCATCTGCGCATCTTACCCGCGCAGTTAGAGGTTTGGTGCTCGTCCGTGTCGCACGTGGCCCGTCTCTTACCTCCAATCGGGTACCTTGCAATTATCCTAATAAGTTAACGGTAAATGAGATCAGTCAATCATGTAACCAACTTTGGATGCTGTTTGAAATGTAAGTTTATTTTGTAATGCAAGGAAGTACATTTTAATAAAAAAACTTTATCCCCTTTGTTTAGTTTTATAAGTTCAGAAACTGTTTAAAATGTAATAATACATTTTTCTAAAATTCAGGTTAAAATTAGAGGTTACATTTTTACTAGTAGAAATTAAATTGAATATAATCCATGTAAGTTCCAGGTATTCATTACGTCTCAATTTTATTTAAAAACCGTACCGTGACTAAAAAGAACTCATTTCGAAGTTTATAACTCGAGATTCATTTCAATGCAGTACATTGACGTTCAAAAGGCGCAATAAAAAGAGTTTATTAATATTCATCATGAGGAAAAGAGACGACGATAACCTTTTAGTCCATTAAAATGCTCTAATTGCATCTTTGACGTGGCATCGAGATATAAACTAAAGATCTGTTGTCGACAAACTTTTGTTTCAAATACCCACTTGTACTTTTAAAATATTTGCCTACTTTTTAGTGTATTAATATTATTTGGCTAGACTGGATGTCTTGAGGACTTTGACCTTATGCATGTGAATGTAGAGTTGCCTTTAGATTTTTTAAATTTACATCAAACTTATTACACAGTTTAATCCTGGGTAAATTTATATTGTCTTGAATAATTTAGTAAATTGAACTATGAAAAAATATCGTTATATTTTTTTGGTAAATACGTAGTGTATGTACATTTGAAAGTAACAGCGTTTTGAATTTTAAGTCGACGGTAGCTCAAAATTACTTTAAATTGTCTGACAGATTTTAAGAGGAACCGCACGCTTATAAAGCGAAGTTTTTAACATTCGTTTCTTTGGTCGTGAGTAGTTTATTTGCTTAATTTATTGTCTACTAGCCCGCAACTAATGTTAAGAATAAAAAAAAAAACAAAATAACCTACGAGGTCAACTAGACTATCCTTTACATCTATACCAAATTATATCAAGATCCCTTTAGCAGTATAGACTACTCACTGTAACAAATATTCATCCATCTACCTTCACATTTATAATATTAGTAAGATTAGTAAGATAGTCGGTCACTTCGTTATTTGCTGCTTAACTATCTTCTATTATAGAAAAGGCGCGAAAACATGTTGTTCATTTAAGTTTATCGTGTCACAAGTTGTTACAATGTAAGAGTTCAATGCACTACTTGATATCGCCAAGATAATTGTGATGTCTGTAATTGATTGCATAAGCAAGTCTCTTGATGTTCTCCAGCTTTGTGGAATCGTATTACATTGTTAATGTTAGGATTACCGTGTAATTAACGCATATAGACCGTCTCGTTAGCTCAGCGCCAGACAATGTCTAATTAATCATACAGTAAACCTAAATGTTTCCACTTCCTTACCAAAACATTACCGATGTACAGTTATTAGTGATAACATTTGAATTGGTAGATTTATTGGCTTTTATGTCCTTTTGATGACTGAACGATTCATTGTTCCATTATAAACTAGCGATCCGCCCCAGTTACGGTTGCAAAAATATACTTCTCATTACTTTTCTGTCGTTATTAGTTATAATAAAAAATATATGAGTGTTAATTTAGCTTTATAATAACGAAAGTATAAAGAAATCGGTTTAGTTTGTGAGTTTAATTTTTGGCAAAAATAATCAAATGTTCACTCTTTGAAAGATTAGTCTACGAGTAGAATAAGAAGGCAGATATTTGTCTCCGAGAATCCGTCAGACAAAACGATAAAAATATAAATAAAGCAGTGAGTTTTAATAGCGTTA
Source organism: Papilio polytes (assembly GCF_000836215.1). Lineage (NCBI taxonomy): Eukaryota > Metazoa > Arthropoda > Insecta > Lepidoptera > Papilionidae > Papilio > Papilio polytes. The sequence goes on from NW_013525516.1 coordinate 1,463,501, forward strand.
GTTATTAAAGAACGAAGAAAAATAACTTGTACATTGAGTTACTAAGAAAAAATCTTAGTAAAACATAACATGTTTACTAATTTACCAGCAGTTTTAACAGAGAACTAGTATTTTTAACGATAAATGCGGAAAAATACCAGAGAAGGATTATTGAGTGTAAGAAGTCGCAAACTCTTGGCGGCAATTAAGCTCCGAGGCACGGACGAATTAGAAAAAGTTGATTGCTCGCCAAATTTTTTCCCTAACGTTGAGAGCTACGAGTGTTTATTAGTTAAGAATTGTTTAATTGCTTTAATATACCTAAAGTAATTTAATAAAAAAACCTAAAGTTACATGTAAATTAGAGTTCAAATGTGGGAATGGTTAGAAAATTACTTCGACTTAGTGAATATCCTGCGAGTGAACGCAACCAAAGCGATTTCTTATCGCTATTCAGATATCAAAATGTATGGCGGTGTTTCTGAAATGAAAAATATACATGGAATTGAGCCAAGTTCTATCCAGCTTAGTATACGAGGCTCGTACTCGTATCAATATGGAGTTAAAAATGCCATGTCCCTGGTTGAGAAACAACTTCCGATCAGTTGAAATAATAGCTTCACACTATAAACTGTTAAAAAAAAACTAAAGAAAGCTAAAAAGTAAATGTTTGTTGAAACCCCCAAAAAAACACTGTTTAAACGAAAGACTAAACTATTTTACGACTTTATCAAAAAATACTCAAATAAGAAATAGATTTTCAGGAATTGTCTATTTTCGTATCAAATACGTTCCACAATTGAAGAGGTAAAGAAAATATCTATTCTCAAAAATTGAGAAAAATTCTACTCTCAACGTTAAGCTTTATAATTTCGCAATTTATTTTGCTAAAATTACGATAAATGTTGTCTTAGAACTAGACATTTTCTAGCGAAGTAGTTCTTAATTTTATTTTTATCATGTATAGACCTTTTTTTTTTTTCTCGCTGGGAAAATGCATTTACGCATCCCCCCCGTTTACCAGGGGGGGTATGTGGGACTCGCCGGCCGAGAGATGGAAGATGGCCGGAATACCCACTAAAAACCCAGCGGTGTTCCTTCTGCTCGCCAGTGGCTGGGTCACGGGAACGCTTCTGCTTTCTTCCGCGACCACTATCCCGCCTAAACCAAAGTGAAGAGTTCGAAGGATGGTACATTTCCATATATTCTTAGTACTTAGTATGCATGTGTAAATCAATCCTTATTCAGGGTAACATCAATTTGTCAATTTGTATTACGTATAACACCGAGCGTATTCTCCCACTATCACATAATAGAATTTGCGTTGCGAATGGATTTGGTGTCTATCGGTGGTGACATTTGATTCACTGTTGTCGCAAACAAGATTTTGTTGGCTGTATTTCAAGGAAAATCCTCTCTGTTAATAATTTTATATTCAACATTAATTCTGTATGAATTAAAAGCTTAGCGTTTGTGTTGCGATTAGTCTTTTTTAGATTATTGGTGGATCTTATCAATGTGAAGTTCATATCAATCTTACGTTCGAAGTGACGCAGTATGTGCGTATACGCTAAAAGGATTTATCTATATTCTGCTTTTGTAAATTTATTTAAGGGTTTTTCTAACTAAAATTAAAAATATCTATGTAATCTTTCATCTGTTCTTTGTTTAACAAACTGATTATATTTTAATGATAATAATTTATTCATCATTAAGTGAAAAGCGTGGTGAGCCGTTTAATATGTAAATGTCATCACGATGGTAATCTCCATAAAATTAAATTTGGATTAGTAAAGTGAAAGTTACCTCTTAGTTATGTTCCGGCTCTTAATGAGCTTAACTCAAGTTTCTTGTTACACTTATTTTCAATTCGAATTGCAAAAGAAATCTAATAACTCAGTGTATATTTACTTGCTTTAACTTAAGGCGGTTTTTAGGTACTAATACTTAGAAAGAGATTTATAGTGTTGATTTCTCTTAAATTCATCACGAGAAATAATATATCTTAATTGAAAAAAAAAATGCGGTACACAGTTTTATACATTACAGGTAAATCAATAAACATATTTTTTTAAATTGACTAACAGTAACCGTAACTTTTAAAGTAGTGCAAATTTATTTGTAATATTTATGTCGTTTTTGAAGCTAATCCCAAATAAAATATGAACTGTAGTTAAGGATATAACCATGTAGCGTTAAAACTCCGTATAATTTGTATGAACCGTTTGCCGACCGTAATCGAGGCTCTTTGTTAATTAGTCCTGGGTTAAGTTGAGGTGTACTCGGTTGGGTTTTATCTGCGGATTTCCCTAACTCAAATTATACATTAGTGAAATTCTTTATTACAATATTACATTTGAATTTCTAATTGGCATTCATTGTCCAGTCCACTCATCTATACTAATATAATAAAGCGTAAACACACACGTGGCGTCTCTACACTTCTACAAAAAATCTCTACACTTACGACACGCTTTAGGCTATATATTTTCAAGCTGTTATACTTCGGGGTTATAAAAAATTGGAAATAACCTTAATGTGGAAAGGGGCCATAAACTACAAGCAGCCAAGATTATGGAAGCAAGGTTATTATTATAACGGAAATTTTGACATTTGCAATTGAGAATTTGACAAATGTAAACACTAAAATAAAGTTTTTATAATTTTATGTGGATGCAGTCGCATGAGAACAGCTAGTTATTTACAAATAATTTGGTTGTTTTGGTATGTGTATAGTATCCGATAGTAACTATCTATTTCTTATTAAAATATTGACAAAAATGTGTTGACAAATTGAAACAGACTGTCAAAGTCCCTGGATAAGTAACATTTGCAACATCGGACGAAACTAAGTATTAGTATACTAAGTTAATATAGACAAAACGGCCTTGCATTTATATTTCACGTGGCGTCTACAATGCCAAGAATGTTTGTAAAGTTTCAAGAAGAGGATGTAATTAGCTTAAATTAAACCCTCGCTTAAATGGAATAGATGCTAATTTACTTTGTCCCTGGCACGACGCCCTGTTTATGTACAGCTTATTATTGTATAGTTCTTGTTAATTTGATTCCGTAATGAATATTAATGAAAGGTATTTGAAATGGCTTTATCGGATTCGATTAGTTGTACATTTTGTATCACGCTTCCGTTGACTTATCAATCTTGATATCTATAAAAGTGAACGAAATCTTAATACGACTAAAGTGGGCAATTAATCTCGACGATATCTATTTTAATACTAAATCACGGAAGCTAAGATAAAGGTTAATCAATTCCTAATTTCGCAATTATTTAAATTAACTTATCAGTTTATAACAAGATATTTATAAATTGTTTACTTATCAAATAAATGAGAAAACATTAACACTTAAAAGCATTTATTAATTAGGTGTAAAAAGATCAATATAGATTAAAAGGTCGAAAACGAAATCTATTTTTACAACATTCGCATATTCTTTGATTTTATGCCTCTTTGTGCTTATACCGTAAATGTTGCCATTATAGCGCCCTTCTCAAGATGCCGATTTGAAATTAAATGGATTACTCTAAGGGCTTCTCCCTAAAAATTTTGTCACTTTTACATTCATTATTTGAACTTAAGTAAAAAACAAAAAATTAGTTATTTTTTCGCTTCGTACAAATACTGTATAAATTACTAGTTGTAGCCCCCGACTCCGTCTGCATGTATTTAAAAAAGAAGTGAGTAGTCTGTATATTTTTCCAGACTATCCTCTACACCTATATCAAATTTCATCGAAATCTGTTCACCTGTTTAGGCTACAAACTGTAACAAACAAAATATATTCCATCTAAACTTTCGTATTTATAATGTTGGTATGATTTGACAAAGTTCTTACTAGAAATGAAGAAAATTATATAATATTAGGAATAAGAATACATATTACATGAAGATATACTCATCTGTAATGATTGTTCACAAGAACAGAGTCGTAAAGCGCCGAGGCGGGGACTAATCAGCGAAACTCGAACCGACTTCATTGTATTTAATACGTATCAAGTTTATATTGCTCTTGGCACGTGTTGCTCTGATAAATTTCTTACAAGCTTATTCGTTAAGGGAAATACATATTTTCTATTTATTACGAGCTGTCGCCCGAAAACTTCGTCTGCAAATTTGGACCACCCGTTACGCCATTTTGACAGCGCGGAATTATAAAAAAGTAGCCTATAATATGCCTGTTTATGTCAGGTACCCTGCAGGGAAAGTCCGGTCGAAATCGGTCCAGCCGTTTCGGAGATTACCCGAAACAAACGCGGCATGCGGACATACAGACAGACAAAAAATTTTTAAACGCGATTTTTTTTTATCAGTAACGCAAATACATCATCTTCCCTAAATCTGTGATTTTTCTTTTATTATTACAAACAGACACTCTAATTTCATTATGTGTATAGATAGATAAATAGATTACAGCTTACTAGGGGGTACCATCTTTCGACTGCATCACTTTTATCTGCTGGGATCGTGGTAAAGCGTTAGCTTATTTAGCTATTTTATGTTTAAAGCTGTTCGGCACCTTATCATTCGGATACAAAATATCGAAGATCTCTAGGTAAACGTAAGTAACTGTTATAGGCAATATTTCCAGGAGAGCGCAATAAACAGTAATAGAACTATTTTAAACTGAATTAAAGAAATGGCGAGTATGGTTTAATATGTATTCTATCGGAAACCTACAGTAAGAATGTTTAGGGCCTGTCACATAATTCTTGTAAATTGTCGGACAATCCAACGTATAAAATATAATAAATATCGCATTTTGGTACTCTACCTGACATTGACGTCACTTTTAAGCTATCTGAGCCTCTATCAGCCAGTAGTGGGACAGGTCCTTAATCACGCTTCAATAAGAGGGAGCTTTTTTAAAGTCTACAGTCGTTTGTTTTAAAAACAAAAATTCTAATATGTATTGTTTTGATTGTTTGCTAATGGGAATAATATATAATTAAGGTGTATATCTCAATATTGGAATATTAATAGTTTATGATTAAATACCTAATCGTGTAATGTAGGGATCAGTGCTGTGTTACAACTAATACTACATAATCTATCAATTAATACGAATTGATGGAAATTTACGCATTTTGTAATTTAATCTGCGTATGATAAATATTAAATGAATTAGAATAAATATAGAAGTGATTATGTGTTTAGTTGTTAACACGTTAAATGCCACTATTCATATGTTGGCACTGAAAGTGTTAATATGTCTATGCATGTAAAATAATACCGTACAAATGCGTTCTCATTCATACAATGTTGTTATATTATCTAATATATCCGAGGATTTATTATTACTGCGTGCCCGTTCTTGTGTTTATGTTTACAGTAGTAAGATAATAACGGACTGTCTTGCCTCTATCTGTGATTTGATTATAGTGTCGTAACATTAACGCCACTTACGATTTCTAAACATAAAAGTTCTTAATATTTCTGTAAATTGAATTTTACTAATATTATAAATGCGAAAGTTTAGATGGATGTATGTTTAGAGTTTGCAGCCTAAACTGTTGAATGGATCTCGAAGGCATAGATTTTGAGGATAGTCTGGAAGAACACAGAAGGTACTTAATTTTGCTTTTATTTTATTCCACACGTATGGAATCGCGGTTGAAAGCTAATACCGTATATGCGATAAAATATATGGTGCTATAAACCAACCTATCAAATGATTTCAGAGGTCTGAGTGCGAATTTAATTATCACCTCATTAATTTTAGACCAAATATAGGTCTATCGCTTACCACATTTAATACTTAATATGCTTATTGAAATGTACTTGGCACATTTAAAACGATTATTCATATTTAAAACTATATTTAGTTATGGTTTATACTCTACTAGCTGTTCCCGTGCGGCTTCATCTGCATGAAATTATATAAACTTTATTTTATTGTGTACATTTGTCAAATTCTCAATTGCAAATGTCAAAATCACCGATACTATAATAACCTTGTTTCCTTAATGTTGGCAGCTTGCAGTTTATGGTCCCTTTCCCACATGAAGGTTTTTCCTATTTATTTTACCCCCTAAGATTAATAGCGTGAAAATATATATCCTAAAGCGTATCCTAAAATATGTATCCTAAGTGTAGAGATTTTTTGTAGAAGTGTAGGGTGGGTAGTGTAGGTAGTCGTAGTGTAGGGCATTTTACGACACAAATAAGTGTGTATTTACGCTTTATTACATTAGCATAGAAGTATAGACAGAACTTTAAAAAGCAGACAAAGTCACAAATTAAAAGTCGTTGAAGACATAAAACTTATTCTGTAAACTGTGTAACTTTTTTGCTCTCTTCAATGATAAAAAGAAAATAAATAGATAGTTGATTACTACTATTCTGTTTTGATACATAAACTTTCAAGATAACTTATAGTCCATTGCAAATTGAACACATCTGAAAACAAGACTAACTCCCATTATGTTAATGTACTGGAGTTCTGACTTTCTTACATCTCTGATATACGCCGCGGAGAAATATAATTTGTCATGGCTTCACAAATCTTAATCTTGTTTGGTAACTTGATGTTTCGTAGTCTTGATTATATAATATGATAATTGATTATTTGGTTGGTATGGTGGTTGGTTGGTTGGTTGATGGTTATTAAATTATTGTAAAATACTCTAATTAGTTCGAAAGAGTCGTAAAAGGAAATCTTACATTTTCATAAAATAGGTAAATTCAAATGTAATATAAACTTTATGAATAGACAAATTTTTTTATATTCGATAGACGGTAATATGTAATTTTTTTTTGTAAATGTTATCTAAAATATTGCTTGTTTTTGTTTAGAAGTAAATTGATTTGTGAGTTATTTGTAACCGAATTTAAATATCGTTACATCGACTAATCAGTTTCAATTGATCGTTATATTTTCTAAATCAATCTCAATTAAGATCTGCTTTGAAGATTACTGCCTAATCTAAGTGTATTTTTTACTTATGCTGGGTTTTTGAAGTTTTCACTTATTTTATCATTACCTAGCGATTCATTATTGTAAAGTTGACCTAAGTTTGGAAACGCAGTTCACGAATTTATCGAAACAAGACACTAACGAATCGTTAAACGCAGCTGAGAAAGCGGGTATCTACCAGACTTGTCTTAAAACTTGTTACAAATTGTGTTGTATAAAATTAGACTTCATTTAAGCTACGTGAGTTATAATTAAAATTCGGTGTCATTGAAATAAAACTGTTAATATGTCTTAGTTAATTAATTACAGTGTATACAGGGTGTTGTTGAGGGCTACGTTAATTCACGGATATCCGGCGCAGCTTGTTACTCGTACATTCGGACGAAGCAAAACTCTCCGTAGACCTTAATTACTCGCTGACCGCTGCGCTGGATTCCGCCCGGTTTCAATGTTAGTCAACTAAATTTGCAAGTGTTAATTCTCTAAGGGAAAAGGAACTTAAATAACAACTGATTTCTGAACATTTTGCTTTCGTCTTTACTTATCTACTCTCTGATCTCTCACATTTTAATCCACAAATACAAATCGTAACACATTTATTATCGCAATTGCATTACTGAAACAAGACGTACATAAAATACACGAATTTTCATCATGTAATATTTTTTTTTGTAATATAAGGTGACAAATGAGCTAGCGGCCACCTGAATCCACCAAACTGAAAAGCGACCGCTGCCCATAAACATCCGCAATTGCAGATGCGTTGCCTACACTCACTTGACGGAGGAAGAATCGTACATAAAGAGGACATTTCCCCTTCCTATGTGTCTCCTCTACCGGTAAATCACTTTTCATTACTATCCTTTACTCTTAAGAAAAGAGTGGAAAAGGAAAGGGACCAAAATTAGGCCTCCGGCACCTAAACGGGCTCTACCACTGTTAAATTCATCCTATTCGTATATTTACTCAAGACTCTAGATGAATTAAAAAACAAAAGCATAAACAATTTAATTATCTTTGTTAAGGACGTAAATTATTACCATAATTATTTTCAGAACACTTACATAAATGTAATATAATATATGTAATAAATTTGAGGAAAACGAGCTTTTATATCGTAACGCTGAATAAAATGAGTGTGTTTTTCTTACAAAAACAAATATCATTATTGTTACGTTGCATATCGTAAGATTTATTACTAGGCCGTGTGTGCGTGTTTTCCTTCCCACGTGGCCATACATCGTGCTGGGACTTTATCTATTGCAATCTTGTTTTCTTACCCTTAAATGTTAATTAAATAATTTGTTTCTTACAGCGATGATGTATTATTTTTCTATTTAAACTAAAATAACAGACAAATAAACTAAACCAATAAACTAATTTACTATTATGTTACTGTTAGAATTCTAGAGTCCCTGAGGATATAGTAGGTTTTCATCTATATTTACCTATTCTAATATAACAAAGCGTAAACACACACTACTTTGTGTCGTAGGATGTCAGCAATCGCAGATTTTTTTCGAATAATTCCTTCTTAAATAAAAAGCCTTACACTTACGACACGCTTTAGGCTATGTATTTTCACGCTATTTAATTTAGGGGGTAAATTAATTGGAAAAAACCTCACGCGGGAAAGTGACCATAAACAAGCTGCCAACATCAAGGAAGCAAGTTTGCTATGGTAATTGGTATCCAATCCTTTGTTGTTATTTGTGCATTAGAATTTTGACATTTGACAAATGAAAACTATAAAATAAAGTTTTATATATTTTCATGCCGATTAACCTGCACGCGGACAGCTAGTTGCTAAATAAAAGAATATTCGCTCTAACGAATTAGAATCCAATTTTATGATAAATTAAATATTAATCTTAACTTTTAAAACTTGAAAGCTTTCGCTTTGCAGTCAACTTTGGTCGTTGTACAATCCGTGTAATCTAATAAGAAGTGGACGAGTAAAAGGGTTCCATCGGTTGTCTAATTTATCTCAATTTGTAACTTTGTAGCAATCGCGCTGTTCCTAAGTCGAGTGGTCGGCTAACAAGTTGAGCGGGCCGTCGGGGGAATCGCTACGTGTTTTGTAAAATGTTACTGTGAAAATTCTACTGCCGAAACATAACAAGTATACGTAAAATATGTTACTGTTTTTTCAAAGGGAGTGACGATGATTTAATTTATACATATGTTTCGAAATTGGAAACCCACAAATAATTTTACTACTTCGAAGTCGAACACATATTTGTCAAATTAGTTCTTAACTGTATTCTAGTAGATTATCTTTTTTTTTAATGTTAATGTTAAGAAAATGTTCTAATATTATAAATGCGATAGTTTAAATGAATATGATGTTTGTTAAAAGATATCTCCACAACGGCTCAACAGATCTCGTCGAAATTTATACCTGATGTAGAACATAGTCTAGGAGCTCACATGCTACTATTTAAGTGTATGTTTAAATTCCGTGTGAACGGAGTCGCGGATGACTGCTAGTTTTATAAAAAAGAAAAGAGTTATTTAAATTGAGCAATCCAAAGAACACTTGGACATGCAAAGCGTACGTTTAAAGCGAGATTGAATTGGCCTTTTTGTATAACTGCATTTCCGTGGGGAGATAGCAATAAATTAATCTGGTCCGCTCGAGCACTTAGTTATCGCAAGATACTGCGGAGTGCGCCGGAAAGGAGTTCACACTTCTTTACACTTTCAGAGGTCTAAGATTTTACACTTTAAAGTTCTCAACCGTGCACTTCATTTGAATTTGAGTTTTATTTGAACGCAATGCCCACTGTTTATGAGTTATTTGATTGTTAGTGTTGTTTCCATATATTGAATGCAATTTTTTTGTGTTACTTTTATTGAGATCTACAAAGACGTAGGTTAGAGTAATAATATTTAGGATAAGGAGGTTTTTAGGTTTTCTCTTTTATTTACCTATTTCGACGATTAAAATTTGACACTTTTTAAAATAAGATAGTCTTAGTATAAAGAAAAAAGATGAACGACGAGTAAAAGATGTTTTTTTTTAAGAGTTTATTTATTTATTTTCAATAGGAAGCCAACGTATCACATGAAATAAGTTCTGTATGATGAAGAAAAGTAATTATAACTAAAACACAATATCATGGATACACTTAGTTTGGAAGAAAGAGTAAATAAGATATTAAGGTTTTTGTAAATAATGACGGGCCACCCCTACAAATGTATATTTGATTCTGTGTTTTTCCTTATTTTTGCGAATTTTACGATTAATTATCGTTAACGTGAATATATTTCATTTGAATTGAAAAGTTACAAGCGATCCAGTTCGTGTAAAATAAGCAGTGCTTTATTTCCCGTCGACGTGTCGCTGACCTGGATAAAACATAAAGAGGACACGAAAAAAAGAAATAGATAGACTTTACTGTCTTTTCGAGTACTCTTCAATGTTCTTTAAATCCAGACCTCAAAAAATCTTTTGTTTACGGCAACGAAAAACATCTTTCAAAGATAATGTTTTTTTTAAATATTAGTTAGATTTGTCCGTTTCGTTAAATCTAAATAGAATTAATTGATAATTTGTTTAACAAGAAATGTTAAGAAAGATATAAAATATTTTATGCCGTAAAATGTTAAGATCGCTAAAAGCTTTTGGACTTTTCATTATTTTTCTTAAAATTTCATTCGATTCAAGAAAAATTTTAATGAGTATTTTATAAGAGAATTATGAAAGAAATAATCCAATGGTAAGTACTTTAGTGTCACATTACAATATTGATTAGATTGCGTAAACCGTAAATTACAAGCTGTTTGGCCTCAGTTGACCTATTTACAACAGGACGTTGGATTCCAACATTAGTTACATGAATATCAACTTACGAATATAAATGATAAATAAATACAAAATCAAAAGGCAATCGATATTAAAATAATGTGGTTAGAAATGTGACGTGTAATCTTAATAAAATAAATGCGGAAGTTTAGATGGATGGATGTTTGTTAGAGTTTTTAGCCTAAACTGCTGAACGGATCTCGATAAAATTTAGCAAATATAGAATATAGTTTGGAAGAGGACATTGGCTAAATACTAAGTTGTTTTTTTATTCCGTGCGGAGAGGGTCGCAAGCGAAAGCTAGTTACTAAATAACTATTTAAAGCTGTAGAAGTAATACTATTATAATAAAATCTACAGCAGCTATAAAGTGTAAATATCTCCAATAATGGTTTGCGGTCCAAGATGCTTATTATACTTAATGTAACGAAGTAACGTTTAGTATTAGAGGAATTGTTTCCTTTGTGAGAACGAAGTTAATGCAGTCTTCGAGCTTTACTGGAACATTACTATTAAATAACCTTGTTCCAAGCACGTTTAACTCGCAGTTAAAGTTCCACTAACAGTATTAATAACATTCGGTCAGATTATATGAAACTTATCAGGTGCTTTAAGATTTAAACATGTGTAGAAGACTTATTCCATTTGCATATGAATGATTTTCAAACAAAATTAAAATCATAGTTTTGGTGTACATGGATTGCAGAAGTACCAAGTGATAGTGAATATAGAAAATTAATAAGATTTTCTGACACAAATAAGGGTCTTGGATATTAGAAACATTGACAAGAACATGAAATTAACTCTTTGTATTAAAAATACTGTGTAAATAAAAATCTAAGTTCTTAGTAATAAAGAACAGTATCTATTATATTGTAAACAATTCTTAGTATTCTTAATTTCTTAGTAGATCAATTTGATATTGTTAATTTCTTCTAAAGTTTATTCTAGGCAGGTACTGTAGACGTCAACATTTCCCGGAGAAAAGGTTTACCCTTTTAAAATTATAGCTCCATTAAAAACAATAGCCTGTATAATTTCCAATCGAAGGAAAATGCTGTCAGCTGTGAGAGTATAAATTTCTTCGAAGCGATCCCATCTTTGTTAAAATAAGGAGAATTCTGATAAAATGTATGCTGGTTTTCAAAGAGATTCTAGAAAATAGAACAATTGATTTTACCGTAAATTCTGTACTGCCGTTTGGTTTTCCAGATTAAAAGTAATAAATAATAATGCCGAAAATGTTGATGTAACGTTAATTAAAATTTTGTCGTGCGGCGAGTCTCGGTTCTATTAAATCATCTCGTAATTTGAATTGGTTTATTTGGTTGTTACTCTTGCGTGATATTAAACGTTCATTTAATGAAAACCTGTTGAAAATGATTTTACACTTATTTCGTGTTAATTTTTATTGCTGTATGAAAAACTGTTGTTGATTTGCAAAATTTCAATTCTAGATTTTTAATTTCTACTCTTATACGATTACATTTTAAAACATTGTGTGCATCTTTCCTAAGACAAAAATCCCCTTTACCTAACTAAGATTAAAAAAAAATTGTGTGCATCTAATCTATGTATACTAATATTATAAAGAGGAAAGATTTGTATTTTTGTATGTATTGAAATAAAAAAAAAAACTACTGGGCCGATTGTAAAAATTCTTACACCGTTAGAAAGAAAATTTATCTGTAAGTAACATAGGCTATACTTTTTTAAATTCACACTTGCGAAGTCGCGATCAACAGCTAGTATTAAATATAATAGCATAAAATGGTATAAAGAACATTTTGCTGCAAATACATTTACGCTTTAACCTGCACGTTAACCTAAAATCAAAATGCAAATCTTCCGCTCTCGCTCGGCATCGGCACACCGTAAGTCAATAATGTTGAGTACAATTTGCAACGGGGTAAAGGAATATTGAACATTTCGCAACATACTATCGGAGCTTACTCGAAGTTTACAGCTTCTATAATATGCCATATTTAAAGTTTCATATTACACTTTCCTATAGTGAGCTTTAAAGGTACTAATTTTAGAGCAACATAAATTAAACAATTATTGGCATCAGTGATTTAAACCAATTCTTTTTGCTTCGCTTATTTCTACGTAAAGTTTTATGTATTGAATTTACGGACAGATAACTGCAAGTGGATGACTAAAGTGTGAGGTATTTCTAAGCAAGATTGCATAATAATAAATGTTATGATCCATCTATACCTATTGTTTGTGATTGTAATTCGTCACAAAATCTAACTGATCTGTCATCGAGATCGACTAATAAGGAGTCAAGCTCAAATTAATAGCGAACAAATTGAAACATTTGTGATACAAAAACAACTTTTCTGAGATATTGAGAAATTGTTTACGTGATCGCTAAAGGTCGTATACAAATACCTTCTTGTTTGTGCAGACTTTTGCGTCGTGTTATTGTGAATTCAATCATTGAAACTCAATACGTCGAGACTGCGTAGGTAGCACAAATATATTAACATTTATTTTTAAACTAATCTGCTCGAAGGACCAATTCATGAATGTTTTATTTATTTATTACCAGCTTTCGTGCGCGACTTCGACAACGTTGAACTAAAAAAAAGAATGTTAGTACTAGCCTATATGAGCTTCCAGACGTTTTTCTATATTTGTGCCAAATTATATCGTGATTCGTTCTGCAGTTAAGGGTACAAACTCTGACAACCATTTATCTATCCATACAAACACTTTTATAATAACAGTAAGATAATTAAGATATTGTCTTAGTAAACCAGCTTTGATAGCACAGCTGAAGTTATTCTGAGACGGTAAACGACCCGAAAGTATTCTTTATTTGTTTTCCACAGGTGAATCGATTAAGCTAAACAAATCAAGTATCACTATTACGCTTTAATGGTGTATGATTGTTCTTCCATGAAGTTTTTAAATTATTACAAATGGTCTTTGATAACTGCAGGAACGAGGTCAGGGTAGGTAAATTGTTTCCTTGACAATGTTACAGTTCTGAGGCTTAGGTTTCCGATTATGCTCGCTAGTTGTATCTAAACAATATGCATATTCTAGGTAATCGTATCTGGGTCAAATAAACGTTTTATTGTTAGTATGGATGTTGTTACATTCAGAGCCGTGATGGAAATTGTACCATCTATGTTATCTTTATATTGCCACTTGTAAATTGAATAACTTTGTATAATAGTTCACCCTAATATTTTGTGAGTAAACAATATTTGTTTCTTTATTCCAAGAATTTGTAGTACTTGATCTTCGGTAATACTTATTTAATACTAATTTTCAAAAAATTTAGTAATAAATATTTTTAGCAACTACGAACGAATTTTAATAAAAAAAAAGAGTTACAAGATGGCGAACAACATTATTATTTGATTGGACTCAAAATCTATCTGTTTTAAAGTAATTTTACAACAATTACTAGGAGGAACAAAGAATCAACCACTAATAACAATTACAACTTCAAAATGTACCGAACACTTTGACACGACTTAACGCTACAAGAGCCAGCGAGCGAATGCCCGACTTTCAAAGATGGCGGCCTTTAAATAATGTGGGAAATGATGCCTCACTAAAAATGTCTATTATTCCTTATAATATAGCCTATTTCTCTGTAATATAGCAGTTTTTAATGACAAAATATTTTTTGAAATCCGACCAATTGTTTATCCGTCACATTTAAAAATTGAAAAAAAAATCTTTTATAATATAAGTACATTTGGAAAGAAAAGTGTACAATATTATTCAAATTTTAGAAATAAACAAATTCAAGTTATAAAAGAGATAAACGATAAAAATAACTTTACATAATTATTTAACTTTTATGTCCACCTTGTTATAATGCAGTGTTAACTGGCAAATTTAATGAACGCGTTTTATTTATGGTCTTAAAGTATTTTGGCTTAAAATTCGCAAGGTTCTTGTTAATTTATGAGGTGCCATTGAGAAAGTTAAGTTGTTGATCAAAGTTGCTTCGCTCGCTGTTTTAGGGATTATCTCTTGATAGCGATCATCTTCTATTTAATTTGATTTAATTATTGTTTAAAGAAGTTAGCGGTGTTTAACTTTTCTGTTTCTTTCGTATACAATACGAGACATTTTAGGACTGTCGTCTTGCTTTGCTTAGGCAATTGTTTACTAGCTTATGACCACGACTTCATCCATCGCGCAGAATTTCAAATTATCGTCGTTATGCCTTTATTATCTTCTGGAATATGTTCTACATCTGTGCAAAATTTCATCGACATCTATTCAGAAGTTTTAGATATATGTAATAATGATGACATTAATCCATCTATCCAAACTTTCGGAAATAATTTCATTTTAAAATTGGTCCGTAAATCTAACTAATAACCTTTTAAAAACGTAGTTACGCTAATCAAAGACTCCTCTGATAATTCAAAGCGAATCTTTTACCATCTCGTTTCTTCACAAGCATTTATCGAATTCGTATCTCCCGGTCTCCGTTAAGTGAGTGAATTTATCGGCACTTGATACGTGCGCCGAGTCAACCCGTCTCGAGTCGTGAGACTCGCATTGAATGGTCGGACGAGTTTTATTTGTAGGTTAAATTGAGTGTTGGACAGCGTGACGCCAATGCTTTCGAGGCAACGTATGTTTCTTCGTTTATACTAATCTATACTTCTATACTATTTTCAAGAGGAAATATTTGTATTTTTGTATTCGTGTTGCACGTCATCAGTAACTTTGGCTATTTTTTTACTATTTCTTTTACCACGCGAATGTAGTGTATTAAAGTCGCTTGTATATTATGAATACAGCTTGTCCGGGACAAGCTGTATTCTTAGCAAGGATAAACGTATATTCATTATTTATGTAACCAATGTTACTCAGGGACATTATACCGTTCAGGTAGTGACAGATTTTCTTAAATTGGTTAAGTAGTTTTTGAGTTTGACTGTCACAAATTAAAATATAAAAACCACGTCTTGAATCTTATTGTGAGCAAAATTAAACATACAAAAGCTATAAACATTATCTAACAGTTTCGGAAAATAAAACATTTATTGCAGTGTTAATTCATTCTATTTTAGACATCGACAGGACTGTACACGATATGTCACATTAAATAACACTGGAAACGACTGTACCGCTTAATTGCCAGTTAACGTTGTCAAATGTAATTAATAGTTTGTGTACTCTGTTAAAATGTCGTTAATCTGTCGCACCTACTTGTACAGTTCCGATTATTTCATTTATTCGTAAATTGCCATTTAATACATCGATAGGGGTTTGTAAATGACTTAATAAATTGTAATTGTTTAATTATCACAGCAATATATTTATTAAATCAACAGTTAAGTAAGAAACAAATCATTTAATAATTTTGCATGCTTATTTAATGTATAGTATGCATCCCTTTTTTGTCTTTAGTCTGAATTTAATGTGTAAAAACATAGTTTTGCTGTCGACTGATAAAGCGAAAAGATGAAAACTTTTCACACACAAACAGTAACGGCTCTCTAGCGGGAACTATTAAGTACTCAAATATGTTAACTCTGGACGGATGGATAGTTTGGAAACTTGTTGAATTTAACTTTGTTAAACAGCTGTCGGTATATTGAAGCTTTGCGTAGTCGTTTAATTCCCCAGTCAAGAATAAATGGATAATGAAAAAGTACAATGTCTGCCAAAATATAAAAAGACTGCTAAGCATTGTATCAAGTGTTAGTAACGAACGATTTTTATAAGCATTAAGTACTAGCTGTTGCTTGCGACTTCGTCCGCGTAAAATTTAAAAATATAGCCAATGTTATAATACTTACTGCAATATAATGATAACGTGGCTTTCTAATGGTGAAAGATTTTTTAAATCGACCCAGTAATTTTTGAATTATTACAATGCATACAAAAATATAAAAATACAAATCTTTTCTTTTTATAATTTCAGTATCGAATAGATATAGATATACATATATAAATAGATAAAGCCCATATGCTTGTTTTCAGAGCTACATATAAAAGAGATTTTGTTATTTATAACAATATCCGATTATGTTTTTGTATTTGATGGTCTAAAATATAACTAAACGAAGGTTACCTTTCCCTATTGAGTTTAGAAAAAAATCTGATAAAGAGTTTTGAATATTTCATCACTTACAAAAATATTGAACACAGAATGAAAATCAAATGTTACGAAACATTTTTCCATAGCGACAAAATTGGAGAGTCAAATGGATCGAGAAATAATTCCGGCACGGGATTTGATTCGCAGCGAATTGTCGTAATCTTCTGAAAATTCTCTCGTTTCCTGCTTCAGTCCCTATTTTATACGAGCTCGTATTCAAAGCGAACTTTTCTATTTATTTCCTTGTTATTTGAAACCGTTTCATGTCACTTGTTATCGTATTTTCAAATTTTAAACATGTTCCTGTATGATTATATACTTCAATAGTTGACTATTGTCTTTTCTTTTAGTTTAAGAGTGAAAATTATCATTTACAAGTACCATTTTTAGTAATTAAAAGATGTCGTATTCAAGTTTTAACGTCGTAAAAGCAACAGTTATCTATTAGAAGTCATCCTTCAAAATAACGTTGAGAATTCTCTTATGTGAGGAAATAAATTGTAAGGAGAGAGAGAAGTTTCAAACAATTTTGTGATATATTAATATTAATTGTAAATTAATTTAATTATTAATTATTTACGATAATATAATTGTAAATGATTATTACAAAGTTAAACATTTTAACAGGAATATAGTACAAGGAATCTGTGTCGATATATTTTGTATCACAACAATTATATTTAATTCCTCGAATCTATATTTACACTTGATATTCCAATAAACGATAAAATATTGTGCAATTTCAAATTCATTCATCATTTATTTATTGCATTGTGTTATAACATACTGATCAGAACTACAAACATTACCGTTTGAGAATATTAAATGTGATGTTTTTTGTATTAAGAATTGTTAAAAGGGAGTTTCTTTAAGTATGTTTTGATTTTTATTACGGAGACCGGTTTTTAGAGCATTTTATCATAGTTATGTTTATTGAGCTGAATTGTTAGTCACTTGTTTTTTCACAAAATATTTAAACTTAATAATCAAAAACGAACCTACCGTATTTTCTGTATAAATTCTTGAAATAAAGAAGACCCTCAAGGAGGATCTGAATTTTAACATCAAACGAATCACTTGTTGGTTTGCCACACTCAATCAATTCCTAACACTTCGTTTAATATACGTTTCCTAGTAGGGCTGTCAACTTACTGAACACGTAGACCAAAATAACAGCGAAAAAAACGACTTTCATCGATTGACTTGTAAACCAATCACTGCTTCGCGGATCATAAAGCAAAAAACGATTACAACCTGAGTTGAAAAAAAAGGAAGTCCACTTGTTCCGAACCAAAGAAATGACAAACAAGCTTGAATATGCACCACGTACACGAAGTATTCAGATCATGAGAGTTGACATCCCTATTCCTGAGGCTGAGTGCGTCAAGGGCGACCGCAACGCGAGATATTTTTAGTATCGGCGTCGCGCACGTGGCAACAATTGACACGTCTGATACAACGCCCACGAGACACCCGCTTACATGTTAATTTACACCGATCCTTACATGATCTCGTCTTATAAAGTCAGTAATTAATTAATATGTCTATACATTTTAGCATCAAACGGGAAATGATGTTTGAACCTTGTTCTGCATGAAATAAAACAAAAATGCGTCTTTGATTTCTCGTGTCTAGATATTCATTTAATAATCTCGTCTTAGAAGTTCATTACAAAGTCACATTTAGATATTGGTTAATCGCTTTCTTTGTGTTTCTATGTTCTAGAGTTTCGTGTGTAGTACATTTAGGTAGCAAAGTATCTTATCGTAAATATTGCAAATCGTGCAGATTATATATTTTAAAATAATGTTATAAAAGGAAAAAATATATTTTTGATTTTTTTTTGTATTTTCGTACGTATTAAAATAACTTAAAAACTGGGCAGATTTGAAAAACTTTTCACTATTTGAAAGGTGAAACTTTTCACTATCTGTGAGTAACATAAAATATATTTTTTATTTTCATGAAAACGAAGTCGCGAGCAACAGCTAGTGTTTTAGAAAGATGGACGAGAAAAAAATATAAAGAACTTGTAATAAAATAATTTTTAAACACCTAATTACATTTTAATATTATATAGCTTTTATTCTAGTTGTAAAATAAATTAAAACACATTAAAAACACTTTTAGAATAACTGTTTACGTCACTTTATTAGCGTGACTCCGATATGTTAATTCATTTTTACTACACTAGACCTATGCTAATGCAACATATAAACAAGTAATTTTTCATTTATGAATACTTAACACGAGTGTAGCTTATACTCAGATTAAATTAAATGTTACTCATTAAAATAATGTTTTGTAAATGTAACCACCGTGTAAATGTTTATAAAATTAACTCTAAAAATGGTTATTGCGAAGATTTTATTTAATAATAGCTTTCGCCTGCCATTTTGTTTGCTTTGAATTTAAAAAATTATATCAAGGAGCGTACATGTCCTACCAGTCTACTCTACATCTATGCAAAAATCGAGATTAGCCGTTTAAGCGATAAACTCTAACAAACATCTATCTATCCATTTATATAAACTTTTGAATTTATAATATTAGTAAGATAACGTTTACATATTTTTTATTTCTTATAAAACATGAACACAGCGTAAATATATTGCGCTATTGTATGGCAGACACGACTCGTTGAAACAATTGCACTCCATTGAAATCCTAAATGGAGAGACAAGGCCGTACGTCCTACATCGATTGCAAAAAGCTGACATCTAATTCTATTGGCACGGCCATGAACACTGAGGCCAATGTTCAAGACATTGAAATAAATAATAAATTGATAAAAGAAATATATGTGCATTTCGAATATAAAGACTTAATTGTTTATTTATTTATTTATTTATTTATTTATTGGAAAGGTACACCAATTGCATGTTCAAGGTTCACAACCAAATTAATATACCGTATACAAT
>NW_013525516.1:1485129-1493414 GCF_000836215.1 Papilio polytes
GGGTTGTTGTAAATTTTAAAACGCTTCCTAAGTCGTTCTTTCTCTTGTATTGTTTTTATTAATGACTTAGTAAACCAAGTTGGATAATTTGTTAACATGGTATCCTTTCTCCTATTAAGTTAACAACTTAATAGGAGAAAGGATACCAATATTTAAGTAATAATTAACTTATTTATTGCCTTTCCCTTTAAAAAGTATTTAAGTAGTTATTTAACAAGTGAACCTAAGAAGGAAAATATTAGAAGCATAAAATTATAATTATTCACAAGTAAACAACGACAATAATAAGTTACTTGCAAATTAGTTTAATGATTATTTCAGAGTATTTATTCTGTATCGGAAGCGAGTGTTTGTAAAGATTTCACCAGCATAAGCATCTTTTATCTAAAAATACCGGCTTTGTAAATGACGCAAATGTATGCACAAATAGCGATACTTTTCTAACTCATCGCGTATATTACACAAACGAGCAAAAAACGCTGCCAACATTGCACAAGAGGAACGCTGGCTTTGTTTGTTTTTTTTTTTCAATGCAACCGCACACAAACATTTGGAATAACGACGCTTTATTTAAAATATATCGGAACTCGTTGTCGATTAACGTTTTTTTTTAACGAATAAACGGTTTTGTAGTTTGTAGTGATAGCAATGTTTGATTGTGGACAGTTTACGTAAACGAGGCTTGCGGTCGAAGTGAATCACGGTTGTGTAAGTCACTGTTTAATTGGTTAAGTTTGTGTACCACTTTGTGTTTGAGAACGGGAAAGTTTGTACGCTTGGATTTTATTCAAGTGCCGTCAGCCAATGAAGAAAATTATTTTGTATCTGTTAAATCTAGAATAGATGACAGAAAAACAATGGTAATTGTAAAAGATAGATTAACGAAACAGCAAAAAAAAAAAATAACTAGTTCAAATAACAAATATAAAACTAAAGGTAATAAGTAATCTAATATGAAATATTTTTCATTTGTTGTTATATTAACTGTACATTCTGATAATTACTAATTAGTACATGTTCAGCAGTAACAGCATGTTCTAAGAGAATGGGCAAATAAAACAAGAGCCGGGAGTATTTCTTATTATATTAAAATAACAAAATGTATACCCATCCCTTTTAAATTCCTTGAAAAATATTACATAACAATAACATTACGAGTGTTTCGTAAATTTCGTCTTTTTCTGGATCAAAGCGCCAAATAAAACTTCCGTATTCGTTTGTATAGCACTGTACAAGAAGGCAAGCTCTGTATCAAAATAAACAGGTTAGTAGGTGACTTGACGCGGGGATTTGTGTTGTGTCAAATAACATCGCTTTTACCGCAGTGTACCTCTCGGTTTCACAACTGAGGGAATCTTAACCCGGACCTAGAGTTTTACCATTGCGATTAAACGAGTTTCCTAATAAAGTGGTTAACCCTTTAACCTTTCAATTGTTTTGCTTTAATTAAAATTAAATTGTAATTGAATTAATTAATAGGGTTTATAAACTCTCAGAATATTTAAGACCAATATAGTCCAGATAAAGTTTCGAAGTTCACAATCGTCTTTTGTATCTATACTTATTACAATAAAGCGTAAACACACACTTCTCTGTTGCCTAAGATGTCAGCAATCACAGCATATTTTTGAATAATTCTTTTTTAATAAAAACCTCTACCCTCGCGTCATGCTTTAAGCTATATAATTTCACGCCATTAAACTTAGGGGGTTAATGTTTTTGATAAAAATCCTAATGTGGGAAAGAGACCATAAGTTGCTGCCAACATCAAGGAAGCAAGGTTGTCATCATGTCACGTCATTTTACATTTGCTATTGATAATTTGACAAATGTGAACAATAAAATAAAATTTTCATAATTTCATGCGGATGAAGCCGCACAAGAACAGCTGGTTTATTATAACTTGTCTAGCGTAGTAAAAATTAAATGGAAATTAATATTGGCTTCAGAGTGTTTGTAAACAGCAAATAGTAAATGAAAGCCGAGTATGGAGCGGATTAAACATTAAAAGCATTTAACTGCTGCCCGTAAGTCATAGTTCACGAGAATGTTGTTGCTGAATATTTGCATGAATTCCCCTAATGGAAATTCCAGATAAGCTTCAATCCTGTTATTTGTACAACACATTTTTAATTTGAATAAATATTATAGTTTCATTTTTAAAGCTTTTTGCTTTTTGATTTGCAAAAAAATAAATCCAACAGTTTATAAATTCTTTTTTGTTTTTTGTTCTTTTACTATTTTATAAGATTATCGCTTGTAAACTGTTATTGAATAACTTATCGATATCGATATATCGATGTCGATACCTGATTTGTTTAAATATCGATATGCTTACGGTACGGAATTACTACAAAAAAATACTTGTTATAAAACAGTTAGTGCTTTGTTTCTCTCATATAAGACTAGATCTAAATTAAAACAGAACCGAGTACGTGAAAAGGATGTTGATTTGAATTTTATTCGGTGTTCAACGGTTTTAAGTACTCGACTAGTGAGTCGATCGTGACTTGGTGACCTATTTTATAGACTGCGACCATGCGGTCGACAGCGCGTACTCAACTCGAGGACTGCCTCTGTGATACAAAGCAAATTGAAGCAAATTTAATGACTTTTTCCTGCACCTTTTATGTTTTTTATGAATTTAAGTTGATAAATTGTTAATGATAAGTGGTATACAAATTACAAAGTATATAAATGTATGTTACATACTAAAAATAATACCAGTTATTTTAAACAATTTTACGAAGGTGTAAAATCTAAACGCAGAAGTATCTATTTAATTCTTGATAAAAAATCTTAAAACATCTAAAAGTTGTTTGCGTACATTTGTATTTAAGCATTAATTGAAACTTCCTACACCGTTTTTCTAAGATTTAGATCAAATGTTTCATCATTTGTAACTTTATAGAACCGGATTTCCTTTATTGTTTGTGTAAAGCTTTGGGATTTTGTTGATGATACTATTTCAATAAAAGCCCACTCTTGTTTGAGATAGCAGATTATATGTTTCTTGTATATTATTTACGTTTCTTAAATAATTTACTTATTCGAACATCTACACTTAGCAAGCAAACTTTTTTAATATCCTTTTCTGCAACAGTAAACTCTAATAAGTGTAAACTTTTTATAGGCATATTTCATCATGTATTGTTTTACACGAAACTAATACAGAAGGATGACAAACTTAATGTTTTCATTTTTAACGATACATCATAAATATACACAAATTCTTAGACCTATAATAAATAATGTATTTAAAGCTGCAATATACGTTTATAAAAGCGCACTCTTGACTGAACTGTCACAACTTTTTAGTCGCGTTTTAATTCTTTTGAGCTTATATGGAGGTGCGCACACTACGCGATTTTTAGTTCTGCAACTAAACAGTTGAATCGGCTGCAAAACAATCGACAATCACAACAGTTGTGCGACAGTTTAGTCATAAGTGTGCGCCTGGTATGAATATGTGAATTGTACAAGTATGAGGTGTAAATCATTATTGTAAACGTTCAAAGCTATTAGCGTCGCTGGCGGGCTATTGAGACTCGGAGCAGCCCCAACTGAATGCCGGCGACATGACAGCTGTTCACCAATTCACTTGATTAACGCCACAACGGGGTCACAGCGCCACTGCGGTGCACTCGTTTACACATTTATTATTTTAAAATGCAATTACTTTTTATTGACAACCGAAATTTTTACTCTATAAATTTAATTAATTTCCGTAATAAAAGGAAAAGTTTACAGATAATTTGAATTACAAAAGGTCACTGATATGTTTATAAATAAAAAGTAATTAATACTAAAAGTTATGCTGTTTTAAAACTAACCATTTTTAATTACTGTTTTCTTTAGGAACATGAGAAAGTTCTTATTAAGCCTCCAATCTTACTAATATTACTCGTATAAATGCGAAAGTTTAGATAGACGGATGGGTGGATGTTTGTTAGTTTGTAGACTAAACGGATCTTATTGAAATTTGGCATATACAGAGGCTAGTCTGGAAGAACATATGAGGTACTCAATTTTGTTTTTTTTTTAATTCCACGCGAGCTAAAGCTAGTTAAGGGAAATTATATTTTACTCATTTATTTAATTATAAACGTGTTTCAGTTCGTTAAAATATAAATAAAATGTACAGAGAAAATTCATCAAAAGTTCATAATACCTATACTTTTGAACTTACCAATACAGGATAGAAGTTATCTGGAATAAAAGTACGGTATACAAATTGCAATTTCAGTGCAATATGTTTTAGCGATATTAAAAAACTTGAGGTGATCGATAAAGTTACGGGACTTAGCTTGTTTGTGAACTAACTTCCATCATCTCAGGTTTACATCGAATATGATGCTAATCGAACGCTTTTTTACAGTGGTAGTGCCCGCTTTAACATCTTAGCACGAATGGGCCGACACGCCCCCAGTAATACCACGACCACACAGAAAACAGGCGTGAAATGGTAGCAATTCCGTGTTTCGTCTGATGAGTGTGGTGCCGGAGGCCTAATTTAAGTCCCTTTCCCTTTACCACCCTTTTCTTATAAGGAGAGGATGGGAAGGGGAAGTGGATTTGACGGTGGAGGAGATGCATAGGAAGGGGAAATATCCTCTTTATATGCGTCTCCTCCTCTGTCGTATAAGGGTAGGCAACGCATCTGCAATTGCGGATGTCTATGGGTAGCGGTCGCTTCGCCATTTTGGCGGATTCAGGTGGCCGCTTGCTCGTTTGCCACCTTATGTTATAAAAAAAAAAGCGTCATAACTTTCAACGTTATGGTTTATCTATGTTTCGAATATTATCATGATGTTGAGAGTTGAGGACATGCTCATCTTACTAATATTATAAATGTGAAAGTTTAGATGGATGGATGTTTGATAGAGTTTGTAGCCTAAACGGCTTAACGGATCTCGATGGCACAGATGTAGAAGATAGTCTGGAAGAACAAATAGGCTACTTGCTTTTTCTTTAATTTCACGCGGGCGGAAGCTAGTAGATTATAGATTGTTTTACCTTGAAATTCGAACATCGAATTATTTGTATTTTGAAATGTAATGTTGTATCACTTTTTTTATCAATTTTTAGTAAATAATAGGAATGGCAATGTCTCTATTGGAAGAACAAATAGGCTACTCACTTTTGTTTTTTATTTATTTCACGCAGACGGTGTCGCGGCGGAAGCTAGTGTTTTACATATATGAAGTTACTACAGTTTGAAATATGCACAAAGATAAACATCAGCGTTGTTTACTGCAGTTAGTCACATCAATTACTTGTTATATAAGCACACAATTCGAGAGGATCTGATATTGAGCAGCAATAGACAACGTAAACCAATAATGTCGCAGGTTGCCCGTTTACCATTAATTATTTCACACGGTACGGGACGAGAGACAATGAAATCCAGGAAGTAGGTCACTCTGGAACGCGTATATTAATTCCTGTTAAACAATATGGATTTAAGCGAGTTATAACTATGTTTCATAACGCGATATAGGGTCGGCAGAGATAAGATTATTAAAATTTTTAGATTACATACAAATTGATTGATTTTAAATAGTTTCCGTTACATTTGTGTTGGTTATAAATATACTTTTAATAAAGTTATCTTTTAGTAAAATTATCTATGGTCTCACTCTTTGGGGGCATATTTATGGCCTGACTAGGAATAAGGTTTCTAATTATTATTGTAAGTACTAGAAGAAACATTTTTATAAACATCATATTTTTATAATAACATAAAGCATCGATTGGTCTTTACTAAGAATTTTTACGTGATAAAGCACTTTTAAAAATGAGTTTGTTCTAGTCAGAGAGGTGTTTGAAAAGATTTTGAGTATATCGTTACGCAAGCTACACACATTAGGGTTATGTTAAAAGTGTCATGATAAACCTAACGTGTGTTGCGTGCATTATAGTCATCCCCAGTCCGGGATTAATATCACGGGATCAAAGCATAATGCTGCACTTAATGTAATTAAGTTTCCCCTTTAATCAAGCATGCATTGTAGCGACCGCCGCCGTATCTACATAGCTTTCAGGAAACAAGTTTGAACAGATTATCCAGACACGTTATAATAGTTCCACTGCTGACATTTTCTTACAAAATAATCTTGTGAAAATAGTTTTTTTTTTACAGCTAAAATTAAAAATTAAAGATAATAACTACTGTATGTTAAACTAGCTATTCCCGTGCGGCTTCATCCGCATGAAATTAAAATTACTTTATTATATAGTTTGCATTAGTAAAATTGACAATTAGTATAGATTGTTGCTGAAAAAAATCTGACATTGATAAATAGACCAATTTAAAAATTCAATCATAAATCATAGCTTAGTAGTCATTATTCTACTAAAGTAAATTTCTATACAACTAATATTAATCGGTGGGTGTTCCTATATTTACTACCAGCAAACAATCCAAGCATATAACCCGTTAAACGTCATAAGTTGAAAGCGAACTGTGTAAGCAGTACTGAATCAAACGTTGAGCTAAAACCAATATTGTTTGACATCGGTCTCACAACAGTCCGCTTCAAAGCAGACTGTTTGTGGGTAAGAGGATACCATTAACTAGTCAATTTGTGGTATAGGTAACAAACAGATAGGTTAGAGATGTAGATTTATTTGTTATACATCTCCATACTTGTGCCAGTGGGCGGTGTCTCCCAACGAGGTGGCAACGATGCGTCCGAATACAGAATTAATATTACGAGATTAACTTTGTGAAACTCGAGCTGGGAACTGGTTTTAATTTAAATATCAAGCACATAATCGTTTCTATTTTATGCGATCGTTGAATAACGCATTCAGAGTTTTATTTTAATAGAGTTACCGAAATGATTGTAATAATTTAATGAGGTATATTCAATTCTGCGCAAAATCTCTTAGAGAGAATAAAGCTCTAGTAATATTAATGTTTTGAGCATAGATGGCTTTGCGATTGAAATGGATTTGTTACATCATCATCATTCACTTGCTCTTATCCTTTACGGACATACTGTGCCGACCCTTCTGCTCTTCCATACGTCTCCATCAGCCGTCATATCTGAATCCACTCCTTTCTTAAGCATATCCTCTTTCACACAATCCATCCATACTTTCTTCGGTCTTCCTCTACCTTTGTAGCCATCCACATTCATGTTACATGTTACATGACAGTAGACATTTACAGAAACTACAAATGACAACGACTTTTGAATGTAATGACTTGTTTGATATGACGGATATGAAGTAATTCTTCGCTATTAAATAACATTAATGAAAATGTATTTCAGTTGATTTTAAAATTGTGACTGTTAAAGCTTCAAATACTCGACCATTAACTTAACGCATTGTAATCTATATTATTATTATAAAGCATAAACACACACTTCTTTGTTGCCTAAGATGTCAGCAATTACAGCATATTATTGAATAATTCTTTATTTAATAAAAAAACCCTACATTTAGGTTACGCTATACGCGATGTATTTCCACGCCATTAAACTTAGGGGATAAATATTTTGGATAAAAACCCTAATGTGGGAAAGAGACCATAAGTTGCTGCCAACTTCAAGGAAGCCAGATTGCTAAGGTTTGTCATGTCATGTCATTTTGACATTTGCTATTGATAATTTGACAAATGTAAACAATGAAATAAAATTTTCATAATTTTATGCTCATGACGCCGCACGGGAACAGCTAGTACTTAAAATATGTAGTGTGTTCAATGTAACACTTAACACTTCCCAAGGCAGCGGGCAACATCTGTTAATTGACCACAACCAGACGAGAACGTTATTAGCATGCACCTTGTATAACAAAGCCGGTTGTTATTTCTGTTCTATTGCAATCATTTAAAATTATTCCGTGATTTATTAACGGTCGGGCGAAGACAATAATAAAAATTATCATTTGTATTGACTTTTCGAAGAATAGAAGATAACATTATTATGTAAATATTATAAGCAAAGTTCCGACGATAAAGGAGCTTTCTGTTGGTTAAAGTAATTTAATCTGTGTGTAGTTTTTAATTCTTTTTACAGATTTAAAAAAAACTTGCCTACTTGAAATCTCTAGATAATTAATTACTAATGTTGAAAAAATTATACAAATTCAAAGTCTTACTGTATTACGTAAAAGAAATGTTTTAATAAATTTTCGCTACTCAAAAATACGTAGGTGTTTATAACGTGTCAAATTTCTTTCGTTGTAAGAGCTTCTTATGTTCCATTAAGGCTCTCCACACGCTTTTAAAATGTCCTGTCACCCCACTTGGTTGTGTGAGACCCTTTGGTAAA
>NW_013525516.1:1494127-1498231 GCF_000836215.1 Papilio polytes
CTGAGTGTTTGAACAATGCCTTCGAACGGCTTACGTCAATGCATTCATCATTCTTCTCTTGACAAATGTTACCTACATTTCCACTCATACTGTGTATTCAAAAGGATTTTTACGTAAACGCTTTACTTATAATTGCTCTTTGTTGAAAGTATATTTATATCGCAATTACATTGAGTACTTTTTGATTGGATAAATATATTGGATTGTATAAAACTATGGCTCCTTTTATTTTCTCCAATAATCAGTCTGATATACAAAGATGAAGTTATTCACCGATATATTAGACACGATTAGAATGGTTTATTAGCTTTATTCAAGTGCAAACAAATCTCTTGTAGATTATTTGATGTGTTAAAAAGTTATTATAGATCCCCTTTAACTATAAATACGTGTTATAGATGTACACAATCTTTATTATTTCTCTTACGTATTTGATTAATGTGTTTGTTTAAACACTATACACAGTTTAGAAAGTGGCATACAAGTTTACATTTAGAATAGACTCCCGCTAGCAAACAGATGACAGTGAGTGTGTGCTCAGGGCGATAGCGACCGGAAATGACGTCACGATTGCCCGTTGCGACAGCTCGGATGCACACGTCACAACATGCCTTATCTATATCTTTATCGGGTCAGCTTTAATGCCTAGTTCGCAGGCTAGTAATTTAGTCGAGTAGTATTGTCTAAAACGTGCCCGAACACAAATTTGTGACCGGTTTCTCAGCTACTTTTACCCATTTGTTAGTGTTTATGGTTCGATGACATCATGAAATGCGTTTCCAAACTACGTAACTTGAGTTTTACTCCGTTGAATCTCAGCTCAACCTAACACTAATGAATCTCTAGCTAATAGCAAAATAAATAAAAACTCCAGAAACCCAACATTAGTCGCGTATAATATGTTATACTCGTAGTAATTTAGCTGCTAAGTTTTTTTACTGTCGATTAAAATAACTAGCCTTGTGTAAACTAGGCATAACAGACCCTTAGCAATTCTGTCAATTTTTATTTATTAAATATTGAATAGTCTATTATAATATAAATAGGTGTTTCGTGAATGATTTATTATCATGCTGAAATGTGACATAAAATATTGTAGGCTATTGTATTATGGTTTCAAACTTAGAAGAACATAAATTATAAAACTGTCAAAGTTGATAAAAAAGTCATAACACACACTAGTTTTGTAATAAGATCGTTCATAAATATTTTATGCCTTCAGAGATTCAGACATTCAAGTATATTTACAATGATATTCAATGTTTTAATTTGACTGCACTCAAGTGAATATTATTGTTTCGAAGGCTACCATACTGTACGTTGTATCGGACATCGGTCGTTTTCATTTATGGCCTTGACTTCCGGTGTGGCCACACACAGAGTTCATTGGCCGGAAGCAATCAGGAGCCAGGACGTTGTTAGTGATACGGTCAGACGTAAAAACTGTGCGCAATGTTTGCTTACTCTGTTACTAACGGTTTTGTATTTTTATGCTGAGTTCTATTTTTCCAAACCATCAATTTGATTAAATGACATGTATTCATATACCGGTATTTACTTTTCAACCGTTTTTTAAAGCATTCACTAAAATATGATTTATAAAAAGTGAAAAGTCAATAATAGGATAACGGCGAAATACTGAAACGAAAATCAAATATGTACGTCGCGCCGTAAGCGCCGCTAACCTGATCCGATTAGATAGTGTTGTGCAGTTATCACTCAAGAATGAAGGACGGTGTTTCTGATATAACGCAATTGTTATTTCATTATATCCGACATACCCACACCCACAATGCAGAATTTACTGAGTCTATTATCTACCTTCGGAATTAAATTCAGTAAGCCGTTTGTCACTCCGACGTACATATATTTAACGGGGCGAAATTATTAATACTTTTTGAACGATTAAAGTTACTGGCAAGTCGACGATCGAATGACAGATGACAGTTGTCTTTGAATGGTGGAATGATGCGTTTTGTTATTATAAAAGCAATTGATTAAATCTCTGTAAATGTTTGCAATTCGATTAGAGTGTGTTGTGAAGTTAACAATTAAGATAGTGGTCAAATAAGGATAGTGTTTCTAATGTTACGCAATTGTTATTTCATTATCTCCGACATACGCACGCCTAAAATGGAAAATCCTTACCGTGTATGTGATCTACCTTCGGTATTGAATTCTGCAAACCGCTTGTCACTTCATATTTATACTGAAACAAATTATTATTGCATAACCTCGGTTGGATCTTTCCGTGGAGAATAATTTGGGTGCATAAATTCGCACAACCTAATTTAAAAATGAGTATTTTAACAGTGGCATCGTGACCTTTGGCATGCTTATAACTTCTCGCTACGGTATAATTTCATCGCGGTCAAGTAGTTAGACATAATGCAGTCTTCGCTTTTCGCTTTTTTGTACTATAAAATCACTAATTAACTTGTTTAAAAGTTTTAATGAAAATTACGGAAATAAACGAATAACACCAGGAAATTAGAAATGTGGACAAAAATGACATATTTCTGTTCTGTACAACCTTTTTTATGCATGTTTATATTAAGTTCACTTTTCTTTCCTTGATACAGCATGGAAGGGACATACTTCTTATCTTAACCCTGTACTGTGCATGCATTTATGCAATAGTTTCGCTTGTCACTATTGATTTTACTACTGACTTTAAACTTGTTGTTTTAAGATATAAAATAAGGTATTATTGTTTACCCTATTACAACAAATCCTTCGTTATATGGGTCATTTAAAATTAATCTTTTAACTTAATGTAATACGTATTATACTTTAGTATCGAGGTTCACGAGCGGTTGAATTTCATTTTTATGTGAGCTCCATTGTTACTTACATAGTAAAAGCAATGAAAGTTTCAAATTGAAAGAAGCGGACGCATAAAAGAATTATATTGATAGAGTGGATACGCCGCGCGGCTTAAGGTATTGTTGTGATTGAATACTATCAATAGAACGAAGCTTAGTGCAAGGTAAATATACTCTAATCTTTACAATTTTTAAACATTTTGTTGTTGAACGAAAATTTAATTTAAAATTTGGTTTAAAGCTCAAATAATGCATACGTACCCCACCCTAATAAACGAAGGCTTTTAAAAAGTAAATTTAAACTTTTCAATCGAAATAAAATGATATATGAATATCGCAGTAATATTGTCGCAAATCGAACAAAAATGAATCCGTAAATCTCCATAATTTTTATTGCAAAGTATCGTTTAACACTCAACGAATGCTCGAAACACCGACACACGCATTAAAATGGATGTTTGTAATTCCACGTTCCGATTGTACTGGTAATCATACGTTACGCCTGTAATAATATTTATTTTGCAAAGTGAATGTCAGGATTGAGTGCGTACAAGCTTTTGCATGATTGCTGGCTTGTCTTTTAGTTAGAGATTATTTAGGTCTTAACAATTTGTCGAAATTTACCCAGTATGTGTATACTATATCTATCTATACTTTCTTTTATAAAGAGGAAATATTTAGTTTTTTGTATGTATTTGATTCGCGTAACAACTACGGGGTCGATTTTGAAAACTTGTGTCACGATAACAAAGGCTAAATATTTTTTAATTTCACGCGGGCGAAGATGCGATCAACAGCTAGTCTATTATAGGTATGATTGTGTTGATTGCCTTATATGTTTGACTTATATTCCTAAATTCTAAGCACGTAATACATTATGACAACGAATCTGTGTAATGCGAAAGGTTTCGAAAAATAAAGCATAACAAAGCATAAGGTGCTTTGAAACAGAAATTTCCACATCAAAACACGACGTAACTGAGTTGACAAACTCCCTGCTATGGGCCAGCGTCTCCCTCTGTATTCACATAGAGTGCGCTCTCCGCTTCTCCTTATCCCACAAAAGGGAAAAAACCCCGAGACGACGCGTCATTCAAAGCAAAAATGAATGGACGTACAATAAAAGTAATAAAGGGCTATTGCGTGCGCTTGGTAACAATTTTGACACTTGATTTCTTTATTCCGAGCCCATAAGCGTGCGTTCGCACGGGCAGACTTTGTACGCCGCGGTAAAGTTCAAGGTCAGCAGACTTTTTACGCCCACGAGATAGGTGTTCGT
>NW_013525516.1:1500846-1543984 GCF_000836215.1 Papilio polytes
ATGAACAGCTTCATACAATCCCATACGTTCTATTTTGACACATAGTTACCGCCTAGCGTTTTCGCGTCCGTGCGAACGCTCGCTAAATCTTGATTGAGACGCCCGCTGAGCTCGGTTATTGCCAAGATAGTGCTAAATTTTACACAGCTTTGAAAGAGCGCTTTTTAATTTATTACACAAAAGAAATATAATATGTTGTTTCGTTTTTCCTTTTCTTGTCTTGATCATTAGAAGTAAATTAAACTTTAATAAAAAGTAAACTACATTTGAAAGCTACCGACTGTATGAATTGAAACATCAACATTAATAACTATATGGAACACTAGCTTTCGCCCGCGACTCCTTTCGCGTGGAATTAAAAACAAACAAAACTGATAAGTCTATGTGTTCTTCCAGACTATCCTTTACATCTATACCAAATTTCATCGAAATCCGTTCAGCCGTTTAGGCTATAAACTCTAACAAACATCCATCCATCCAAACTTTCGCATTTATTATAATATTAGTATGATTCAATTTGTAGTTAATATTTTGTCGTAACGATAGTTTGTAAAAACATCGTTAAGTATGAATAAGTCGTAAAACACCATCGTTATAATAGTTCTTACAACGTTTAGGAAAAAACAATGTTTTTAAGCGGTACTCAGCAAATAAAATCCGCACACTGAGTTTCTGAATGCAATGTAAAAGTGCTGTTAACTTTTCATCGGGGTACTTAATGAAATGGAGACATTTTGCATGCGAATTAAAAAGTTTGGTGTAAGCGGTTCGTTAAGGTAATTAATATGTTTAAATAGGCATTACTGCTTTCCATTTTCAATTCACATTAATGCCTAATTTATCGCAATTAATCGGTATTTCAGTTTTTTTATTAAATTGAATAAAAAATGTAAATCTATACTAATATTATAAAAAGAAAAGATTTGTATTTTTGTATGTAATGGACCAACACAAAAACTACTCCAAAAATTCTTTCATCATTAAAAAGCTACGTTATCACTGAGTAAAATAAGCTACATTTTTGTAATTTCAAGTAGACGAAATCGCGAGTTACAGCTAGTGTTTAACATTTCAGATGGTTTGTGGAAGTGTGAAATACATTTCATTAATTCGAATAACTTGTAAGAAGTAAAGATAATTATGAAAATTAATTTCCAGTTATTTTTCCTCTATGAAAAACAGACGTTTGTTATTATTCTTGTCAGTAGGCGTTCGTTCGTCTTTTTGTATAAAATTTTATTTTCTGGAGCTATCGTAGTGTAACTACTATGCCATATAACATCACTTTGAATCTCGTAGTTGATGCTGGCATGAAAATAATAAACAATGAAAATAAGAAAAAAATCTGGGAAGAAAATGGCGGAATTGCTATTTCCTAAATTAAGTTCACAAGTGCATAAGGAACAAAAACATTAGACGCTAGCAAACAGTTAAAAAAATAAGTCAGGCCGAAGTGGTTTTTACTTGCGTAATGATGAAAAAAGCTAACAAAAAAATGTTTTGCATTTTTATCATATTGTATTTTGCAGTTTTAAAAATAGTGCGGTCTGAAAGCGTTTATAATTTATGTTCTTTTAACACTTGTGTTGTTTATTTTTATAAATTGTCGGTTCTTTTGTTTGTGATTGTAATGTAAGTTTCGCACCACATTTTGAATTTAACGAGCTTTCCCACTCGTATCTTAATTGTTGTTCAAACTCTCGGAAGTCTGGGAGCGAGTTTCAATACAGACAACGGTTACGTTTTCTTCGCTAATAAAACATTAATACCAAGAAATATCACTGTTCTGAGTATTATATCAGATGAGTTTAAATGGATTTTATAAATTGATGATTCTTTATAATTTAATTAATAAGACTAAATTGTTGCAAAACTAGTGAAAAAGTACTCTACAGAAAATTGAACAATAAACAAATGAATGATCTTTAGAATATAGAGAAGCAAAAGGCTTGATTGTGTCGATGTGTCAATTTTCCGCGCTTGGCCTGAATTGAACTCTGCACTTTGTTTATTTTCACCATATTCTGGGCACTATCGTGTATAATATTTTACCATAGTAATTACTAAAAAAACTTTCAATTAAATTTAGCCACAATCATGGAACGGAAACGATATAAGAAACTATAACTATTAATTTTCATGACTATAATAATATAATTGTCAATTCTAAGATAATAATTAGAGCAAATACCCAGAGACAGGAATGTTCAAAGTATGGCCAACGACGTCTGATTAAATAGCTCGCAGATATCCTTTGTTTGAGTTGAGGTATTTTTCTTCAGCACAGCGTTCAAGTGCCGCACCGCCAGACTAAACAGTCGCGGCGACGTATACCAGAGATTTGTTAAATTATTCACGATTCTTCCTTGATTTAATAAAGCTTGTTTTAACTTAAAAATTCTGGAACTACGACAAATGTTGTTTAAGGTCATGTACACCTCTCTTTGTTTGGCAAATGTTGGTCAATATGTTTTTTATTAAAAAAAAACAGGCTTTTTGATTTTTTTTCCTTGTGTCAATAAATTTAACTTAATAGGAAGCTGAGTTGTCAGTTATTAATTTAAATTCGACGTTCAATTGTTTTTATCTCGCAGTAACGTTCGATTACGCGACAGGTGCCAGGTTAAGCTAACAATTATAACAATCGTGATTCGGGAGGCAATAGATAATGAAGGGGAACGATTCGCACGGAGCCGTAATAATCAAGCGATGAGTCCGACCGGCTTTTGTCAAGTTAATCTAATAAAAGCGAGCGGCCGCGGAGTGTGGAAGCATTCCTTTGTTTGAAGCGAGACCTTTATTTTATTACAGACCTCTCGGATGGCGGACTTCGTAGTTTTCTCTATTCCTAACTTACGGATTTTCTCTTATATTTCACAAAGATATTCCTGTTAATTTAACTTGTGATTGTTTTATGAGTCTTGTTTACGTTGAATTTAATAGTTAAGAATTTTATGGAATAGTATTTTTTAAGGTAACATTTGAATTCGTCGTAGTAATGTGTTCAAAAATTATTACAAATAGGGAAATATCAAATGCAATTTTGCTATAATAATACCGTAGTTTTATAACATTTAGTAGAGCCGTTTAAAAACTTTTATTGGAATAGTTTGATCCGTGCTCTGGTCGGTCATGCGTTCATTGCTAAATTGCTTTTTTTACGATCTTCTGTTTAGTTTTACAGCGAATAATTGCCTTAGATGTTGTTTTAAAAGGAATAATTTATTGTTTTCGGACAAAATATAATCGGTTTCATCTTACATGTTCAATGTTATGGGATTTTGATAATAAGTTATTTGTTTGAGTTAAATTGTTAGTAGTAATGATAATGCGATATGATGATAGAGAAAACTCACATGTTTCATATTTTATTGTTTTTGTTTCAGGATGTGAGCTCCTTCATCAGTCCATCAATGACGGTCATTCATATGACCACAGTGGACAATGCGGTCACAAGCTTCTAAAACCTTACCTAAGAAAGGGGCTACAGGAAAAACAACTGTAAAGGGTAACTCTGCAACTAAATCTATAAAGAAGAAAGTTGTAACGAAAAAAAAGGGCAAACCTTTACAAAAAACACTTTTGAAGAGTGCTAAGAAAAATACACAAAAAGAACAGAAAGATGAAGCTTCGTGTTCAACTAGTAGCGCAGCTCCTGCTGTTGAAGAAGCGAAAGATCATTCCGCTGAGGTGGCAAAGGATGAAACATCAAAAACTAGTCAACCTAGAAGTAGCTCTCCAACAAAGAAGCTCAAAAAAGAGCCAAAAGAAAAGAAAGACGCGCCTAAAAATACCCCAAGCAATGTAAATACCAAAGCTGTTGCTCTTAAAAAAACCGTTAGAGCACCTAAAAAAACAAATTTAGCAGTGGATCTTGATAATGACGATGATAACAATGATGATGTAAAGTACAAAATAAATGTAGATTCATTGAAAAAAAATCCAAATTCTTCTAAGACAAAACTTGTAAATAGAAAAGCACAAACTCCTAAAAAGAAAAGCAGTAACGTCACAAAACCTGAACTGCAAGACAAAGAAATCGCATTGGAAGAGGATAAAAACAAAGAAGACAAACAAAATGACAATAATGATAAGAAGACTTCTAATATTCCGAAAGCTGATAGTTCTGTTGATACTTCAAAAGAAAATAAAAATGACACAAAGGTTCAAGAAAGTGTTGAAAATAAGAAAAGTGTTGTTTATAATTCAGGCCCAAGTAGTAGTGCTTCCTATAGCACGTCTTTAAAGGGTCAAGCGGAAACGTCTAGATCTGAATCAGAACGTCCTCTTAAATTTTTTACTTCAAGTCGGTCTCCGAGAACACTTGATATAGATGTGAAGTGTTGTAAATATTCCAAAGGCAATGTAAGCGCATCTGAAAGATTCTTACCAATGAAATGTGAAACAAAAGTTGACGAACACAATAAAGAAAAAAGTACATCTAATAATCTTGTGTCACAGGGGTCTGAATTTGATGTTTATACTTTTACGGATAAAGTTGATTCACCTAAGAGCATCTTGTCGGATTATCGTAATACAAGTACCAAAAGCATAGGCAGAGTACGACCGATAGCTCGGGTTAAGGGAACAGTTGTTGATAAAAAAACTGACACCGAGAGAAAAAAATACTCTCCACATAGACCCATTGAGGAAGTAGTTCAACAACTAAAGGCAAGCAAACGGTCAGAGGATTCAACTTCTGGTGAAAAACAAGCTGGTGACCAAGTTTCTGACTTAGAATTTAATGCCAGTAATGTTGAAGAGAATGTAGAAGATATACCACAACCTATCGTGAGCAAATCATATAAAATGGTGGCACGTAAATCAAGCATAACAGGAAAACCATTTAGCCCTATCAAATTTTTTGATAACGAATCTTCCTCCTCAAAAAGTGAATCACCGTCTTCCCCTGTAAAAGTAAACACAAAACAAACTTTAATAAAGAAACAGCAAAAGAAAAGTATATCCGATAAGGAAATAGATAATTCAAAATTTTCTTTTAGTAAGAAATCTCTTAGTTATTCTTCATCAGAAGAAAGTGTAAATGAGTCCAACGATGACAATGAATCTAAAGAATCATCTGGATCTGATAGTCCTAAAGCTAAAAAGACGAAAATGAAAAAATTTAAACGAATCACAGATAGTCAGAAAAAACCCACGTCAAAAGAATTAAAAGAACTATCGAAAGATTCTCTTGTTGATCTCAAAGATGACTTTTCCGTATTGTGTAATGAAAAACCGAGTAAAAGGAGACTAAAGTTGTTGTCCATGTGGGCAGGTCCTAAAAAACATAGAATGGCTTCTTTGAATGCTATAGCAAAAGTTCACTGTCTATACGAAAATGAAAGCAGAACTCATATGGAATTAGGTTTAATGAAGACTGTAGACCGTCAACCAATGCCCAGTACATCGAAAACGTCGTATAATAAGAAGAAAGAAAAGCCCAAAGATGTAGAAAAGCAGGACAGCACCTCAGAATCTGAATACGAAGTCAGGAACGACAAAAAAGAAGAAAGTTCTGAAAGTTCCGATGATAATTTACCACAAATGACTTTACGTGGAGTTCCCGGGATTAGAAGTGCAGGTAAATATTGGGATCCTAAATCATCTACGTCTTCCAGTGAGGACAGCGAAATAGAACAAAAACCGAAGACCCCAGAAAAAAAGAAAACAAAGCTTCCAGTTACAAAACCCGATAATGAAAAGTCCAACAAGCTGAAAAAGACCACTGGTATTTCTGTTAAGAAGAAACGTAACAGAAACGAAGTTGTCATGGATTTAAAGGATATGGTAGTGCAAAAACGTATGGCTAGTTTAAATGCAACAGCAATTTTAGCAGCAAGCTATGAAAAACGATCTCCTAAATCTAGCAAAGATGAAACCACTTCTGATTCTTGTAGTGACGAATCATTTACTCATAAAACAAAAAACGTACTCGCAGCCGGCGTAAAGTCGGAGTTAAAAAATGAAGAGACTAAAAAAGACGTTGAAGACAGTGCAATAACTGACAGGAAACAGAAAGTTGAAGTAATTGTTAACCAAGAATCGGACGTTACAATAACTGGAGTATACTCAACTCATCATCATGAAGGTTTTTGCACTGTCTCCGGAATGCAATACCGTATTTCGTCAACAAGTCACACCCAGACTACAGCGACGGCTAACTGCGAGAAGGTAAATATGTTTTTTTTTAGTTTTTTTAAATTACTTCTTAGAAAAAGATGTTGATTTCCATAAAAGGATTATCTTTCCGGATTAGAAAATTTATCTTGAGGCGTTTCGAACCTCATTAATGCCCGGTAATAAAGTAAGTTCTATGTAAACACGCCTCGGGTCTTCATCCTCACATTACCCTTCATCGCTTATAACTGCGAAATCATTTCTATGAAAAATAAACCTTTTGCTCATATATTAAACGATGAATTTTGAACACGAATTCTATCGAGCCGTAAACAATTTACGAAGAGGGGAGTTTCGCTGTAACTCTTGACGGAGATTATATTGTCTAAACCGTTAAACCTTATTAACGTAATGTTAAACACAAGCTTGATGAGCGAATTCATGCATTTTATAATACTTAAAACGCTTGAATTAATACTGTGTTTTATTTTATCACTGAAACAGAAGTTACATGAATTGTAAATATAATATACAATGTTTGCGAGTACTTCGAGTAAAGTACAAGGGTTTGTTATAGACGTATGCATTTTCAACTTTATTTATGTTTATAGGAGGGATGCCCCCGCGAGGAAGGGTCCCGTTACACGCCTTTATCTGCACTATCGTCTATGCAGCCGCCGGCAGAACATCCGCACACACATCCACATCCTGGTAAGTAATTTTATACAAGTGTATAATTGTTCAAATAAACTAATTAATGCTTGATCACACTCTAGTTTATTATTACTTTTCTCTTAATGGTTAACATGATAATTTACATAGGTATAAAACTTTATGAATCTTTAATCGCGTTAAACTGTAAAACTACCTAAGTGATTTAAAAAATAAATAATTAAAAAACCCATTTCTTTTGTGAGGTTTTATAGTCTATTTTAGAATACGCCTTCAACCTTTCGAAAAATGCTAAGCTAAAATGCATGTGTAAGTTTGTTGTGAGTGAAACTGTGTGGTTAGTTTTGCTATGTAGTGTATAGTTTACGTAAGTAACTTCCAAATAGCAAAAATGTAAAGATAATATTATAGAAAGCTTTTTCGTGTCGGTGTTTATTGTGTAAATAATAAACGCCCGTTTAGCCTCGAACATAAAATGTAAGACACTTTCACTCGAATCTTTTCCGCAAGCTCGATGCTTCAGTGTACTTAGCAGATCCTAAAACATCGTATAGTTTGTTTGTTGGCGTGCTGCCAAATGTGCAGATGTCAATGCGATGTCGGCCTAGAGAGGTGCTTTCTTATTATACAAAGCATCTATTAACATTGTGTATTCCAGTAGTCAGTGATAATTTGTTTATTTTCGTATCATTATATTTCGTCGCTCGTTTACTACGAGTATCTGATATTGTTGTTTCTGAATCACAGCTTTTGTCTAGTTAGTTTGAAAGATATTTGCCTTTATTTGAGGTTAAAGTGGCTTCAGTAATAATTTGAAAGTATAGTATCAATATCATTATTTTAAAACTTTCAAGTTTTCAAGCATTAATTTATTCTTGTTATAACGATTGCGAAAATAATAAGGGTTTACGATTATCTTCGCAAACTTGCAATTTGTCTAAAGAAATATTTGAATCCTTGGATTCTCTAACATTTGCTTTCCAATTACGCGAGCACATATCTCGTAAGTTACCTACAAATTGCTGCAGACTTTATAACGGTCTGAAGAAAAGTTTCTACAGACATGCAGTATTGGTCGCGCCAACTACGGATATATTTGTGGTACAAGTTAAAGAATTAATACATTATTTATAATTTTCAAATACAAAATATTCACAAATATTATTATAATATAATTATTTCGAATAATCCAAATTAATTTCGCGCTTGCAAATAAACTTTATTTATTAAAGTTTGTACAATTTCTACAGTTTTCTTAAATGTATTGATCAATTACTGCTTCTTGTTCAGAACAAAATGGATTCATTTAACTTTTTAATAATTACTTTCAACTACACCTGGTCTATCTAATTAAACTATTAAACTTTTTTATATTATACTAAGGTGACAAAGGCGACCGCTGCCCATAGACATCTTTTATAGTATTTGCAGATCCGTTTCTTACCGTTAACAGAGAAGAACACAGAGAGTGGATATTTCCCTTAACTATGCGTCCTATCTTCCTACATGCTTACGGTTTAAATATGTGACCAATATTAGTAACATTTCGCCGTCCCCTATAACTGGGACGTTATGACGCCAGTCGATGGCAGAGTTCCAACAACGTCTATTCTGCAGATATTAAAGAGCGGCCACTTATCTAAGCAGCCGTCCACTAGCCAGACTTCAAATCAGCACTATCGCTACTATTTGATATTCAATTTAGTTTGGCGTTAGCACATATTTAATTGAATATCAGGTACAGAAACTTTACACCTGTCCTTAAAAAATTGCGTACCAAAGTAAATGTAATTAATGATTACGGCAATAGTTAGTTATAAGAGAAGTATGCTGGATATAATTTTACGGCATGTGGCTGACCGTAAAAAAGAAGCTTGAACATTCAACAAGCCTATATTAGTCGGATAGCGTCTGGAAGATAATAATGACAGATAGTATACATTTATGTCGAGCTTAACAAGTACATATTAAAAACAAGATAAATACAAATAAAAATATATTCAAACGTTTGTAGAAATATGTAAGTTGAAATAAAATTCGAAATGAAACGGTTTTCTCCGACGCGTAATAACGGCATCGCATTTAATTCCGACGGCCTAGCGCTAGCGGAATCACATTTAAATAATGCGCGTTCATTAGCGTCTAAGCAGTGTAACCTATTTGTTATCTCGCTGCAGAAAAAAAAAACACCAACGTCGTTCCTTCGCACAAACAAGTTTATACAAAGAGGCAGAATGACGGGAAAATGAAAATGCGGCGAACACTGAAGTTGTTTGAGTTAATCATGAAAGCCTGGCGCTAAGCGACTCGGCAGCTCTCGCTTTGTTTTGTTTGCTCAAGGGATAAATGTATGACAACACCGAGATATGTTTAAAATGTAAGTAAGCTCGTTCCGAATGAATATGAATATCACGGTTAGACTAGATTTCAATATTTACGAGTATCTCATTTAATTTAAACCTACAACCCGTTCGTGACATTTGTTACATTTTAGTTTCATTGTTTTTAGCTTTTAATCTATTTTACATAAATCTTTATTATGTCGTTAATATAATTTGGTTTGTTTACTTTACAAAAATTAAAATAATGACGACCGGCGATCGAATGTGATTTGATGTAAAAAGTGAGAATTATTTGATCGGCTTGTACCAGTGTAATGGAAAGCGAGCTTAAATACTGCTATCAGATTGTAGGCTGAACTCATTCAAATTAATAAAAAATGAAATTTCGTGTTTAACAGTGTATTCAAAATAACGTAGTACATTTTCAATTACATTAAATTTACATTATTCACATTCTGGTAAAGTACACGCTCTACAGAACACGTTCGGACGTGGATTGTTTGCGACGTGTTTTATTTGTACATTTTGGTTTTCGAAACCATATCAAACAAAGAGTTGCTATGAGTTAGTAGACAATATTAATTAAGTAATAAACTTAAATTATTATCTTTTTAACAACTAGCTGTTGCTCCCGACTTTGTCCGCGTGGAATAAAAAATAAAAAACATAGCCTGAGTAACAACTCAGTCGGGCCCAGTAGTTTTTGAGTTATACCAAAATACAAATCTTTTCTCTTTATAATATTAGCATAGACTAACTTTGTATTGCAATATATAATGTTTGTTATGGCAACATTGGATGATATTTAGTTTAATTTACCTATAAGTTCGCCAAATGTCAAGTTTTTCTTAACCCGAAACTCCGTTTTACAGCTAAAAGCAGCTCCATCTTGTGACATAGACTTCACTGAAAGTTATTTTAATGCAGCGACAATATAAAACAAAGGCGAGTAATGCGGTTAGTTTATCAAAGGCCAGTCTATTTTCCATGGCCTTGTAAGAAGAGCAATTTAAATTTTAAGTTTCTTAACAGTTGTTTCGCCGTAGTATCTTCGTTATAATAATGCAAATTACGCGCCTCTTGAAGCAAAGCTCGCGTAAGCCTCTCGTCTCCAGCAGACGTCATTATAATTAGGTATATGTCACCGTACAAATGTGAACATCGTTACATTACAATCATACCAAAATTATGTCAAAGTCAATACTTCAATAAATATGAATTGACATTTTGTCATCTATATTGTTTTTAAGGCACAGTGCAAAATTTCTATTAGTTTTTGATTTAATAAAATAGACTTTGTAGCTATGCAACTAAAGTGTATATTTCCATAATTACATAAAATGCATTTCTGCCACTTTACAATCAGATAGGATTTTGATATTCAGATGACGGGGATTTCTCTAATCTACTTGACGCCACTTGCTAAGTAACAGTAGAACATTTACAGTTAAGTTAGAAGTAAGTTTTCAAGTCTTGGAGCGTTAATGTAATGCACAAGAGTAGTAAACATAAGTTTCAACCTCACTGCTTTAGTTTGCCGTTTTATTTAAATGTTGTTGCGAAGTTTATCACACCTTACGGAACAAAAATTTTGAAATACACTGTATTGTAGAATAAGAATTAGCGTGGGTTTAATATTAAATTTAGAAATGGAAAATATTCTATATGAATGAATAAACGATTTTAATACCACTTAATTCATCATAGTAATTCATATCTAAGTTAAAGTTATTTTCCTGATCACTTAATTGTATCCTAAAAATGTGCAAAGTCTTCAATAGTTGTATAGTTTCCGTTGTCGTCAGTTTTTTGCCCTTTTTTATGTGACTGCGTATATCAGTGTCATGATATCTTAAATAGATGATTATCTTAATGATATTAGAATCGCATTACTCATAGAGGTGTGGAGGTACAGGAGTTATTAATTAATAAAATTTAAAAAGCTATAAAAAGTAAATCCGATGTGTTATTTTCAGTACCAGAGCTGGGCGGGCTGACTCGCCGCGCCGGCTGTTCCAGTGCGTTTTCCGCGCCTTCACCCTCCGCTCACCATGATCCAGGTTAGTTGTTTATATAATGTATGTAACTTGATATGTATGAAACGCACTGACTCAAATTCGACGAATCATTAAAATATTCCACGCAAATAATGAGCTAGCCGTTGAGTTCTAGGAACCGCCCCTACTATTACTATAAAAAATTGACTGAAATCGCACTAAAAGAAAAAAGTAAAGTCTGCAAGAATTAAGTGTATTGTGTTAAAATACTGCGTATACATGCCGGTAAATCGCGAGATCGTAAGAGACGAGACTTATAGGAAACAAGCTTTGTCCCGCCTAGCCAGTAGCGTTTCCACGTGTCAATAACTTGCATGCAAGTGTGCAACTTACTGGGATTTGAATGGGAATTCAGGACGGGAGTCCTAATTACCTTTTGTACTCCTCATTCCAGATTTATATGTATGAAATAATACATTTCACTTTTCTCTTAATTATACAATTGGTTTTATTTACATGAATGCATTTAAAATGATTCTATTGTGACGTGTCAAAAAGCAACATTCACTTCAACAAGTTCCAACTGTATTTCGTAAACGCTTTGCAGGCTTTGAAACTTTTCGACTGACTGAAAACTGTTTTAATTGTTACGGGTGTATGCAATTTGTGACGAGCTTTATTTATCCTATTGTTACCTGGATTTATTCGTCTATTGAATCGATAACAAAAATTTCGTTTTTGTTAACACAGACAGGAAGAATTTGCTTCCTTAATCATCTATAATCTAATATTATAATTTTGTATTTTTGTATGTATTGAAATAACTCAAAAACTACTGGGATGATTTTAAAAACTCTTTCATCTTTAGAAAGGCCATTTTTCTGTAAGTAACATAGGCTATGTTTTTTATTGTTATTTTAATTTCACGCGGGCGAATTCGCGAGCAACAGCTATATTTAATATGAGTATAGTTACAAAAGTGATGTTTTTAAATCTCATTAAAACTTGAAACAACAAAGTAAAGTAAATTAAAATTAGTAAAAACGTAAATATTGTTATTCATCATCGTCAAGTTATAAGCTCACTGCTGGACATGGGTTTTTCCCATCCCAAA
Organism: Papilio polytes; assembly: GCF_000836215.1. NCBI lineage: Eukaryota > Metazoa > Arthropoda > Insecta > Lepidoptera > Papilionidae > Papilio > Papilio polytes. Next base: position 1,513,092 of record NW_013525516.1, read on the forward strand.
AATCCCATATGCAATTTAAATACAAGCATAGAATTAAAAAGAACATCGGTTAAAATTTTAAAATACTAACAAAATATATTACTCTGGTTTAACTTGCGTGTACTTAAAGTAATATGTGGTCCAATTTATCTTCATGTCAACTAATCTCTGTCGTTTTCTAGTGGCCGGAAACTATTTGTTAGCAGTAAGACAACATAGTCTTTAAGTCGTATTTTAGAAGGTTTATTTTATGGGATTATTCACTTAATGGGTTAAATGATTTAGGCTATAATACTTTTCTAATTACCTACTACAACTTCTTCTATAAGAGAATTCTGTAACTTTTATAAGAGAATATAAACCGGAGAAGTACTTAATAAGAATCGCAAAATCTATACTAATTTTTTTATCTTTGATTTATGTTTACAAGCGCAATACGAAACACGACAAATTTAATTAGGGAACAACAAAAAAGGCTATATTTATTTTTCTGTAAATCAAAGTAAGTATAGAATTTATTTTAATATGCGGTGTAAGTTTACAAGATCTTTGTTGTTTAATTGTTGCGATTTGTTAGTTACAGGTGGTTTTTAGGACTCTACTAATTTACATCGTAAATTGTACCCGGGTACATTCCCTGTTTGCATTAATTTGCAAGGTTAAGAACGTACATATTACTACAGCTTTAAATAACTGGAAAGCGAGATGCACCGTCCGCTACTTTATACAGAAGCCAGAATTCTTTCGCACCGCGGTCTCTCGCTTAAGTAATTAATTCCTTTGCCTCGCTGTTTGAATAAATCTTAGTCAACTCAACATAATAAATGTTGTTCTTCAACTTTTTAAATTTTAAAAACGTTGAAATCGTTTGACGATATTCAACTTAATTCTATTTTATTCGAAGAACAAAGTTTAAGTTTCTCGAGATAGTAAAATTTATGATTTGTTCTCTGCTTTTTGAATAACCTTTATGCTACTCAGATTTACTACGTTGCTTTATATTTAAGTAACAAATACTTCTTGCTGAAAAGCAAGAACTATTTACAGTATAGTTTTGTAAGTTTAATTCCTGTTTATTCTAACATTTTTACCTTTACCTTTAAATTTATTATCTATACTATTATAATAAAGCGTAAACACACACTTCTTTGTTGCCTAAGATGTCAGCAATTACAGTACATTTTGGAATAATCCTTTTTTTTAATAAAAAGCCCTACACTTACGTCATGCATTAGGCTATATATTTTTACGCAATTAAACTTAGGAGGTAAATATTTTCGATAGAAACCCTAATGTGGGAAAGAAACAATAAGTTGCTGCCAATATTAATAAAGAAAGATTGCTATGGTTTGTCATGTCATGTCATTTGACATTTGCTATTGACAAATGTAAACAATAAAACAAAATTTTCATAATTTCATGCGGATGAAGCCGCACGGGAACAGCTAGTTGTTAATACATTTTGGCAGTATTAATCCATGGTCAAGTTGGTCTATAACTTTGTAAGTGTTACTTAGTCATTCACAGTAAACAAGTTCTTAACAGAACACAAGACGGAACAAGTTACCGTATGGAAAACTTTAAAACTGGGTCTTTACTGCTAAAGGCGAGAAGTTGTTTGGTCTCGGACCGACTATGAATTAACTGTGTTACCTTCCAGTGGGAGTTAGCTCGCGACTTTAGCCGATTCAAGTCACATGTTCAAAGACAACTTTTGTAAAGGACTCAATTTGCTACGTTTATTTCGATCATTGCGATCTATTTTTTGCCTTCATTTGGGATATTATCTTTACGTGTTGTCCTTTTTACGTTCTTAAACAATTTTATAAAGTCTTCTGAAAGATTGTATCTTAATAAGAAAACTTTGATGTACATAGTTTTAAATACTCTTGATAGTTTTCTTATTGGTATAAAAGATTTCATATATAAATATTTCTGTGTAATGTTCAATGGAGCACAATGTTTTCAGATGTGGCAGAATTTTGCGTTATATTTATAACAAGTCGTTCAATAAATAAATCAGTTTAAAGCTCCGAATATCAGATTTAGGTGTGTCGAAGTTGAATGTTATTTCTCGTTGAAATGTTATTTATTTTCGAACAGCACGTCCTGTGACATATTCATTCGGCTGCGGTCTCGTGAATATTTGATATTGAGTAAGCGACGCTTGACTGCAGAACTGTTCATATGAAGCTTTTTAACCCTTTTCTTGGTAGTGTAACTGTAGAGATACATAATTTTTTTTTCTAAACATTTTGGGTCATCAAGGTTAAGTGCTATGAATATTATTTTGATATTCGAAAAATAAAATTCTGCCAAGTTAAGGGTTAAGGCAATTTAAACGGTATTGTGTGAATCGTAAATGCGTTATTGTCATCATTACCTATACAATCTATAAGCATTTATGTATTTAAAATTAATATGCAACTACCTTAATAGATAGTGGTATAATCAAATAATTTCTAAAATCGAAACAAATCTTACTTCTTACTAATATTATAAATGTGAAAGTTTAGATGCATGGTTTGATATTTGTTAAAGTTTGTAGCCTAAACGGCTAAACGGATTCCGATGAAATTTGGTGTAGATGTAGAGGATAGTCTGGAAGAATATATAGGCTGCTCACTTTTGTTTTTTTCTAATTACACGCGAACGGAGTCACGGACGAAAGCCAGTGAATATATAATTTTCAAATATCTAATTAAGTTAATTATCCCATTCTTTTTAAATCACATTAATCACGGAGTCATGGGCGAAAGCTAGTCATTTTAATAAATGTCATATTTTAATTATAGATATTCTTGAACTTGTTAGAAAAACATGTTTAAGGCACAAGCTGACAAAAATCTTTACTGGTTTCCTGAGAACCGTAAATTTAATCAAAAACTGTTCCGTGGTTTTTCGAAAGATATTGAATAGATTTTTAGAAGTTTTCTTCAAATCACATATGTATGTTACATACGGATTGGTTTCAATATCCATTAGTATATTAAATCAACTTTCCGAGCAGTTTGCTAGTTCACTCACGACACTTTCGAGTATTGAATCAATCGCGTTTGAGTCGATTTGTGCCAGAAGTGAAATTCAGAGAACTGAGATCAAACATTTCATTTATATCTCCAAATGACTAAACTCATTAATTTAATGGGTATTTTCCGATCCATTTAATTAGAACCTTTAATCAGAGTTAATCATTTAGTAATTCTATAATACCGGGAAGTAATTAACCCCTTGTTAATTTGTAAATCAACAATTTCGTCGTCCTTCGTCGTTGTTTATCCGTTTGAATGAAGGAAATTAAATATTTCCTTGGTAAGAAATTTCTATGGAATATTTTATGTTAATGTTAAAGTAACTATTTCAAAAGACTATTTATACTGTGCAATCGGTTTTTGTGTCGTTTTAATTCTGGTAGCAAGTTAATCGACTGCGAATAAAGTGACGACGGTCGAAGCTTCTTCCGCACGGAAACAGTGTAGTTTTCGATACGGTTTATAGAAATTGTTTTAGTCTGGAACACGCCTAATATTGTTTTATTACGGTGACTATTTTAATTTCGAACCATTGTCACTCTATTAAAAAAGTAAAACTAATATGATTTTTTTATATTATAAGGTGGCAAACATGCAAGCGGATTTCGCTGAAATTTGTTATGAATGCACAGGATAGCCTGGAAGTACACATAGGCTACTTACTTTTTTTTAAATCCCCACGAACGGAGACGCTGCGAAAGCTAGTGAATATAAAATTGTCAAATATCTAATTAAAATAATTATGTCTAATCTTTTTAAATAACATTCATCAAGTCCGATATAACAGCTGTAATCTTACTGATTACTGATGTTTGTTAGAGTTTGTAGCCTAAACGGCTAAAGGGATCGCGATGAAATTTGGCATAGATATTCAGAAGAATACATAGGCTACTTGCTTTTGTTTCTATTTCCGCGCGTACGGAGTCGCGGGTGAAAGCTAGTACTCGTATAAAGTGAATCACAAACAAGTGCTAAGTTGTCAACATCTGTTAAAAGTTATTCAGAAGTATGGAAAATATTCAACAGTTTCGTTCCATAATTCATTTGAGAGGAAATTTCCATGACGCAGAGGAACCACTTTGCATTACAATGGTTTAAATTTATTGAGTAATGGATATAGTTCATTTTAACATTTTTATTTATTACGAACATTTACTTACACTTTATTATACTTGGTTGACCTTTTGTACTCAGTAATAAAATAAACGTACTAATGATGCGAATGTTTAGATGGTTGGATGTTTGTTAGAGTTTGTAGCTTTAACGGCTGAACGTATTTCGATGAAATTTGGGATAGATGAAGGAGATAATCTGGAAGAACACATAGGCTACTCACTTTTGTTTTTTTATAATTCCACGCGGACGGAGTCGCGGGAGAAAGCTTGTGTTGTTATATGTAACTATTCATTTACAATTATTATTTCGTTTTCATATTTCTGTTTTTTTTAAAGTTTAATACGTCCCAATATATTAATTAGTTCTAATACATGGTAAAATCAACAAATAAAGCAATGTCAGTCCGTTTGTTTTTAATGTTGAGTGAGAATAATTACATGTTTTTATTTATTGTATTTAAAGTGCTTTTAAATTTCTAATATTTCCTAAATAAAACCTCAAGATAATCTACAAATCAAATTGTTTATTAAAAATCAGATGGTGTAAAAACGTTATATGTATTTGTTAAAATGGTTGAACGCATTTTGATTGGTAGCGTAGTACAAGATTTTCGGCCAAGGAAAACTATTTAGGTTAGCTACGATAAGCTTGTGGTATTTGTGGAACGATCGCGGTCAGGGTAATGACTTTATAAGTTTCCTATGCCTATTATATTTCTTTTAGAGAATAAAAATGCTCTAATAAATATATTCAATTTCTAATTTTTAGTTTTATCGACAATACGAAAGTATAAAACCGTTTAAGTAGCACTGTTAATGTTAGGATTTGGTTACTAAGCATGACCTTTAGTTTTATTATAAACGAGCTGTAGAACTCAAACTTCGTTAGTGCAAATTTGGATCACTTATTACGTCATTTTGATAGTGCGCAATTTTAAAAAAAAGTAGCTTATGATATGCCCGTCTATGTCATTTAAGAGAGCTACTAGCCGTTTAAGAGGTTGTCTGGAACAAACGCGGCTTGCTAGACAGACAAAACTTTTTTAAATAGGATTTTTTTTGATGTTACAAACAGACACTTAAATTTTATTATATGTGTACACTGCAGTACGTTCTGAAAGATTATTAAAAATGTCTTAGAATGCGGCAGTTTATAGAGATCTTAAAGCAAAAAGCAAAGTTTCCTTCTCAAATCTACTCTTAACAGCAAATAATATCTCGCATAAAAGAAAAAGTGCATTTTCTTTTACTCGTACAAAATTTTCACTTACATTTCCGTAAATATTTCGTGTAAATTCTTACATAAAAAATTCTTTAGAGTTTCGCGCTTTCAAAAACGTAATATAATGCTCAGTTTGTTTGCTTGTAGAAATCTTAAAAGCGGTATTTGTAAGTATGTGTCGAGAAGTTCTTTGGTCCCCGGCGGAATATGAATTAGTTGGCATTACCTTACTCTGCAGTTCTGCCACTTGGACTGACTTACGCGCTTATTAGACGCCTGGAGATTTTTTAATATACGCTAATGTAGATTTAGAACTTTTTCTTTGCATGTAAATTTACTTGTTGATAATTTTCTAATCTTTACTTGAATTTCAAACAAAATACTCTTTGTTCAATTGATTTTAAAAGGATAATAAAACAGAACAACACTGTAAAATTAATTCTTATTTTATTCTTAGTTGTTTTTCTTACTGACTTTTTTTTTTTACTGGCCATTATTTAGTCACACAAAAACTATTTTTATATAAAAAAAAATCGGTGAATGTTTGAAGATAACGTGTATCTAAGTCATTATAATGCCGTTCCTACACATCGGTAAACAGTATGGATTGATCACATTAAGTGATTGAACCGCCTTTACAATATGAAATTAGCAAAGCGCCATCTGACGACATTGTTTATTGATATGCATAAATCTAGTTACCGTCTTACCTCCAGTTGTATTAATAGAGGCTTGTTTGAATATTTATGCGATAGATTGATATCAATTAGACCGATCATTCATATAATTTATTCATATAAATGCCTTCATGCCTTACGTTATGAATGTCAATATCACAGTGAATCTATATTGCTGTCACATTTGTATTGACATTGTTTTCTTTCTTTTTTTAAACCGAATGACAGGGATGCCAATTAATTTTAAATGAGCAAACACTGCGGTATAAGTTGTCACAGTCCATTGAATAAAATATTTCCTTTTCCCTTTCTTAAAACCCTTCAGTATTTATTTAGGAATGGTTTTTGTACTATGAGTCTTAATATAGGGTAGAACCAAAACATTTTAGACGATAACTTGCTTGTTTTATGGCGCGGCAATACCAACAGAGGCGAGTACGACTTTACCCTTATAACTTAGTTTTAGAGATTTACTACACAAAGCTTGTTTTAATTAATTAAGCGTGTATTTAATGTAATCGATATAGTAATGAACAGAATTCCATATCATTCATAGTATAGTGAAGCAATTACATTTAAAAGCTTCGACCGAATGGATTGCGTTTCAATGGATACGTTTACTCTGTTAATAATTTACATATAGTTTGTCTAAATAAGATTGATTAGTTCGAAAAATTACGCATCTGAAGTATCGAATATAACAATGACAATAATAATAGCGAAATCCAAATAGATTTTATTCGACTGAAGTAGTAGTAAACAGTTATTACTTTCATATTTTGTTTTGGTTCTGTGGGTCATTATCAATATGAGAAAACAGTGTTTTTTTTTTAAATTTCAATCCATAAGTTCTAAGTATCGATCTATTGATTCCAACTTCTATGCGAGTAAAAATCGAAAATCGAAAAGATTCCTACCTGATTTTACACAACCCATCCCTTTTAAATTGTCTAACTAATCACTTATTTAGACAAACTATAGGTAATGAGACCTTTGCGTTTAATAAATAGTAATAAAATGAATGTTATGTGTCCTTTTCTTGATATATACGGGTATATTAGTTTTTAATGTTTGCTTTTTGACCATAATGGTGAGTACCCGTTGCCTAAACAGCTGACCAGATTATGACGAGTGGGATATCAGTAACATAGCTTAAAAGAATTGTTTTTAATTTAACAACTAGTTTGTTTTACTTCATTTGTGATTTCTTTCAGTTTATTTTTAGTTCTGTAAACAAAATACAGTGTAGACGCTATGTTACAAGGTCGAGATGTTTGTATAGTGCAGTAATGTTTGTTTATCGGTCTGGGCATATTGTACTTCATGTTCTTGACACTACAACTAAACTTCCTACAATCTCACAGCGATAGTATTCTTGAGATTGTTTAAGCCGAAGTCTATAAATGCCTTTATAATACCGCTAACAGACTTAACTGATGTCGGGAGTTGTGAAACTTTAATTTGTAACGTTATATTATTAATCTAAATAATTAATAATCCACGAATATTTAGAAGGAGAATATCTTTAGGCAGATTTAATGCTACAAGCCCCCTTTTTTACGGGGAAATCTTTAAAGGATACCCTTCCTTCTGGGGGGAAGACAGGGTTATGTGAGGTTTGTACCGACTAAAACCCCCTTGGTACCAGCTTCTAGTGCAATAGAAGAGGGTTTCGGTATTTCCGTGGATCTCACCAGAATCTTTGGCACTTTACGACACAATGCTACAAGCACCCTGGGCGACAATTCTACTAAACCAATTTTAACATGCTTTGGGTCCCTCAATATCAAGGTTTATATGAGAACTATTCGCTGACTCTAACGCCCCTCTCTGTACAGCGCCCTGGGCGGTCGCCTAAACGCGCCCTACCCCTGGTACTGGCCTTAGTTAAGAAATGCTTTACTGTATTTACCAATTATTATTATATTCATTAAAAACGAAGCAGGGATGTCACTTGCGGGTTATTGATAATTCAGTTCAGTTTAAAAATAAACAATCATTCATAATTGTATGAAAAATACCCGGAAAACTGTCGCCCGTCATACTTGCGATTAATTTAATTAATGAATCATCGGATACGTTTTGACATTCCCCAATTTGAATTACAAATGGTTTTATTTTAACCACAGTTAGCTTAATACTTTAGGGATTTTACGAACATTGTCGTGAATTTGTGCAATTTAATTTCATTAAATTTTCTTTTAATTTTAAAACACTAATGGCCGGTTTTCCAGCTACATTTATTCGTTAATGTTATCGGTTCGATAACTTAATGAAATGCGTTTCCGAACTACGTAACTTTAGTTTTACTCCTTTGAAACTTAGGCCAACTAAACACTAATGAGAGAGTCAGTCTCTCTCTCTCTCCCCCCCCCCTCTCTCTCTCTCTATCTCCGGATCGTTTCCTCCTTCCTGGGGGTCGCGACCACTCTCCTTCAATGAGTCACTAGGTAACGATAAAAGTTTGTTTGTCTTTGTTAACTAATAGCATGTATTAATATTACCAATTAAATGATTAAAGAGTTTAGATAACGATAAGACAGGGTTAACATTTTTAATTTTCACTTAAATTATAGTTTCAGTAGTTATAAAACTAAAAGCAATACGTTGCGGGTTTCATCTAAAAATAAAAATGTACGCGGTATGAATAAAAATATCGAAGAGAGGCTTATTATGGACGCTATAGCGGTCGGCGTGCTCTGAATACCTATTCATTGCCTTAATGACTTTCTTCCATAACTTATTGCCTATAACTTGATACAAATTACTTATCAATATCTACAAAGCACAGTATTTGCAAACGATGTATTCATTTGTTGATTTAATTTGAAGGAATGACATTCAGCTGTTTTGATTAAAAGCCGAATCTTATAAGCAATTAAGGTTAATCCGAATATTAAGAGCGCGCGCACACCTTTGACTAGATTATCGCATACCTGTTTGGTAGTGAATTGATTCCTACGAGTTTATAAGCATGTGCGCACTGCTCGATTTTTAGTTTGCACCGTAATTGAATTGGCTGCAAAACAATCGACAATCGGATAACAGTTGTGCGAGTTTTTAGTCTAAGGTGTGCGCCTGCACTAATAACTTTGTATTAAAAGTATTGTAAAAAATAAATTAATCACACTGTAAACGATAGGTCAGGTTATCCGATTGTTAGCTATCACAATTTTTGATAAAATTAAAATAAAAAACGGCAAAGTTACTGAAAAAGAATAAAAAATGGCTACTGCTAGTAGACATGAAAAAAGCATCGATCGATTATTGGGTATACTGTAATGTATATCGTGTAACGTACAATGTTATCCGAATCTAGATTTTCTAGATAAACTAACAAATAGCTATTCCATTCAATGGTACGTTATTAAAGTTTTTATTCCAAGCGTGTATTCCATTGATTGCCACAGATGAATACCGTTCAATTTAAACAATCGGAATACGTGCGTTATTTTTCACTAAAAATATTATTTGTGCTAACATAATAGGTTTGGCGGCATTTTACAGCTCACAGTGAAATGGGGCGCGGGCGGGCCCACACGGACCGGATTAAATATTTGATTTGGTACAAGCGAGTCGCGCGTACCGCAATTTTATTGTATCAGGACATTTGTTTCGCTATTTCAACTTTATGATTTCCTGTATTATGTGAACAATTTTGTTGAGTTACAGTTTTATTGAGTTATTATAGTGATGTGTTTTACACGATTTTTGTTTTATTTTTTAATCTGATGAAAGTTAAAATGTTAATCATTTAATAAATATTGCTTTTTGCTCTCTAGATCTTTATGTTGCTTTTGAATACAAGAAACATTTTTAAAATAGTAACAAATCATAATTTGCTTCTACCACACTATTGCTTAAATCTGATGAAAAGAATAGAATACAACCCAAATATAATAAAAGCAATTATTTGCAGATTTTCGTAGACTATTTTTAAGACAAAATACTACTATAAATTAATAGAATATGTTCAAATTCTGATTGTAATTCTACTTCATTGTGCCGTCGTTTACGTCATAACTGAATCCGACCCGAGTCGGGGTCACGAATAAAAACACCGAGCTACATGAGAGGCTTATTATAAAGATAAAAGGCATTACGAGACCTGAATTTGTAGTTACTCTACCTGCCTTTAATGTAAGAGTTTTGGTAAGCTTTCAGCGTAAATGAGTGCTTTTGCTATCACTATGGCGTTTGTTTAATTACCGACTTGAAGTTTCCTTTAATAAATATCTACTAAATTTTGTTGTGGAATTAATGTGAATAAGGCAATAAACAATTAAAATTATAGTCTACCTCAGTTTGTTGTTTACTTACTTGTTAGTAACTTAGACACTGACATGATGCGGAGCATAGCAGCTAGAGAATACATTTAAATTATTTACGCTATAAATATTACTGTTTTTTTTTCTCATGTAAAATACTTGAAATTAAGCAGTTTTCTGTTTCAAAATTAAGTGAAGAAACAAACATTTCAATAACGTAGTCACTCAGTCTTCATCATCAATGATTATGGCACAAGCGACGGATATTTCGAATTCGTGATTGTCCATTATTTTAGAACTATCTTTTATATTGAGCTAGCTTACACCAGCGACTCCGTCCGCGAGGAATTTAATAAATATTTGTAGCCTATATGTTTTTTCAGACTATCCGCTTCATCTATGCCAAATTTTATCTACACCCGTTATGTAGTGTAGGCTATAAACTCGTAACAAACATCCATCCATCCATTTAAAATCTCAAATTAACAATGTTAGTATGATTAGTTGCCAGTATATTGGTTACTTCTTTCTTTCTTCCCATTACCTTTAATATAATTCATTAAATATTACATTTATTTAAAGCTAACAATTATACAATTTCAATAAAACTAAAATATCTGATGAAATTTAATTTAAACAAATTATATTCCATTTCCTCGAATTTTTTCCTGGAATTCGACATAAAAAAAGAAAAACAATAATATGTCGTCAGATCTATTTTTATCTTGAAAACAGATAAACGCACTTTATGTCAGCTTTTATTTGGGCAAGATTTTCGTGATATGTCTCTCATAATTTACGTTATTCATTCGTGACGTGCGCTCAAAGTAATTAATGTCTCTTCCAGTTTTCGTATTCTCGCGGACATCCTACTTTTCTTACTTAATTGGACTCCATTATTTATTTCCCCTTGTTTTCGTCTCCTCTTGCTTGAGAATAGAAAAAAGTGTTTTTCGCATCTTTGTTATTTATTATCTTCGTACGTTTTGTTTTGATGTTTAAATTCAAAACTAAAACGCAATGTTTTTTTATTGAAAATATACACAATTTCCTTTGCATAGATAAATAGATAAATGCACGAAAATGTTGCCTAGGTTCATACGTTTTTTAATTAAACCGGAATAAACAGACAATCACTTCTTAACTATATTATATAATTAAATTAAAATCATATACTATGTATAATTTTAAACCGTAAGTATGCTTATGTTTAAAAGATCTAAAATTAAATATTCCAATCATACAAAATATATCTATTTAGGATGAAACTGTTACCGTATTTAAAGGGACCCAGCTAACCCATACTGCACCATGAATTAAAAGCGTTCTAAAAAGTCTAAGTAACTCATGACCCAAATACTTCCGTTTAATCCAGATGGTCGTCATTAGATTTAAATACTCGTTATATCGCATTACCAACCGCGTAGAGCTAATCCCCCGCGGCAAGCGTACTCTACGCCTCTATAATCGATGTAAACAACCGTTGACGAACACTTTGTTTGCATGCTCATAAATAACAAAACCGCCACAAACACTTATCGTGACGTAGTTAGAGCTAATTCTCTTTGTACGTTTTAGTGTTACAATAGCTATAGTGTTTTGTTTGTTCCTAAACGATCATGATAGATTTAATATAAAATGTGTTTTGTAAATGCTGCTTAATATAACATTTACATGTTACAAGGAAAACATCATCTTGCTTAGAAAGTGTAATTGTTCGATATCCCTTTCACAAGAGTATTCTTTTCATCAAAACAGTAATCAGTAAAGATTAATTTGAAAATATTGAAATATTCTTAATTCATTTGTGCCTTTTATATAAAAAAAATATATTAAAACGATATGATAACTTAAAGACAATAATTCACTAAAACGCAATCAATAAACTTTCCGTACCAAAGACAGCAATATCAGATCCTGTAACAATGACAGAAATAATTAACATTCAATAAACAAACAAATAAGCAAACTTAATGATTGTATTATAATTGCCACTTGTCAGGTCTGTGCAGTGTTTGTGTGGCTGCAAAATGAAATGTCAGAAAGTACGAGTATTGTTTTATACAGGGACGTGATTGCTTTTACAATCTCTGAGTCCTTTTGTACCTCTTTCTGTATCGCATAAATGTGTAAATTGCTTTCTATACAGTTTATAGCTTAGCTTATGTGAGATAGGAAATGAGAATGTTATTTGAAAACCATTGCAAAGATTTAGTGCCGTATTTGTTAAATCAAAGATGTTAATTTACATTATTGTACTTCAATAAGACTCTGTCTTTTTTAAAACTGCTCACTTTGTTGATTGAGTGCAAAATAATTTGTACCAAGATAATCTCAGTCTATTTAGTACATTATATACGTATTACATTTGATAAATCAAAACTATTTATTTGCGTAAACAAAATTAATGTACGTTATACAATCCTATTTACCCGACGTTCTTTGCGTAAAGGAAAACTTAATAATACAATCGGCACATATCTGCGAACAAAATTCAAAGAAATGTGTGAAGTCAACCCGCACTGGGCCAGCATGGTTGAGTATAGCCTAGTCACCCCTACTTAGGATAAGCTGAGCCCCTTAGTGGGGTTATATAATGAGCTGGTGATTTCTTAAAACACATTTCCAATAGATATATGATATATCCGATATTTATATAAAGCTCATATCATATATATTATATATTATAGGTAAAAACGTATTGTATTTTATAAACTATCCGGAAAACTCGTCAAATCGCCTCTTCGTTTCAATTTATTATTCCGCAATCGACTCTTTATATTTCGGAATTCATTAATGATTTTATAATTGGTTTGTCGCTCGTATTGCGGTGAATCGTTATATCGAGATATCAGAAGTCGCGAATAAGGGCCACTTGTTAAGGATTTAAATATTGCATTAAACTTTAAAGCACTCATTAAATTTTAATTATGATTGACAAAGATTGTTGTGATTAAAAAGAATGACACATCGTATTAATTATAATTTAATTTAAAAAACATGCAAATATTGCTTTTACTTCTTTAGTCGTTTCAAATTGGAAAACATTTTGTAAGATATTTTAACTCGTAAATATGTTTACAAAAATTTCTTAAACAAAATATGTGATTATTACACTGTGACAACCCTAAGTGTATTTTTACCAGGTACTAAACTTTTATGTATATTTTTTTAAATTTCTGACATTTTCATAAATAAATTTAAAATGTCAACACACAATATATTCGCCGTCGTAAATCTGTTACGAGATTTTCTATTCTTGTCTCCGTTGTTTCGCATACATTTGCCTCTTTTAGAACCCTATAAATATAACATTGGAAACAAAATCAACTCCACAAATAGGATATTACAAACGGCGAATACGTAAATTCGGCATAACTTTTTGCGGAAAAAAGTTGTTAAAAATAATATTCAATTCTTTTAACAGTTTTCTTTGCTTTTAATTAATGTTTAATTAAGTCGGCCGACAGATTTTGAACTGAGGACCGTTTGCATTTCATTCATTTCTTATTTTATTATCATTTTACAATTTTCCTAACTCCAAGAAATTATCCCGCTGTTAAGCTTAAGCATTTTAATCTTACGATTTCAGCAACAGTTTATGCTCCAACTTAACAACTTTTAATATAATTTCTTAACTCCAATTATAATATTAGATCGATTATGTTAATCTGTCCAAGAAATAATTAATTAACGAAACTTCAAGTCCAATGTCGGTTAAAGACTGTGATAAGACTTTTGGAATGTCTTTGCCCATGACTAAAATATATGTTTAACAACAAGCATTTAGCTAGTCATTATTTTTAACCTTTTCAACATGACACCATCTAGAAGAATATAAGACTCCGTTCAGAACAAAATCTTTTTCGTTAAATTCTTAAAATTCGCATTATGGGTTCCAAAGACCCTGTAGATAATGTTAAGAAGAAAAATCGAGCGACACTAGATTATTGCCATATACGTCTGTCCCTATCTGACAGATGTCAATGTCATTCAGACGTATTGGAATAGCGCGGCATCCTGGTGCGATCAGTTGTTTAAGTTAATTACGTTAATGCAATTAAAATCATCACTATTAATAGCAACCTAGAAGTTAAAAACACTACATTAAGTCGAAGATGTAGTGGCAAATCAATGGAGCGCAATGCATTCGTTTTCACTTCATTTTAAATTCCGCCGGAGCAATCGAGCGCCGTCCGCCACGTGCGGAAGGGATTGCTTTAAACGCATTTCTCGGAAAGCCGATTATAACTCGATTCAGACCGATGTATTTCCAATTGCCGCTATGAATTGATCATTATAACATTGTGTTGGATTGTTTAGTTCAACCTTGTCGGAGTTTATAACACTAAAATGGATGTCAAAATGAATTTTTACTTTTCAGTAACTGATTTTAAGATCAGAATGTAACTAAAAATCACTATATTGGTTACTTGTATGTAAAACAAGTTAGTGACAATAAATCGCAACACAGGATCAGTCGAATTCACTGTCGATAGAGGACTTGTAGCTTTAAAACACTGGAAAAATCTTATTTGGCATCTCAACGACGCTATTTACTGTCCTCGTATATTTTACACGGCTGTAGATTTACGAGAGGTGCTGTTGCTGCCAGACGAATGTATATGTTCGTTCACTTTTCTAGTTACGTAGAAAGAGTGGAATGTTTTACCACACCTGCAAGAAAGTTCTTCTGTCTCTCTATAATAATGCATATTTTGTACATTGTAAAATAAAAACCTCAGTTAAAGTAATATTAATAATGCTTGAATAGTGCGTTCTAAACCAATAAGGATGCGTGCGTAGATGTAAAGAATGTAGAAAAGATGAGTGATGTGTCGGAAATGCGTCAAATAGAAATTTTCCACATAACCTTCTGGATTAAGGGTGTCAGTTTTATATTGTTCTTGAACATTTCAACTACATATTTTAAACAAAATACACATCAATAAATAATTGTTTTGAATAGTGTATTATATATTAAATTGGTGTAGAGCCGGAACTCAGATCTTGTGCTTCGATTAATCGTTTTAAAGCAACAAGGTTATATCAATGCCGTCGACGTGTAGTTTAAACATTTGCTAACTTATCTCACTTGAATTATAAAGCTATATTATAATTGCTGCAATTTAAATTCAAACGTTCTAACTTCGGTAAGTTGAGTTTTAATAATTAATTTTTTTCGTAATTCCAGTTATGTGTTGTACGTACGTTCATGTTATACTAGCTGTTGCCCGCGACTCCGTCCGCGTAGAATTAAGGAAAAAAAAAGAAAGTAGCCTATATGCTCTTCCATACTATGTTCTATAACTATGCCAAATATCATCCATATCCGTTCAGCCGTTTAAGCCTCAAATTCTAACAATCATCCACGTATCCATAACTTTCACATTTATAATATTAGTATGATTATAGTAATATAAATTACTAGCTTTCGCCCGCTACTCCGTCCGCGTGGTATTAAAAAAACACAAAAGTAAATAGTCTATGTGTTCTTCCAAACTATCCACTACATCTATACCAAATTTCTTTGAGATCCGTTCAGCAGTTTAGGCTACAAACTCTAACAAACATCCATGCATCCATCCATCCATCTAAACTTTCACATTTATAATATTAGTATGATTTGAATCTATGTGACTTTCGGTATACAGTTTTATATTTGGTTTTAAATCAATAAGTAATTAACTAAGTAACCTTCCATGTTGAAGTGAGTTTACGAACTAATGAAATAAAAATTCCAATCATAAACTAAAGTATTAATTCCTCTTAATTTCGTCAATTTTTAAAAGTATTACTTGAACTTACCCTTGTGAGTTCACAAGGGTAAATTTTCAAGGAAAGTCCATTGTCGTGAACTTTCAACATGAGACGTAGTTTAGTGGAAAATTTCTGCTTCGTTCCTAATAAACATTAGAAATTTACGCAATCAATGTTTTAGTGTATACTTCTAGTTCTTAGAAGTTTACGTTACAGTCTATATCTAAATTTTGAACATGTCAAAATGTTTTTCGCTTATTGATTGACTTACCATTATTTTACAATTTCTGTAGTAAAAGGACAAACTAACAACACCGTAATTCCGCTTAAATTATCGCTTAACCATTAAGGTTATTTATTCATATTGACTAAAAGAACGTCTCATATATTTTAATGAATTAAGAGACAGTATTTTGTAACAGAATGTACATAGATATATAAGAAGCGATGAAATGTAACATTCTTTGTTCATATAAGAAATGTTATGTTATGAAGTCACGTAAATACCAATTTGTTGAGCGTACTAAATAAAATAAATCCGTGAAAATAAATTCTTCGCTTTCTAATATAAGATACCATTTTCTGTGAAAAGGAGTCGGTGTATAAAAGAGATGTTTTCATAAGCCCGTTGCGGTATCTACCGGCCCGGTGGAGTCCCCTTTTGACGCTACACGTTCAAGACTTCTAAATATTTGATAAATCTTATATGACGTTTTATTGAAGTTCTTCATTTCTTAGGAATATTGTGAAACGAAATTTTACATACGACTCTCAATTCTTTTATACTTGTATTGATTTATTTTATCTTTTGTTCTTTTTGTTCCTTTACTTGCTGCATCAAAAAAGTCAATACAATGTAAACTTAATACATAAAGTTAATCGATAAGTTTCAATTAAAAAGTGTTCAAAAAACCGAAAAACAAGGTAAACCATCCAAAGTCTAGCAATTTCGACGTTATAAGGAGTACGTCATTACATCCAGTGACGTTAACAACGACGTAGGTTACACTGTTGTTGATCGACTTATTTTCAAGTAATATCTCCCTTAATTATCTTTCTTGTTTTATACAATGTCATAAATATTTACTACAATTAGGGTTTCACTTGCTGACAGAGGCTCAGATAGCTTAAAAATGTCGTCACTGTCAGAAAAGGAAGAAAATTCGATATTTCCATCATATTTACACGTTGGATTGTTATAAGACAATTTACAATTTCGTGGGACTGGCCCTTAATGTATAGTTTAATGATAAAGATATCACATCATTAGTAATGTGTCACACAGGCACAAGGCTCAGGTGATTACAAACTTAACTAGCAATAACTTGCAGCATACTTCACATAACTACTCACTGCATCAATAAAGCTAATTAACCTTCAAGGTATAATCTTGTATATAAATACATAACTCTCCTAGCGTTTCATGATTACTTAACAGTCGCTTAGTGAACATTACTTATACTATTTAAGAAACTCAATAACAACTTATCGTTTCTGAGTATGAGCTTATAAGTTAAATCTATTTTTTTTTATCATACCAAAAGAAATACCAAAGATAGCAACAAAATACTTATTTCTTACTAATATTATAAATGCGAATGCCTTAAAAGCTGAACGGATCTTTATGTAATTTGTATAGAGAATAGTCTGGAAGAACACATGAACTACTTTTGATTTTTTTATTTCACGCGGTCGATGTCGCGGGGGATAGCTAGTCGTTCCACAATAAAGTGTGTAAAAATCACATTTGTGTAGCGCTAACCACAAAATTGCAACAAAAAGTTTAATGAGAAAATGTTTATAAACAAATATCAAAATGTGAACAGTCGAGGTCGTAATCCGCATTTGTAGCGCCGCAAAGCACCAACTATTCCGACGCTTGAAACATCCCACTTCATATTCGGGTGTTTATTAACGATTTTATAATAGCCCGCTGTCCCTCGCATTCGCTCGCTCCATTACGCCCCAATGCCAAATAATTCGAATTATTATATCGGTCGTTGTGGTTTTCGATGTTTTGATTGTTATTATCAATTAAACTTATTATATCGACTGATTGTTCCAATTTATTTTTGCGATGACACTTGGATTCTTGTATATACTCGTAGTTACATTTTATGACCTTTAATTGTAACATTGGGCGTTAATAAAATTGCAAATTAATTGTAAGTATCATTTTGATTGAATTATCAATCCTCTTTACTGTTATAAATTGCTGTTCAAATCGCAAAACTATTTCAGCATGCGGTAACTGCAATCTGTTTTAATTCATTACTCTACTGACAGTGATAACGTGCGGCAAAGCCTATTCATACAGGAAACATTTCATGCGGTCTATTTGAGCGTAAAGCAATATCACGTGTGTTTGCCAATCTTTAGGATAGCTTACGAATGTACATTGATTGAGGGAATCTGTGAAACCATATATTGTAACCACTATCAACTGCTTTATCTGACAGACATCGCTTTACTAGAGAGTTTTAAAGGACAACAGCATACTTCGTTTTTATGTCTTAATGATTTGGCACATTTTTGTAAAGTAACATATGAAATATTAATATTATATTAATCAAAGGTCATAAACGTATTTCACGCATTGCATTTAAAATTTCAAAGTTCTATCCGCATGTAAATATTCATGGTATCGAGCACAAATAGATCCGAACCAATATCGGTTCTGCGACCAAACATTGTCCTCTGCAACGATTGAAACAACTAAATCAAACACGTCCCTGTCGAAAAATACAGGCACTTTCCAATTAAGCGATCCGCATCGGAAAAGGGAGCGACGGTAGGGTTGCCAACTTACAATAAATATAGAACGCGAATAATGTCGAAAATACGATTGTCGGTGAAATATCAAGTCTTTGACGCATCGGCGAACACAAAAAAATAAAAGAAAAACAACTTCAATTTCAAAACGGTAGCTAAAACGTGAAAATCCGAAGAATTCGGATCTAACTTTAAGTGGTAGCAACCCTAATCGTTGGGCGCCCGCTATCCCGCCATCCCACTATCCCGGGGAAACCAAATATTTTCACAACCGGGGTATCCATTGCTCAATCCAACTCGAACATAGCTTAACGCGTGCTTTTCTACGCCTAATAAAAGTTTCAGTGGTTTATTTTTTTTAATAAACATGTATAAGTACTGTCAAATTTCATAAACATATTTACTATTCATGTATATAAGTATAAATACATTTTTTCTAAACTTAAAGCTAATAAAAAGCAAGCTTAATATTAGACCAATATTTAGCAATAACAATTAACTTGTAGTTACTGTACTTCACATAATATGGATTTATCTTTTCCAGGTAAGGTTTAAACACCCGCAACAAGAATGCCTTCAGTAAGTATCAAATCTATCACTTTACTATCTGTTCCCGTGCGACTTCATCCGCATGAAATTATAAATTTTATTTTATTATTCACATCTGTCAACTTATCAATTACAAATGTCAAAATGACATGTCATGAGGACGACCTTGCTTCCTTGATGTTGGCAGCAACTTATGGTCTCTTTCCCACGTTGGGGTTTTTTTCCAAAATATTTACCCCCTAAATTTAATGGCGTATAAATATATAGCGTAAAACGTGACGTAAGTGTAGGACTTTTTATTAAAAAAAGAACTATCCAAAAATATGCTGTAATTGCTGACATCTTAGGCAACAAAGAAGTGTGTGTTTACGATTTATTATTGTATAATAATATATAGTATAGATTAAAATAGGGTTTGAATATGCAAGTTGCGTAAAAAAGGTCTATGTTTTTTATTTTCTAATCACTAAATTCAAGGTGAATATCAATTCGTTCTCATGTTCTCGTAACAATGATTTTGACTCACCGTCTCTTGTTTTTGGAACGAGGTTACGTACATAAATTATTGTAAGCAATTAGGAAAGGTCGTCTAACAGACGTCCGATAGTCTAGTCAAACTCATTACATAGTTTTATGTCGAGTTAAATCGTTCGTACTTTATGTTGTGAAATAGATATGTTTATTGTTCCTATCATATCACAGATCTCTTATTAACGTGTGTATATTTTATACCAATAACAATTGTACGAAAGCGGTTTTAACATCTTGTATCCAAAGAAAATTAAATCAATTACATATGGTGGAAACAATATAAGATAATGTTTGTGTAGTAAATAAAGTATTACTTTAAACCCATTTAAAACGCGGATGATTAAAGAAAAATCACGACGAAATACCAAGATGTTCGCTACATTTTGAATCTTTCATTTAACAAAACAAAAACGACTCGAAGTACCAAACAGATTGTTCTAAAGCGTCATAAAGACATTACCCGAATCATGATAAACTTTAATCCCACTCGAAACATCGCTAACGCAGCACAATAGCGACAAAGCAGGATTTAAATAAGGGCTCGCCGATTTTATCACACGTTGAAGCCAATTATCTTTCAAGACGTCGCGTTGAGTACCTCGTAAAAGACCGACAACGCTTATATTAGGGCAATATCAGTGATCTCGGTCATGCAAAACGACATTCTAGATTCGAGGCCATCCCGCGGGATTGTTAAGAAACGCCCCTACTTAATTCAACTTAATGTCCGAGATACCATCGATAGTACACCGTCCGTTTGACTCACGTATCGTGAATAAATATTTGTATATATCGTGTAAAAGTACTCGAACGTATCGTGTAAAAATACTCGAATAAGAATTCTTTGTTGGCTTTGCGTTGCGACGTTTTTGTTCCGATCGTTGTTACGTTATATCCAGTGGTACTCGTCTTTAATTTATTGAAAGAGTACGCGGAGTAGCTTTAGAGTTCCGGAAGATTTTTATTCTCAAGTGACTTCGTGATATTGTATTTTAATTGTCTGTTACTTTATGATTATTTTATGTGTAAACTAGTAACATTAAAATAATGAAACGTTTTCTATCCTTCAAATATTTTTTTATATTAAACTAAACTACAACTTACAAATGTAATGTAATCTCTTAAGCATCAACTAAAATCACAATGTCAATGTCGCCCGAGCGACAAATAACGCTTCAGAGGTAAGAACGTGTCAAAATACAATACCCATCATAGCTTGTCATGTCCGTTACCATATCCAATAAATCTATCACCGTATTTCGCCAATAAATCTGTTACAACAATAATTAACACTCCAATTCCCAAATCAGTGTAACGTTATAATGTTTAGATTCTACGAGCCGTATCCTTGACCCGATGTCCTAGTTGCGTTAACGCGGGACAGCGGGGAGCCTTGGCCACCTGAAACTTTAATCAATTGCGACGCAAATTGTTTTATGCGATATAAATTTTATAGATAGTGAATGTCGCCAGTTTTTAATTTGCCTAGGACAAATTTAAGGACGAATATTTGCATGTCGCTTTAAATCTTAAAGCAAGTTGCCGAATTGTGCAATTGATTTAAATTGTGGTCCGGGTCCCTTCGTTATATCTGCTACAGACGCTCTGTTCTGACAATTAACTGAAGAGTCGTACTGTTCCGATAAAAGTATTTATTTGTAGCCAAAATTTTAACTGTTAGTTGTAAGTAATTTTACGGTTAAGTTTTATCTACATTTGCTCAGTTTTAACTGAACAATTCGACTGCTTAGTTAACTGTCAGAACTGAGCGTCTTTAGCGGTCGTTATCTATCTTTATGCGACTGTTAATTTGTCTCTTAAATCCTCACTGAAAAACCTATCATCGTACTACATTTTAGTTTGTCAATGATATCGATATGCAAATTACCGTCTCTGTACAATTTGTTTAGGCGTATTGTAAATGGGCGATATTCACGATATGTCGGTGACATAAACAATCATCACTCTCCAATTACTGTCCCCTCGGCTACCAACGACATTCGAAATGCGAGAACAGTTCACAGGGCTCGATTAATTTATTGCGTAATCAACGTTTTACACGTAAACGGCTTTAACAAATCAAAGGTCAAGTGTCTCGGTTTTAATCCGATACTCAAGTTTGATTCCGGGTTAATTATATAAGATAAGTTTTTAAGATCATTTATCTGTGTTAATAAAACAAGAGTTTTCAAACATGTTTTAAAAATGATGAAAATTATTGGACACTGTTTTGTGTTGTATTTGTACATTTTACAAAGAACTAGTACTAATTATTAACTTAGCTTAGCTAGACTCCGTCCGTGTGGCATTAAAAAAATAGTAAGTAGCCTATGTGTTCTTCCTGCCTGTATACATCTGTGACAAATATCATAGAGATCCGTCCAAACTTTCGCATTCATGATATTAATAAGAACTAAGATAAGATTTACTTAGTAACATAACTAAAGGTAGAGGTGATAATTGTTCTTAGTTCATAGACCAAGTACTCGTAGTTGTATACTGTCGCGCACCAAAAACGCTTTCAAAAACAAATTGCGATTGTTTTTGATGGAAATTCAAAAATTGATATGAACGCTTTAATCAGACATATACCTTATAAAATATTAGCAACAATCGTTTTTTTTTTTTATTATTCTTTTATTTATTTGTTTTTTTTTTATTTTTTTATTCGTTTCCAAATTATTATTCGGTTGTTGTGTTACTATTTCTCGTATACTTGTTTTTCATTATTTCCGCATATAAATTAAACACGCCTTTTACAGTATAGATATTAGTGTATAGTTATTATTCACTTTTTTGCTTTATTTTATTTTCCCTCTCTTTTCCATTTCACTTATAAACATGACTATAATTTTTTTTTATTTATTTATTGCTGCAACTGACGTACTGCCACAAAAGGCTTTTACAGAATACCAGCGCTTATTGCTATACTGTAATAAGCACATAGCTGAGTAAAGGCCCTATCCATTCAGCATAGCAAACTTAGTTAAAAAAAATATATTGAAAGTTATGATATTTTTGATTGATGCTTATTATTGTGTATTTGTATATATTTTGTTGTTGTTTGTAAAACTTTCGTTTCCTCCGTCATTATTTTTGTCAACTGTGTAATTAAGTGTATGATGTTTGCCTTCTGAATGGATTAAATGACTTTATTATTATTATTATTATTATTATTATCTAATTAGAAAGTAATATTATACACAATTTTGCCAATTAGGAATAAAGAAGCATATTAGAAAGGAGTTGCTGTAATGTTTCTGCTTACCCCATTTAGGTTAAATTGTTAACAATACTTATTTTTTACGTTATCTTTGAAGTTG
Source organism: Papilio polytes (assembly GCF_000836215.1). Taxonomy (NCBI): domain Eukaryota; kingdom Metazoa; phylum Arthropoda; class Insecta; order Lepidoptera; family Papilionidae; genus Papilio; species Papilio polytes. The sequence continues at coordinate 1,536,320 of NW_013525516.1, forward strand.
TTTACAAGAACTTTACTGCGCACTCAATATTTATTATATAAACAACCCAACGACATAAACACAGATGCGTAAGTTAAGAACTATTTATAGCTTAAAATTTGTAACATATGGCTAGTTAAATAAGTTCAAAGTATAAGTTGTACAAAAAGGAACCGTAAAACTGTACCATTCTATTGCTATCGCATTTTCTTCAAGTAAATTGTAAAAGAAGCCTATACTTTTTGTACCACGTCCAAATATGTTTTAAATATCATGAAACATATACTACTAAGATATGTCACTTTCTCTATATCCCTTATGGTTGATATTTCAGTGAAATTATATAAGGAACTTACGTTACCATGTCGTTCCATCTAAGCGTTCATCCGAGTATTATTAAATAGTTTTGTGGCGCCTATCGCGAAATGCTCGTGACACGATACGTGCGAAAACCCACTAATGCTAACAAATTCAATCTGCACTATTATTAAAAAAAATATTTATTGACATCATCAAAGATTCTGGATCTTGTTAAAAAATCGAACAAATTGAACATTCTCTCCTTGAAATAGTCTAAATGCGTACGTGACTTCTGTATTGTATTTTATTTCGTTCCCGGTGTTCCATTTTTGCGGAACATCTATGGTTTGTCCAAGTATCCGTCGCAAATCTTTTTGGTGCATAATTGTCATTTGTCAAACTCTTAATGCAACTGTTATCAATGAGTAATAACAAAGTCGAAGCAATTGTTTTGTATCATACAGGGATAACCGCTTCTAGAAAACGCTTCCCGCGTTTTGTTAACGCATGCGTCATCATTACCTATCCCTTTCTCGCCCAGTGCGCGGCAGTCGCCACTGCGCACTAGGCGGCGTCACCACGCGCCGGACGTAATTCGTCGTATCAAAACAATTCCACTATGATCGCCGATCTGCCACCTTCGCGAACGATGGAACAACCGTCCACGGAACACGACGCGTACATGGAACATCACGCGTACGCGGAACATCAAGGTACAACGCGCTCGCTTGCATAGACGATTTTGGGCATACCTGCATACGTTCTAAGCGTATGCAGCGTAAATGAAGAGTTGGGAAATTATAAATGCATGCGCTTTCTTTCCATAAAAAACTATGTAATTCTGTTTCCTATAATATGGTTATTCTTCTTCATCGAAATTTTGGTAGTGCACTGCGTAGTACAAACTGGGGATGTTTGGGGTCAAATAGGTCGTAAAAGGCAGGAAAAGGTCGCGCGACAGTAGGGTTGTCGCGACTTGTTGCGTTCCCGCCCGTAGCGTGTTTACAACGTGGATGCCGTATTTCTGTGTCGATTCACACAACGCAATAACAAACGCATTTCGCACAATCACTACTCTTGCTAAGTGATGGCTTATGACGTATAATCGGCGCCTTTGTAACGCGATCCGAGATATCGCTAAAGTTATTGAAATATTTATTGTAAATGCGATTTTAAACAATTGCTAAAGTTGATATAAATCAATATTTCATTTAAAACAGATGTTGTTGACTTGGTTTTATAATTTGTAGTGAAGTAATTTTCGCATTGCGATAGATACATTTTTGTTTGTTTTCATGTGCATTGTAGGTATAAAAAGACGTCGACGTCGCAGTTTTTTTCTATTTGTTTGTAACGTAACCTCTAACTTCACAACACGATGTCATAAATGATTAATTATAGTGTGGGTTTAGTATGAGAAAGAAACCTATACCTAAGTCGTTTTGGGTTTTTGTTAGCCACCATTAACTCCATGCGCGGTAGTGACATTTATTTGTACTTAGTGGAACGCATTTTAAATTGAAAATTGAGGAGTTAAGTAGCCAGACGTCAGTCGGGTGCAGGTGACCAGCACGGTCGGGTCGCGGTCACCTTACAGCGACCGTCTGTCGGGTACGTTAGTGACTTCAAGTGCTATCCGAAATGTCAATTGTCTCCTATTGATTTCGAAGTTTTTAAAGAAATGCACAAATGATACTTTACAATTATTAATACAGTTAGACTTTTAACAAATGTTTGGAGTGGAATCAGTTGCGATTTATCTATACTATTATAGTAAAGCGTAAACACACACTACTTTGTTGCCTAAGATGACAGCAATAATAGCATATTTTAGAATAATTCTTTTTTTTTAATAAAAAAACCCATGCGTCTACACTTGCGTCACGCTTAAGGCTATATATTTTAACACCATTAAACTTAGGGGATAAATATTTTGGTTAAAAACCCTAATGTGGGAAAGAGGCCATAAGTTGCTGCCAACATCAAGGATGCAAGGTTGTCATCATGTCGTGTCATTTTAACATTTGTAATTGATAATTTGACAAATGTAAACAATGAAATAAAATTTTCATAATTTCATGCGGATGAAGTCACACGGCAACAGCTAGTCTTACATAAAAGTGTGTATCACTTTATTTCTATTTTTACTCGTATCAATCGAATTGATATACTTCACTAGCTACAGTTTCGAACTAAATGCAACAACGCAGTTTGTGTTTATTCGTATTAAGATTGCGAAGCGTATTTAAGGTCGAAGATTATGTTTACATTATGCTTGTTGACAGATTTACTGGAATTTTACGGTTCGGTTACAAATTTTGTACACTTTTAGTACTTAAAGTAGCAATTTACTCGATGATTATGTAAACTAATTACTCTTTTGGCTGATTCTTAAGAAGTTAATATTAGGATCCAACTCATTAATATTATTCCTACTAAAGATGTTTAAGGCAGCGAAGTTTTATTCTTTGATTCCTTTGCTTTGCGTTCTGTTTTAAACCCTTAAAATACGCATTCTCTTACTTAATTCTAGAAACATTTGTTTTGTATTCTCGAATTTCCACCACACCATAACTTAACTTTCCTAAGTTTAAAAGAATTGCGAAAAATATTGTAAAATATGTATCTTATAATAATTGCATTCAATATTTTTTTAGTTAGTATAAAAATAAACGTGTGCTTAAATAATAAATTCATTGTTTAACGTATTAAAGTAGAGTAACAAAATGAAACTTTGTTATAAGTCGTGGTCCTGCGGACGATAAGTTGCAGGAAATTAAAATGTATCGGTAAACTGTCTCTAACATTATTGCACTATATTACAAGTTTTTAAGTACCTACTTTATATATCTATATATTACTGTAAGTAAGGATGCTTTATTTTTCGGCTAAAACAATATGTTTTATTGAGATTTAACTACTTAAAAAAGGAATAATCGTTATTAAAAAAAAAACAATCTGTGGGTATACGAGCTGTGAGCGAGCTGTCCCGTGTGGCTTCATCTGCACGAACTTTTATTATTCACAATTGTCAAATTCTCAATTGCAAATGTCAAAATTCAAATGCACAAATGACAACCAGGGCAACCTTGCTTCCGTAATGTTGGCATCTTGAAGTTTATGGTCCCTTTCCAAATGAAGGTTTTTTCTAATTTATTTACCCCTTAAGTTTAATAGCGTTAAAATATATAGCCTACAGTATGTCGTCAGTGTGGGGCTTTTTATTAAAGAACAAATTATTCAAAAATATGCTGTGATTGCTGACATCCACGCCACGTATTAGTGTAGTGTAGTGTGTGTTTACGCTTTATTACATTAGTAGTATAAATAGATATGTAGGTAGAGGTATACAAGATACAAAAGAAATATCTCATAATTTTCTATTTACTGAGTAACAGGTGTGAACACTTACTTAAAAATCCAAAATTACTGTTTTTAAGAGATTTTGCCACTTTCCGTTAAACATATCTTAGTACCGGAGGTCTACCCATATAAGGTGACACTTATTAAAGTTGTAACTTGTTATAAAAAGTTGGCAGTGATAGGTATGGAGACGGTCGGCGAGCGCAAAGGCATAAGGGGACCTATTAACGCGTCCCAGTCGTTTATAGAGCCAATGATGAGCTCCGAGCTTGAAGCAAGCTCACTCATTATCGCTTCAAACCGGTTACACAACCTGTGATACTGGCTAGTAATTTCTCATTTATGCAGTTATACCATACTTCATTTTTTAACGATTGTTGGTAATAATTGTGTAATAATTTCTGCGGATGTAACGGTTTTTAAATTGAATTTCACACTTATTTTTTGGTTACTTTATCGGTCCCTAAATATAGATTTTCGATGCTTTATTTATTATTACTTATTCATATTTATTTACTGTTAGGTAGATCTATGTTTCAAAGCAGTTAAACTGTTACGTAGTTCAGAAATGCATCTCATGATGTTATATAATTAAAAACGATTGTTTAAACATTGTTGGGAACCCGGCCATAAATCTACCCTAACTTACAGTTTATGATAATTAAATTTATTTTACTATTTAATCTTATCTAAATAAGCACTAAATCTTATTTGAAAATGTTACGTAACATTGAAAATTAAGAGCAATTGTTACCTGAAAGTTTTACTTTAAATTAAAACTTCGTTTAATCCTTTGGGGACTTATAGTTAATCCTAACTTTTTAAAGGTTAGTCGTAATTAAAACGACTACATTCCGATATGAAATCAAATTACGTGACTCTACCAGCTAGTAACTAATTGAACTGGACCAAATTAATACGAGAATGACAAATGTGAATTCAAATTAAGCAAGCCCGGTGTAAATTATCGTTAGTATCCTGCAAACGATTTTGAGTTCTATTACAATCGGAACTGGAATAGAATTACAATAACCGTGTACACAGCAATGTAATGCTACAGATAGATTACTTGGGACTTGAACAATTTGTTAACAGAACAACAGACGTCCTCAAAAACGGTACTGACAGTAGTGCCTTTATGATTTTTTTTTATTTAAGCTAAATAAATTAAATTTTAATTTGTACACACAAATGAGAAAAAATAGCAAGTACATCTTATGCATTCAATTATATTGCTAGATTATTTTGTGCTATTTCTAATAACAACTTGAATTGCATTTAGGAGAATTTAGTGAAGACGTGTACCAATATCATAAGGTATAAAAATATTTGTCATAAAGTATTTAAAAAAACAGTGTTATTTTCATCGTCTGCGGCAGAAAAACCTTAAAAGTTTAGCTTTTCTATAAACAAAATAACAAACTAAATCATCTTTACATTGAAGCATACATTATTAACTCTTTGGCCTATCATTGACATTTAAGTACCACTTTAATAATGCATTACATTGATGTAATCTCGGATTATTTGATACAAAGTGTAAACTATCGATAAGCTTGAAGCCTACTCTATCACTATTTGATATTTATTCGTAGATAACATTTTAAAAAAGTAACAGGATCTTAATTCACTTGTGGGCGGCCTGTTGTGTAATGCCGCCCACGTTGCCTACAGTCAACATCTTACGCACACTAATGCAAGCAAGTGTGGGGTCGAAAAGAAAAATTGCAATGTTACATCAATTCACTAAGACGAATGTCAAGGGTATTGTAGACCAAAAAACTAGACGAAAGTGTACGTGTAGATGCGAGTTAGATCCTATTCAATAGAAGCCTGTAATAAACCATCTCGGTTTATAAGGGTAAATTATTCATTTATTTCGAAATTGTCCAATAATTATTTGGGTAATTTTCAGCAAGTAAAGGGCTACAATCGTTTAAATTAACGAGCGCCATTCGTTAATGAAATCTGGCAGCACTTTGTATAAAGCTACGTCAAAGGGTTTCAAAGTCAATTTTCTACCCTCACGATCGCAGCGGCACGTGTTAACTACTGGCCAATATAAAAGTGACCTATTTCTATTTACTATACAGAATATGTATACCTAGTATTTTATGAAATACTAGGTGATCCCGTGCGACTTCATCCGCATGAAATTATGAAAATTTTAGTTTATTGTTTACATATATCTGTCAAATTATCAATTGCAAATGTCAAAATGACATGACATGATGACAACCTTGCTTAATTGATGTTGGTAGCAATTTATGGTCTCTTTTCCACATTAGAGTTTTTATCCAAGATATTTACACCCTAAGTTAAAATATATAGTCTTAAGCGTGACTCAATTGAAGAGTTTTTTTTATAAAAAGAATAATTATTCAAAAATATGCTGTAATTTCTGACATCTTAGGCAACAAAGAAGTGTGTGTTTACGCTTTATTATAACAGTATAGATCAGTACTCAGTACTAATAATATGTAAGAAATTGTTAATGTTAAACTTTCGTTTATTCTTTACATAGCATGAACACTTCCGCACGGCTTAGATTTTGTGTAATTTATTGATATTAAGACTTTGTCAGTCGGATGTCGAAATATTCGTTAGTCTATCGATGTATCATAACAATATTATCCGACGTTCGCTGTCCGAATGAACGAATCGATGAATTATTCATACGTTTCATTCGTTCACCAATCCCTCGGTTACCAGTCGATTACGAACGGATTTATCCACCTTTATGACGGTTAGTAATGTTCTTCAGTATATGCTATATGATTGCATTTCTATATAACAAGCATTAAAAGTTTTTTTCTTATATCCCAAAACTGTTCACATCTTACTTTGATATTGTATTCCGGTAAGAAAACAGATTAAACACTTGGTTCCGATGTGAACACTTTCACAGACTTTAACTAAAGCAGATATAATTCTAATCATTTTTAGAAATCAGGGAGCAAACTATCTAACTCCTAAAACGTGTAAAAAATCCGTGACTTGTTGCCTCATATAAACGGTATCCGAGAGAGTTGTGTGAAAACTTTCACTACGAGACGATGAGTTTAACACTATACTCGATCGACAAGATTAAATTTTAAGTGTTGATTCTGAATAGATTTTGGTATATTAAAAAATCTGAAGTCGATTATTTTTAAATGTTGGTGACTAGGGTATTTATTATCTTGTTTGCATTTATCAACTTAACTTAAGCACATTACGATTTCAACTTATCTAAGCTACAACACTTTATCAATTAATTGTGTTGTTTACAACTTGCTTGTGATTTACGTTAGCTTTTACCCTTTCCTTTATTGCAAGATAATAATTATGTAATCTACAACTTAATTACTTAAAAACATATGACTTTAATATTGTTCTTTCTTTTGTTCTGGTTGTTATCTATTGTTGTCTCGTTAAAGGTTTAAACGGTTTTGATAAAACTTCAATTCGACGAGAACAAAATAAAATTCGTAGATAAAGCGTACGAAGCGATGCATGCTCAATAAAAGATCAAACCAACGTCAGAGGACCGTTACGTCGCTTTACATTTCCTATTGCATTTACAACCAAATACATTTCTAGGAACTGTTTGAATACGTACATTTAAACCAATGAATGGTAACGTGTTGAATCAAAGCACTTATGTAACATTTTTTGGTCTGCAGACGATTTTTTTTTCTTAATGGTTATCAGTGGCCACCCATATTGCCAGTTTGAGTCTGGAGACATGTGGCGGACTTTTCGTCACTAAATATACGCTTTAAGAGTACCACTAGAAATTAAAGGAACGTAAAAGTCTTCTACGCATTTCTTACTTCCTTGTAGTGTTTTTTTTTATAATTTACGAGCTGTTGCCCGCGACTTCGTCCGCGTAGTATTAGAAATCATACAAACTATATAAATTACAAAAAGTTACGTATCCCTCGGGAACTGGACTTTTCTCGGGGATGAAGCTTATCCCATGTGTACTCCAGACTTTGTTTTATATCTGTGCCAAATTTCAATAAGATATGTTGAACCGTT
>NW_013525516.1:1544005-1593254 GCF_000836215.1 Papilio polytes
TTCTTCCAGACTATGCTCTAAACCTGTGCCAAATTTTATAGAGATCCGTTCAGCCGTTTAGGCTACAAACGCTAACAAACATCCATCCATCCATCCATCCATCCATCTATCCATCCATCCATCTAAACTTTCGAATTTATAATATTATTAAGATTAGTAAGAAGTAAGATTAGTAAAATTAGTAAGATTTCTCTGGAACTCAGTACGTACGATACGAAACGACTTTTTTAAATGTTATTTAATAAATAAGTATGCGTATTTCTATTGAGAATGTATTTACTGCCACACTCAGTCTAAGTGACTTCCTAGTGTAAATTAAGCATGAAAAATCTACACTAAGGAACACCCTAAGCAACAAAGGCTGAGTATTTACACTCTTCCATTGTAATACCTCCATTTTAAGTAAACTTGTTTATAAACGTGCTGCGATTTGTGCACGCTTTAGCGAGCATTGGAGATCATAGCGCCGCGGCTGCGGGAACTTTCTGGGTCAATCTGGCCGGTAATTTATTTGGAGAGAGCGGACGTGAACTCGATACTACAAAACGGACGACACTGTGTTACCCCGCGCTATTACACTGCGACCCGACTGAGGGAATTGCTTTTTGTGTTCACATTGTTGTGAATGTGACCTCTTGTGTTTTTCGTGTTTGTTTAGTATTATCTGTAAAAATAATCTTTAATTCTCTTAATTGTAACACGATAACCCTTACTTTCTAACTTGTAGTCCTGGCACTTTAATTTTTATTTCCTGTTTACGGTTTATCCAATTTTATTGTCCCGAATTGCTTAAAAATATCCTAAATTCATAATCCTAAACCTAGATTCTAGAACGTAGTAGACGTTTAGTTGCAAGTAAGTGACTTTGATTCAATGTGACGATGATTCGGACAAAAATATGCTTTAATGTGTACATACACATTAGTGTACGTACATAGTGTACGCATATATATGGTCTGTAGCAGACGCCGCGACCTCGCCGATGCCGGTCAAATGTCACGGTTACATGCAACGACTATTATTGCGAGTTTAGTTGAAGACTTTTTATACAAGATTTAGCTCATTCAATAGATTAATGAAGTTTATCACTGTTGAAAAGAATAAAATCTTATTAACAAGGGATTTTGACAAGATAACCTTAGGAATAAGTGAGTTGCTATGCTAGTTATAAAAAATAGTGAAAAATAATCTCGATAACAAAGACGATACCGTAATACCCGGTTCATACTTAGCCATAACTGTTGGACAGTAGCGCTCAATAACTGGACTGGCATGTAACTGGCGTCAATGATTCTATTCAAGCCATGCCTGGCGTTACTGCCCAATTCTGCTATTCAAGCGTGAACCAGACTCTGTCATAAACACGTTGCTAGTTCTGATTTCAAATTCAGGGAACTGTTGAAAAGCGAAAAACAATTTAATTAAAGAGTAACAGATCAAAAATGTATAACAATTTATTTTTTGCAAAACGGTACTCGATTTTCCCCAAACAAAAATTACGGAATATCTTCATGATAAATAAAACTCAATATTCAAACAAACGGACTAAAAGACGGCATTGAAATACGTAAGTAGAGCATGCGGTTCAAAACAGTGGTGGGTCTGTTGATACCATCGGAATCTAACGCATGAGAAAACATACCTTATGTTATTGATTATTATGATCAAAATAGCTTAATATACTGTCGACAGACATCTTACATCTCAATCAATAGGCGCTGAGACATTATTGAGATCGCGCTCTGGCCCATTTGTCGCCGGTAATTGGTATAATGATATTTATCGACGTATTATCAAACGTACGTCAAGCTTTTTACCTCTTGTTCAGTTTTTGAATACTCGATTTGAGGGTAATTGGAGATATCGAGTGAGAGCACCGTGTTATTGCACCCTTTAATGATGATAATAAAGTCTTATTTACTCGTATGATTTCGATTTTTTCAAATTAAGATACTACTATTATCGTAACGCAATAGATTCTCTTTCTTTAAGTAAATAAAACATCTTTATTGTTGCTAAAAAAAATAGAATACAGTTTCTTATGCACTAATGTTTACATGAATTGACAACAGTGGGCTGCAGGCTCAGCGTGACCCGCATGGCCCAAGTCATGCGGAGCTGGTTTTCAGCCTGTCCCAATGGGCAGCGTTGAGCGCGTTTAGAGGTGCTCATCACGTTAACAGTAAAAAAAACGAAAAAACATAACGAAGAAAATGAGATATATTTTCTCCCTTTCTTAGCCCTTTGCCCTGTTAGTATCGTGTCTAAATTATCACTCGTCATATCATTGTCTGCGGTACTAGTAAACTTTCTGAAGGTCTGTGGGTTAATGTGTTTCTGATAACCCGTCGTCTTTTACGATTGCTTCATTGTAAAATGAAAATTGACAAACATGATTGAAGTAAAAACTTTTGGCTTTCAACTGTTTTTCGAATGTATGTAAATTTATTAGATAACATCCTCATCTTAAGGAATCCAAGATTAATATGAAGATACAGTTCGGTTGAATTAACTTAATTTTCTTATTATTGGTATACATATTATACACACTTCATAGACATCTCATTGAAAAGTATCTTATCTTAATTTACTAATATTATAAATGCGAAAGCTTAGATGGATGGATGGATAGTTTGTTTGAGCTTGTAGCTTAAACGGCTAAATGAACTCGATGAAAATTGGCATAGATGTAGAGGATAGTCTGGAAGAACACACAGGCAACTCATGTTTGTTTTATTTTTAATTCTACACGGACGGAGTCGCGGGTGAAAGCTATTAAAATTACTTGAATGTTTTACAGCTTTGATAGAGATAATCCGCGGTTTGCAGTCACTTGTCATGAAAATATATTATAGATGTGATTTGCTGTCACGTTTGCACAAATACGAGTAATCCGACAATATCGCTGTGGGTATTTCACTTGGAATTATTGTTGAATTTTTAAACAGTCCGCTGTGGAGCGCTCTGTTTATTGATATCCTTTTTGTTTGGTATTTATTTACATTTTAGAAAGTAAAGAGTTTAAATTGACATAAAAAAGTAGTTCTTTGACACTACACCCTTTTTAAACATCATCTGAGATACTACAGGTTGGGCTGAGCCTGGTCCATTAAATATCTTCACGTCGGTCTACTTTGAGCCTTCCTATCTCATTTGCTAGGTCCGACGGAATTTATTTGTTAAAAAAGGTTTTGCTTCAAAATTTTACAATAAAAAGTTCTCGTTAAAGTCTTTTCTTATATGCTGAATATTTTGTGTTGTAAAACAAGACGTACATCCTACAAAATACCTTAATGCATGCACGTGAGGCATCTCTAAAGAGATCTCTCTCAACTTTGCCAAATCACTTTGATAAGTTCGCGGCCCGGCTCGCGGGATCGAATCAAAGTTTGTTGGAGTTTTGCCGAAATTCCACGACTAACATCGCTTTTATTTCACTTCTCTCTACTTTTAATAACCAATTTAAAGTATATTTAATAGTAGTTATTTAATTTATACCAGTAATCTCTATTATTTTTGGGAAAATATATTTTATTTACACGACTTAGAATTTACTTAGTTTTTCTTGAAATTTTAATTATTAATGAAATCCTTCTAGAGGAAAGGAAAAAAAACGTAATAAAACAAACTACTAATCCGTGATACTGTCTAATCTCGCCTAAATTCATTAAAACAGCGTAATCGTAACATATGACAAGATTTACAATACAAAAAACAATAGAAAAGGAAATTCTAAAAAGTATAATCAGTTTCGACAAAACTATTAAGCTATTAGATTAACTTTATCTCGATGTTTAGAGCAATATAATAAGTTAAACGGGTGTGTGACACATCCTCTGTTATCGGTAAACGATGAGCGTCGGAATGGGACGCTTATCAGCAAATAACCGCACGCTATCTTATCTCTCTTGTTGTGATACAAAGGGTCGACCTTTTCAATGGTAATGCTTCAAAATACTGCCTACAAGGACGCTTTATTTATATTTCAAATTCCTTTTACACTTATCGAACAATATGTAAACATTTATTATCTTTCCTCAAACTTTAAATCGACTTAGGGACCTTCAAAGCGAGCCTATCTTTTTTCAAAGGCCGGCAATGCACCTCCAGTTCCTCTGGCGTTGTGGATATCAATGAACACCATGGTGTTCCCGATGTTTGTTTGTACCTTTCTCTTTTAAAAAATCACATTTGTAACCCAGAGGAATAAGCAGAAAAAACGAATTTCTATTTGAACCGCGCACAGCGTATTCGTATACTTAAAAGTGTTGAAATTTAAAAAAAAAATATTAATGATTATCAAAAAGTTATTTGTTCATTCACTTTTCTTTTTATTTTCATTTATAGCAACGATAAATTTAATTAACACTACATGATGAGATTTGAATTTAAACTTGTTAATACAGCTTCCATTAAAATTTCAAGGATGATCTCAAAGGTCGCAGACAAATTACCGCATAAATATCACGAGACAGCGCGACGGGGCGGGACTCAAAACTTTCCTCCATAACTCAAACACTACGCAATATTTGCCAGCTTCTGAACCGACAAAAATAAGGAAATGTCTAAAATTGTTATTGTATAACTCTGTTATTTCTCATAATATTACATTCGTCATCTTTTGACTGTAAAGCTTTAAGGTAATAGTTTTCAAAGACGTTTTATTGTGACCTCCTATAGCTTTCCGTTTGTCCTATTTTGAACAATGATTTGTCATTCGATTCAGTTTCATGGTATTTATAGTCTATGAGGTTTTTAGGTTTTGTTGGCAGACAGTTAAGATCTTAAGGAAGAAAGTGTCAAATTCCAAAAATTGTATTGACTAAACACATGGACGGATTAGAAACGTTTCAGAACAGGTCTATTAAGAGAAACCTCTCGTAAAATAGAGGCATTGTTATTGTTAGTTGATTGCTACACGTGTTTGTAACACGTGGCGTTACGTGTTAAACGTTGTTCAAGTACAATACTTACGATTTTATATAGTAAACGTAGATGTTCTGATATTGGATGGATTCCCAGCTAGTAACTCTCTTAATCAGATTATGTCCATCGTATAACTTGTAACAGTTTTCACGAGAGATGTTAAGAATTTTAACAACAATGAGGATCTCTGTGCTTCAAATTGAATTAAGTGGTGATAATTACCAAATTATTTGTCGCAGTTCCTTTTATTTGTGAAGAAATGTAAAGGGTTTTATTTAATTAAATACATATCGGTTTATGGTTTTTATTAACAAGCTGAGGCGGTTGTAAAATTAAAAAAGCCGCTCGCAAACAAACAAACGTTAGTTAAAACGAGCACAAGGGAATAAAGCTCCCTTTAGTAGAGCGATCGTTACGGCCGGATGCTTTTTAATTTAGCTTTCTCGGTATAATTAAAACCTGTGGAGGCGCGCTGTGGCAGTTTTCGAAACCCAACAATAGATATTTTTCTTATTTAAAAAATTAAGATACCACTGTAATAAGCTTTTTATTTCCTTTATGTTCTTTTTCGGTTTGTTTAATTCTTAAGGATACTTCAAATAGAATTGTGATTATTCTCTTAAGATTGCTTTCTTGTTTTGTTAATTTGTGAACGCTGCGGTCTTGTAATTGCTTTTGATTAATTCATTTTGTTAAACCAACTGAGACAATTCAGTTAGAGTTAAGTAATTTAAAGATCGCGGCTAGATCAACTAGTTTGTTAGTTTATTTTTTTTTTTAACACAGTAGCAATTCTTCTTTAGATTTTTTAATTGTTGATAAGTTTGTATTGGTTTTTTAATTACAACAAATTTAATTTTCTATGTATATACTAGAGGACGTCTGAAATAAGACGTTTTCTATTTTTGTCGATTATTAATAAACTACTTCACATGAAGCGTGACTTTACTTTCTGTATATATCATAGCATCTGCTGACAGCTGCCGATTTTTCTGAACAATAGTCAGGTAACGGTAAGCCGTATGCATAGCAATGTCGGCTTTCTACACGCCTAGAGCGAATAGCCTCGTATTGTGTTCGAATCTTACTTTCAAATATTCAAACGCTCATCGACACGATAATGATCATTTGACGTCATTTTAACAAAAAGTCAATTGTATCCCACTATCTTGAAAATGATCTGGGATTTCCAGTTAGGTGGCCATCCCAGTTCTTCTATTATGATGCTTTCAAAATATTGTTTATGTTCCGATGTACCTACAGTCAAATATTTAATATTCACATACCACTTTAACAGAATCGGGGCTGACTTCATTATGAGTACTAAATTGCATTTCACCAAGGAAAGAACATTAATGTCTTCATATAAATAAATCTAAACCTACCAATGATAGCAACACAACTATATTTTTACATTAAAATAATTTTACAAGAACCAAAGCACCGTTATAAAATCAGAAGCTCTTCGGTTTATAAAGTTAGTGGGCACTCGGTTGGCCAATTTCTCGTTTCCGCCTTGCCGAGAATGGAGTGTCGGCGCTCGGTGTGCCGGAGCGGGCCTCTCGAGTAACTCGCGGCAAATAGAGCTCTGAGCGAACTATAACCACCTACTACACCATCTTTATAACAAGAATGTACATCTTCGAACCTTTGTCGTGGCAAACAATCTCGTCCGACGTCAAACACTAAGCTTCAAATCTTAAAACGGCGCATTGCTATCTTTTGGTGTTATGCCAGTATTTTGACAGCATTCTTCTTGTTTCTGTCTCGATGTCGTTTCTTTATTTCTCTTTTTTCTTAATTTATCTTTCTTACTATTGACTAATCGTCGCTGTTCTTTTATTTAGTATGTAAAATTAGTATGATATTAATGTTTAGATTATTTTATATTTCAACAATTATTCATGTATCTTTTTGAATTTTATTAATAATCATTCAGTTGTAATAAAAGTAGGGAATGAAAAACACATTTAAATTACTTCTCTATAAACTGTTAATAAGTTAGAAATTCAATTTGGTTTTTGCAAGCTTAGCGCGGTCTAATCTCTCCGTAACAGAAAAGTTCGTTAGAAACTTTTTGTTGGATGCATTTATAAGCTTTACATCTACGGCTTTATATTTCGAATACCTCTGCATTTTCATTAATAAAACCATCTTTAATATGGCGAAAAGCTTTGATCGATGCAAACAATAAAAATTACTAATCTAACTAAGTTAAAAACATTTTATTAACAAAGTGTTTGACATATTCAAAATGGCGTTTTTAATATGCGTATGCTTATAAAGCTTAAATAAGGCTAATACTTTCAAACGACGTCTATACAAATGGTCGTGAGGCGGTACTGAAAGTCGATTAAGAGCAGTTTAGTGGGACACTTACGACTTGTATAGCTTCACTTGATGTTTAGGTGAAAATATTTGTAACATCGTATTCAGGGTTGTCTAATGTCAAAAGCGGAATTTAGTAAGTGACTAGTCAGCCATCGACTTCTTGGAGACCGAAGAAATGACAACCCTAATCTTAGTTTCATTAATTCGTATTTCATATGGATTTTAAAGATTTTTACCTTTCGACCGCATTATTAAGATATTATCTATAATAGTCTACAAGAATTCGGGATAGAAAACCTCAAAAGTTCCTTAACAAACGCCAGTATACTGTTGTCTACTAGAATAACACAAAAGGCGTTCGAATTATGTCGTTTTAATTAAGAGAAATTCCAGCAGTACCAACAAGTAGGGGCCAATCTCGAAAATAAGCAATTATCAACTAGGTGTTTTTCAAAAGAGATGTTCTCAATTAGTTAATTGTAATTAATAAGACGCTTTAATTAAACCCTAAACAATTAGAATCTGCTTTCACTTTGACGTTGATTTAATCCTTAAGTAACTTAATTCGTTTAATACTTAGTCTGAAATAATCATATTATACTTCATACTAATATTATGAATGCGAAAGTTTAGAAGCATTAATGTTTTAGAGTTTGTAGCTTAAACGGCTAAACGAAATATCCTCTGGAAGAACACAGAGGCTACTCAATTTTACGTTTTTTATTTATCGCGGGCGAAGGTAGTTTTATATTTCACGTTAATATTATAGATGCGAAAGTTAGGATGGACGTTTGGTAAGACGTATCTTCGAAACGAAGTTAACTAATTAGATAAAATGACACAGATTTAGAACATAGCCTGGCAGAACAAACAGAGAAATATTTTTTAAACGCCTATGAGGACCAATTTATGGGTAAAGGCATTATTATAAAAACACAAGTTGCATTTTTTTACAGCCCTATATCTGACTCAACAAGCAATGTTTCATACTAAAGTGTATTTCAAATATGTCTTAAGGAAAACATAAATATCGTAAAGGTGACTTTTACGGAATATATGCTCGATAAACAGACCACAAATCTATTTTGTTCTACAAATAAGGTAAATGTTGAATCACATGTTAGTCATTTAATTGAGCAATCTGTTTTAGAAACATGTTGTATTTTATACGCTTGTAAGGTATTTTCAGAGATCGATTGCTATCCAATTATGGATAACATAAGTAAAAATCCCTACGATTTGTGCTTCTCAATTATAAAGATAAATACAATCACAAACGCGACACTGAGTAGTATGTAAAGTCACGAATATACGCTTTCATGTTATTCTTTTGGGGTGTTCGTTTAATAGTTAGTTGTTATCTGGTTAAAGAGATTTCATTTAACTTTATCCGTTGTGTCATTGACTGTCTGTTACGTAAAATACAAGTTCGTTTCCGCATAATGTCATAACATTTACCTATCTATCTAGTCACTCGTGGAATATAGAAGTCGACTTTATGACGTCAAAAAACGAAATAATAGATACAAAAGTTATCCTTAGACGCAGTACATGAATCCGATAAATAATAAGAACAGTTAAAAGCTAACTGATAAATTACCGCATAAATATAATAGGAAACAGCGGATCGCAAAACTTTCCTCAATAATTCAAACACAGCGCAAGTTCCCTCGGTTTTTGTGAAAACAAGTGGAATAGTTAAAGTTTGAAACTTTGTTATTTACGCTTTTTAAGGTCTGTCCGTTATCGAAATTTATTAATTGCGTAAGAAATTGTAACTCAACTGTACAACGTTTAAAAATAATAGAAAAAGTCTTATAAACCAAGTCGAATATAAGAAATATTAAACCATGAGTTGTTAAGTGCATATGTATTTTGCCAAAACTTAAAGTTTGATAAAGTTAACAGGGCGCTTTATAGTCTTAACTATACCGTAAACTTGGGCATTATCGTAGTTTGATCACTTTCGCCGTCAGCGGCACATCCTTTTGCATTGTACGAACTGGTAGCTAGCGGCCTCCTTTGTTCACAACAATGGCAGAATAACTCGGTTCTGACGACGTCCTGCTCTTACACTTTTGCCACTATCGTTTTCTATTTAATTTCTCTATCTCTATACGGTGGTCTATTTTAAAGTATGAATTCAATTTTAGCGGCTATTCCTTCAACCTAGATTTTAATGATGCAAGTTTTAAGTTTAAGGAGTTGAGTCCATTATGTTTGTATATTTCAAACTTTTTTATGTCCTTTGGGTTAATATTTATGGCGGAGTATAATACTAGACAAAATAAATCATCTCATCTTTTCCCAGTCTATTTGGGGTCAGCTTAAGAGGTATTTTTCCTCTAAGAGAATCTACATTTTGTCACTATCTTCTTAATCATTTCTAGCACGGCATCCATCGATCTCTTCCTAGTCTTACTACAACCTACCTTCTCTTTGTTATATCTAATCGAATTAAATCTCGAATCCTTAAATAATATCTTGTAGACAGATCGGTGAAAGGTTTAAAAAGACAAAACGTCGTCCACATTTTAAGATAACGATTTAATAACGTAAGATCATACGGTGTAGTTGAAATAACCGGTAGAAACCGCAGTAGGTGGGCGCTTTCGGTGAAAGCTTCACGTAAGCGCCTCGCTACCGATAGCTATCGTAAATAATATCTGCTACCGCGGTCGTTTCACTGTAAGGTTCATTGCGTTTGTCAATTACAATTTAATTGAATAATAATATTTTTATATCATAAAATTTTGTCATACGAGTTCTTCTATAGTCGACGTATGGAACTAGATATATTCGAAAAAAAAAAATAATTAAAGCTATAATGTTCCTTAAGCACTTCAATTATCAATTATCTTTCGCGGCGAAAACAAATATAACTTGATATGGACGTGTCAACTAGACTTGAAGTAACAATCGTTAAACGTTCCTGATTTTAAATTCTGGTAAATCTTGTTAAACGTGGAGGGTAAAAATAATAAACCACTTCGTACTACGTAAAAAATTTCTAAAATAAAAGATCAGCTGCAAATTCGCTTGCGAAACGGATTTTTAGATTTAAGCTCGCTGAAAAATTTATCACAGTTCTGCGTAGCTTTTAAAGTAAGGCTGTACAGTGTAGCGCTCACTTCGAGTAGTTTTTATTACGCTAAATGGATTGAATCCGAACTACTTAATAAGTTAGCTGTAATGAATCCGGATAGTTTTAAAACTTTGAAAATAAGACTTGCGATGTTTGACATAGTTTTTCTCTGATACTACTGTTGTTCTAGTACGGGGAATAATACTATATTTTATTTGATCTGTAACTGCTTTTATTTTTAAAGGTTTTTCATAATGATACCGGAGTTATACAAATTTAATTTGAATCTATTATGTTGTTTGGAATATGAATTAAAGATTAGATCTTGTTATTTTCTATAATTTTTATTTGCCTTAAGTTCTACATATCGGTACATAGTCCTAACAGTTAATTAGCAATAAAATATTTTCTTTAATAAAACATTATTTGAATTAATCATTATTAACGAGAAACAGTAAACAGTCGCATTTAAAGTTAAACGTTAACGTTATTTTTTAAAAATCAATTTATTCAGATTGTCAGCACATTCTGTCGTTTTAAAAGCTGTAAATGAAATCCGAAACGTTACCTGACTCCTCGGCGGCGACGTGTCGGAGATAAGGCACGCATCCTCTATACCACAACTGTATAACGTACTTGAAATTGCTTGCATGTACGAATTTAAATTAATCGAGTGCTACATCTAGGTGTTAAATCTATACTTCTATACTTATATATACTAATATAATAAAACGTAAACACACACTTCTTTGTTGCCTAAGATGTCTGGAATTACAGCATGATTTTGAATAAATCCTTTTTTAATAAAAAGCCCTACACTTAAGTCAAGCTTTAGGCTTTATATTTTCACGCCATTAAACTTAGGGGGTAAATATTTTGGATAAAAACCCTAATGTGGGAAAGAGACCATAAGTTGCTGCCAACATCAAGGAAGCAAGATTGCCATGTTATCCAATGGCAAAGGCTTTTTTTGCAAAAATTTATGCATTCAAATTTTGATAATTCGACAAGTATAAACAATGACATAAAGTTTTATAATTGCGGATGAAGCCGCATGTTAACAGCTAGTTATCAATAAAAATTGTAGTTTTAATAAAAAGCTGTTAATAGTTAAGATTTTGACAAGTACGTATTTTCGTTTTGTTATGAACACTAAATGTTTTCAATTATTTACAAGTTTGACCTATCATTTGTACTCTTCAAAATGTTATGTCGGTGTTCTTGATTTTATAACTAATTACTCATACTAATTGTTTTCACAGACGATGTATATCATTTAATTCTCATTTGCAGTAAAATCTGCAAATTCGTATGTTATACGTAGTGTCCAATTAATGCTGCAGGACAGTGTACAAGCGCGTAATTAACAATTAAGTTGAGCCGCGCGCCTGTTTTGGTTTGCCGCAATTTTGCTCTGTGACAGTGGTTTGAAACATGTTGAATGTGATCGTAAGTTTTCACTGTCAGAACACCTGTACGAAAACATAATTATTAAGAGGACGACAAAGATGAACATATGTTTTGTACACCTGTGATATAATTCTACTTCATATCATACTAATATTATAAACTAGATTTCGTCTGCGACTCCGTCCGCGTGGAAAAAAAAAAAGTGAGTACCCTATGTGTTCTTCCAGAATATCCCTTACATCTATACCAAATTTCATAGAAATCCGTTCAGACAAACTCTAACAAACATCCATCCATCCATCCATCCATCCATCTAAACTTTAATATTTATGATATTAGTATGAAGTATTTTTATAAGTGTGAAAGTTGAGATGGATGGATGGATGTTTGTTAGAGTTTGTTGAACGGATTTCGATGATATTTGGTACCGATGTAGAGGATACTCTAGACACAGGCTACTCACTTTTGTTTTCTTCTTTATTTCACGCGGGCTCGTAGGTAAAAGTTATTATGATATACGTTTACTACACAGTATATTCTTGTCTGTATGAATGTTTGTATTAATATCATTCCCTTTATTCCTTGACCTAATCGGACTTATTGCAATGCGTAATGCGATCGGAACGAAGCTCGGAAGTATGTCAAGGACATACCGTACCCAGACTTGTAAACATGAGGGACATAAATATTTTGGCTCGAATTTTACCGCAGGTAAACACCTCGGGCCCTTGTTTTTATATCAATGATTATAGAGTTGCGTAAGAGAACATTTTGGGTGAATTTTTTTGTCATGTAAAATAGATTTTTAATAAATGTTTTGTTGTTATCTTAACCGGCAATTTATTATTTTGGATGAAACTTGTTTTAAAATATGCAGTTTAATATAAAATACTCCCAACATTAATTAAATTTCTCGCATTTAGTTATACATCTAGACAAATTAAAAACGAGCGGCATTTATAAACACTCGGTGAATCAAAAGCCACTTAAAACTTTGTCCGTATAGGTATAAGTAGTTTTAGTATTAGAAACGATAATAAGATTTACGATGTGGTAGACTGAGTAAATTTAAACAGTCCTTGAGACTGTCCACACACGTGACGCTTAACACCGGAGGTGACGTAACATTTTTATGGTCAAAAGATTGTACATTCGATATAATACGGTGTAAACATAAATATATTAATTGGAATTTATAAAAATATTTAACTTCAACTGATATCAGGAAAAGGTATATAAGAAGATATGATTTAAGCTCAATAAAAACATTTTTAAATTTCATGTTTTTCTGTAGCTAAACTTTTAATAAATAAAAAAAATATGGTTATCTATACTATATTACAAAGAGGAAAGATTTAGATTTTTTGTATGTATTGAAATAACTCAAACACTATTGGGCCGATTTTGAAAATTTATTCACTCTTAAAAAGGTGTTTTATCTGTGAGTAACATAGGCTATGGTTTTTTAATTTCATGCAGGTGAAGTCGCGAGAAACTACTAGTCAATAATATGATAAAATAAAAGTCTTAAGACTTAAAACCATGTGTTTCAAAAGTATTTAAAATTGGTAGTCCAAGTTTTTTATTTACAAACGATATATTATTTACTTTACATATATGATTCTAAGTCCTACATTTAACAATCAGCAGTACCACAGTAACCTTCCCAGTTAAATGTATTCGTATCACGAACACCAGATCTAAATGCCGAGACCAACATCTGTTTTATATCCATCAGAGTTTGTCATCGGATGAGATAACATTCGTTTCTTTTATTGGTTTTGTTCTTGTCGAATACAAAAATGTTACATTTGTTATGTCCTCGAAAATACAAACCGTTCTTTGTAATTTTGAAATGACAAATTAAAAGGTATAAAGGTTTTAGATCTGTTTTAGAGCGGGCGCTCACATTTGACTAAATAATCGACAACAGGTGTGGTTGTAGATTGTTTCGCAATCCATTCAACTGTTTAGTTGCACAACTAAAAATTGAATAGTTTGCGCACATCTAGATAACCTTATAGGAATCAAAACGCGACTAAAGATGTGCGATAGTTTAGCCAAAATGTGCGCGCATTCTTATTGGTAAGAATAATGAAAACTTTGATATGACAATGTCGTTTACATCTAGTTAAATATCCGCTTATGTTTTCCTTGTTTTTTGCAACGTGATTTTTTATGAAGTGTTCGAGATAATACGTCCTCTACAGGATGCACGTTGCAGCTGTTATTTACCAAAACATCGTCCGGATGTCATTATCACGCAAAAACGTTCTCCATTCTTGTATTCACTTGTTTTTGTTACAAAAGGGTTTAAAACAATAAGGTAACTGAGAGGATAATCATTGTCCTTTATGTTATCGTAATTGTTAAAGTTATCGGATATTGGTTTAAAACTTTTAGGCTAAAATTCGAAAATAAAAAAATTGCCGAATCCACGTTTTCTCACAAAACGTTAGCGTTAGAGCGTTAACTACCCATTATTGCACAATTTTAGCGAATTCAAAAAGAGCGATATTTAAATATTTTGATGTATGGATGGATGGATGGATGGATGTTTGTTAGAGTTTGTAGCCTAAACGGCTGAACAAATCATGATGAAATTTGGCATAGATAATCGGGAACAACGTATAGGAACGTAACACTTTTGTTTTTTAATTCCGTGAACGGAGTCGCAGGCGAAAGCTAGCATAAAATAGTTAATGTAATATGAACTGTATCATGGTAAGAAGCATCAAATTGGTGTAGTTAATAAGTGCTCAGTTGTTATTCTTAGTAAACATTAAAATGTAGCGTCGAATGGCTTGATTTGTTTGTTGCGGTGACGCATCGTCGATTCATTTAAAATAATTGCACTTACATTTGTATTACGTTATGTTTGTCCAAAAATAGCAATGCTCATACTGTCATTTGTTCGTTTTTATAGTTGACTCATTTTGTTTGTAACAGAGTAATTTTTACCTTCTTTGTTATCCATTTTAATTTAAATATCGAACACAAAAGGTTAATGTTAGAGAGAATATTAACCGAACTTGTCTGATTTTGCTAAATGGCTATCAGTATTAATACATAGTAATATAATAGTTTATTTGACTGTCCGTTGTGTTATCCCACTTACGTAGGGTCGACGAAAAAGGTTTTATGAATAGTAAACTTTTTGCTTAATTTTCACCGATCACCAATTTAATTTACTCTCAAATGAAATATAAATTACATGAGAACACTTTCAAAACGTGTAGAATTATTATTTATTCCAATAAAACGTAGCACTATTGACACAACATTACCGGTTAGAACAAAGGAATGCAAAAGCAATTATAGATGGGTATCGGTGAAGCGTTTAATTTATTCCAGTAGAAGCAGTTTGCATACAGTGGTACATCTGTTGTTCAAACACCTATAATATTCATCTATTCACAGGAACGGTATTAGCTTGTGTACTTTATATTACGTCGCATTCGCCGCAATGACGTAAACGAACGGATTCAAACATCTTTAGATTATGAACGACGGATTTTTTCTTTAAAGCTTAGATGCATTTTATAATAGAAAATTGGTAGCATAGTATTTTATAGACGCGATCTTTAACCAACCTATAATAACCAACATCGTTTTTTAATCTATGTTGGTTTTTCAATGTTGCCATTGAAATAACATTACCTAGATAATTCCAATTCACAATGCGATATCGTATTTTATTGCCTATTTTAAACATTTAAGAGCTTTATTTTGTTTTCAACACACTAGGATTTTCCAAAAATTACAATTATTTTAAACAGTTTTCCATCATTATAATATTACATTTCTCTGAACAGCGTATCGGTAAAACAAACATCAGTATGGAAGTTATACAAGATCAATAGCAAAGAGGAAAATGTTCCATTGCCCAATTAACAGATAATAATCGCTGCGGACCTGGCCTTCGGAATTTATTTACATTATAAGTTTTGCGAGTTTTACCCGATTTTTGAAATAAAACTTCAATTTATAATATGATTATTAATTTTGTTTCTTCTGAAATTTTAAAATACGTATTTTTTCGAACAAATCCTATAATTAATTAACATAATTTGGCAGTTAATTGTTGGTAATATTTACTTAATTTATAATTAAAGAAAAAACTAAAATTAGTTGAGCTTTTAAGAGTGGAAAGATTCTTAGTAAAATATTAAATATTGCATTTGATAGAAATCTAATGGCCGGTTTCCCAGCTACATTTAACCATTCGTTAGTGTTTTTGGTACGATAAATTCGTGGAATGCGTTTCCGAATTACGTAACTTGAGTTTTACTCCTATGAAATTTAGTTTAATCTAACACCAATGATAAAGGTAATAATAAAATAAATTGAAACTTCAGAAACCCGTAGGTCTTATATGATTTAACTACTTCTTAGTAATACGATCATAAAGATTGACTTGTAAAACGGTATTTACATTTGTACATTCCGATGTCCCATCAGATATGAGAACTGAGCAATTATTGTTTCCAAGAATCAATGAGTCGGTATTTTTGTACTGCACCTACAATGTTGCAGGAGCCATAAAAAGTAAATAAAAAAAGTTTGTCCTGTTTTTATTACCCTATTATACTTTTTTCTGTTAAAATAAGCGCCACATAATCATTTTAAAGATCGACAAAAGCTTTAATCAAAGTCGCAAACTGTAAAGTAATGTAGAATTGTTTAAAAAAACACTAAACATTTAATAATAATTTAACACTCCTAATGGTATTATTTTCATAGACATATAATAGCTGATTAAACATACGGAGTTTGATTATTAACCAACTAAATACAACAACGTCTTTATTATATTCAATTTGTACGTTTACCAGACTCAAATACTAGTTGTTTATGGCCGTGGGAGACAATTTAAATGGAAATCAGTAAATTTAAATGCATGAAGGAGATGAGATTGTAAAAAGAATGACGTGTATGAGCAGTGTTTTGCTTGAACATCTATACTATTATAAAGCGTAAACACACACTTCTATGTTGCCTAAGATGTAAGCAATTACAGCATCATCATCATCATCATCTCCTTATCCTACTCCCGTAGGGTCGGCGCAACAGGTTTTTGACCTTCACATAACTCTATCATACGTCATCTCAATCATTACTCCCTTTTTGATGTCAGCAATTACAGCATATTTTTGAATAGTTCTTTTTTTTAAAAAAAGCCCGACACGTACGTCACGCCTAAGGCTATATATTTTTACGCCATTAAACTTAGGGGGTAAATACTTTGGATAAAAACACTAATGTGGGAAAGAGACCATAAGTTGCTGCCAACATCAAAGAAGCAAAATTGCCATGCTTTGTCATCATATCTTGTCTGTCATTTTGAAATTTAATTTGAGAAATGTAACCAATAATACAATTTTCATAATTTCATGCGAATGGCATTGCCTTTCATATAAGTATCCAAGGAGTTTACTTTTTGTGATTTCCCCAAGCTGTTTTATGCAATTTCAATGATACAATTATTATATTCACATCACAGATTTGCACATTGTTTATGTTTGTAATCACTTCAAACGAAACTTCGACAATTTGTAAGAACTGAAAGAAATGATTCATCGAAATAAACTAAAATAATCTCGTAAATCGCAGCGACATTTGTATAAACACGTAAACACATTCGTTCGGAGAATTCACGGGAATAGCTTTATCTGTAACTAAGCGAATCGGTTGCACTTACAAACGGTCTCGGTTACAAATAGATGCGACGTTTTGAAAGCGAGTGCCGACGGCGCTTCGATTCCGTTGTTTTCCTATTATCCTATTTTGGTGAGATACCGTTTTCATTGCTGTGACGCCAAAGGAATCGATGCCCACTTGTTTCGGTCGGGTAATCGCAGCAGGTAGCTCTTGAGAACATTCCAGCGGGATTCCCGGAGAGTAGCCACGAAAGTCGAGCATTTCCAGCGACCAATGAGCGCTTAAGGGCGCCCGCAATGTTGTCTTTTGGATTGTATAATGAATGGAGCGGTCGCTTTTTGCTTCGTTTTCCGTTTATTTATTGCTATTGTTGATCGAGCTTTCACAGCTAATAAAGCGAACCGATTTATGTCGCGTTTGTGTTGGTTTTTGTTCGGCTCATTAATGTCACTGATGCTTATCGACACTCAGTTTACACTTTTAATCTTTTTATTCAATTGTATCCAATTTTTGCGCCAATACGATTTCAGAATTTCTTTAATTGCAACATTTCGGGATTCTGAACCTGTATAACGGGCCATTGTCAACTTTATACAAACTCAAGAGCAATTCATACGATGCTATATTCCACTTTTGGGCGGATACACTTTCTCTAGGCTCTAGAGAGAGTATTAGGTTTTATTACATACTCGTTCATTGACAAAAAATTGCACTCGTGTTTACCTGATCTGTCTAAGAAATAATTCTGCTAACAATGTTTATCGCCTAATTTGTTACCTACATAATTAAAAAAATCTATTAGTCGTTTTTATAAACAGTTAATAAAATAAAAATAGTGAAAGCCGAAACGGTTAAAAAGGTTCCTTGTACGCTTACAATGTTGCAAAACATTATGCAGTCGTTTTAAAAGTCACGGGTTACATAAAATTAACTGCAAAGTTTAATTCAGTAGCGGACCGTTACAGTCGACACGGGCCCGGCGGCTTAATGAATGTTGTGAACAATCCGATTAAATACCTTTGCAATGTTACGAAACTGTTCAAATGTTAGTTTAAAAATCATAGAAAGGTTTCGACTTATTACCAGGTGCAGTAATTACATTTAAAGTTTAGTGCAGTGTGTAATTTTTTGTGTAATTATTACATACAGTAATTTGGCATATAAACGATTCTATCAAAATAAGATTGAAGCTGTTAACTTCCTTTAGTCTGCCAAAAAAATCATTTCTAGGGAATATACATTTTCTCTTATTTATTAATTACAAAAACAAGAAAAATTAATATTTCAAGTCAATAGACATTCGGTGGCATAGATAATAGATAGATAGATAATAATAAAATCTGCTTGTAAACAATCATCGGTATGTCGATATTTATGTCACGCCCTTCAATATTCTATGACCTTGCACTCCGCGGCTGTTTGTTTATTTAATGAAATCGATTATCGTCCTGCAAATGTAAACAGTCCAGCGAACATTGTATGTAACAGTCGTGTATGCTTTACCGCTCACCGAAATTAACTATGAATCATTCAAATACTTCCCTTTATAAATAAACTATGAATCATAGTGGTATTCCTCATGATACTGAATTTTTGTAACGATTCTTTTTTGTTTCAGGTAAGTAACCTAGACGTTATATATTTAAGAAAGAAGTTAAGATGGAGTAAGGTAAAGTAATAATGTTAGAATATCTTTTAATCAAATTAAGTCTGTCACTCTATAATTCTCTAAATGGTTAAGCAGTGACTTACAAGTATCTCCTTATGTTAAATATAAACTAAAGGACTCCTTAGTTATCAATGAACGGTTCTATTTGTAGCTGTAAATCTATTAGCGACAAATATCAGGTTAGAATTGAGTAAAGTCTACTATTAAGTACTAGAGTCTAAAAACTTTAAATGCACATTAATCCGTAATTGTGTAAATAAAAGGCTTCTGGATAGGTGCATCAGTGAGTCACGTGACATTCTCGGAAGCGTCGCTTAGCCCTGGCTTCGTGTCGAATTGCAAGCACACTCGATGTTGATGCCTTGTGGTTTAACGGACCCTTATAAAACAATTTTCCCACTGTTGTAATTCGTCGAATGAACGATGAACAATTTAACTTAAATAATTTATGATATTTTTAAAGCAAAAATAAATTTAGTGTGATTCCAAGACAAAAGCGAAGACATTCGAACACTCAATGTCTGAGCGACTGCCCGAAAACATAACAATTGAATGGAACGCTCAACTCTCAAATAAGTCGCTATTTTGGGATAAATGCGACAGCGTAAGCGTCAACCGCTTATTTTAAATGAATCACAAAGCGACAGTGACTTTGACCGCAGTCATCTTAACATTGACATTTCCTTTGAAGGAAAAATCGGTCAACAGCATATACCAAAGTCACTTTCAAAATTAAAAACATAAATACCCATAGCAGTGTAATAATTTCAGAGCGTTCATGGTAACAATTACCAAATTTTACAACTAAAATATAAAGACACTTGTTGAAAATGGCAACACACGTGCGAATTTAATTAAAAACTTATTTGAACCTAGTTCACTCTCTACGTTATGACTTCTTTTGACTTTGTGGCTTAAATTCTACAGTAACACCATATGTTATCGGCAAATAAAATATGTCTATCTATATCTATGTAAACATTTTATTGCATGAAAAAATTTAATTGGCCACTAACGTCTTATATTTCTATGAAATAGCAGTTAATAAATAGCAAATTGGCTGTTCCGTTGTTGCGATTCGAAGGGAATTTCACGGAATATCTGTAGACGGCATCTTCCAGATATGTTCGTAACACGGCATTTTTCGAGTTACGGAGGTAAGCTATCGGAAAATTGATGTCCATTTTCATTGGCTTCCCTCGAGCATACCGTACATTGAATATGTATTTAGAAAATATAAGCTGCTAGTTATTAAGTCTTTAGAAAAATATACTTAGTCACTGAATGTAATTTTATAGTGAACACGATGCAGTGTAACATTGATTTTTTTTTGTACCATAATATTAATTTAAATGAAAAAAAGTACACATTAAACAAACGACAGCGATATCATTTACCTTCCGATATCATATAATCCAGTTTTTGTAAACAATCCCCTTGAAAGTTTCCACTCGTACGGAGATTAATCAAACCGGGCGGACGTTAATTGAGTGACCGTTAAGCCGCGCCGACTTTAATGGCCCGCGACTCAAATCAACACTATAACGTTTATTTTAATTATTTTATACTTAACTTATTATAAGTCTTAAACATTTCAACTTTGACTTAAATAAAAGTATTTATTCAAAGGGTTTAGAGTAAATATTTTTATAAGGCGTATTTGCGTTTCCATTTAACGAACATTTTATAGTACGTGTATAATATGTTTATGACGTAAATAATACAACTTACTAAATTTTATGAACATGTCATGCGTTGCAAACATGGGCGTCGCCAACAAATTATTTGGGCCAGATCTTTATCTGAAGGCCCGATTTAGACCTGGCTTAGGATTGGATGGGGTACCTGCCATTAACACGATTATAGTCTTATTTGAAGTACTTTTCATGTATATTTATATTTTTATATACGTCAGTGGGGGCAGTTTCCTCTCTTATCTTCCCATGGCGATGATCATAAGTAGTTGCAATACAATGTTCGCGATAAGGTCAAAAATAAAACTTCCCTCAACGATAATAAGTTCTCTTTATTGTACATTTTATTCCCAAATTCAATAATG
This sequence comes from Papilio polytes, assembly GCF_000836215.1. Lineage (NCBI taxonomy): Eukaryota > Metazoa > Arthropoda > Insecta > Lepidoptera > Papilionidae > Papilio > Papilio polytes. The sequence goes on from NW_013525516.1 coordinate 1,565,147, forward strand.
TTTTTCCATTACTCATTGTCTAATTACTTGATTTGTCATATAATAAGTAAAATATACTAATTACAATATAACTTTAACCGCAATACCTCTCGGTGTAGATAAATCTATTATCTCCCTTGCGACCGCCGACGTGACCTTTCCGATGATTTGTTTCATCTGTAAATAGAGCAATGATTCATTTTAACTAAACATATTTCACGAAAATTCACGGAAAATGTTATATTTCATACATATCTAAGGATAACCAATGAATTAACATCAGTCAATTTTATTGATGATAGTTGCGTATATTTTCATTTACCTGCGTAAAATAAGACTTTTCATTTCTTTTTCTTTAGTACTTACTATTTTCGTCAATATCAGAAGTTATGAATTTTCAAATAGTATTGAAATGTTCTTTACTTTATTAGTAATAGCGGGTCATTTAGAAACCATATTAATTTGTTAAATAAAATCCGGAAAATTGTAAACTCATCGAATACTAAGAGTCGAAGCTCAGATTGTCAGAGAACTCTTGAATAGAGACATTTATGGGATTAGAAATAAATCAGAGGAATTGTTGGTAATATCTTGTGAAAATTTTATCTGCAGCTTCAGTGCAGAGCTTGAGAGAGCGCTCGGAAATCCACTGGAGCTTTATAACGGCGGCGACGTGACGCTCCTCCCGCGCCCCCTTCACACCCCTGTAGCTCCCCTCTATTGAAATGTAGACGATGTCGTAGGGTTGTCAATTACATGCGTATTTAAAACTGAAAATTAACAGAAAGTACTTAACAATACCATGTAAATTTTTATTGTCAAAATTTACATGGTATTGTTAAGGGCGACTAACTCTAAAGATACATGATGTTGCTATAACTCCAATTTTAAAATCATTACTGCAATAATAACAAGGAAAAGTCGTCTTCATACCTCGCAAGAAACCTAAACCAGGGAAGGGTACTAACAGGGTTCTCATACTAAAACAATTAGTATGCTATCGATCTTATGATCAAATAAAGGACAACGATAAACAAACAGTTGCCTACACTTTACCGTTTTTGACAACCCTACGTCTCGAGCAAGGAGTGAATGCTCGATTGTTGGTCCTCTTTGTGGTCCACAATGAGGAATAAAAACGCATCCCTCTTTGTTCGACGGGACTATCGCAGCGATTCACCAGACATATCAATCCACTCGCGCCTGTCCTGTTAATGTTTATATTAAAATAGATGGGTCAGTTTGTTCCGCCATTTGCTATAGTCGTAAATTGAATGGACTTTAGTAGTAATGTAAACAGAATTTTCAAGATAAAATTCATAAACAATACTACGCTAAGTGTCTGTTAAAAGAGATTCAGAAAATTTATATTTCTATACATGTATGTATACAATGTAGCAAATACAACAAGACTATCCATGTTATGGCGAATCTTCCTAAAAAAAATAATAGATTATCTATTTATAGAGTCCCTTTCCCAACAATCTGCAGAACGTAATCCGTGGAAGTAGAGATATTTTCAGACTCCATTGTCTATTTTAAGTTAATCTCAATTTCTAGGAAATGATAATATTAGCAGTATCGCCCACATAACATTGATAATCTGTGGGCGTACTCAGTAGGGATCGCGTAACGTCATCGTGACGTCAAGTTCCGCAACTCTTACAATTGATGGTAACGATTTATTGAGAATGAGTTCTGAAACGGCTTCTTAACCAGTGGTTTTTACTCGTTGACGTCTTTGAAGTTTATGTGAAATAAAAAGTTACAAATACATTTATAAAAAAATAATAAGTTACAAATACATTTATACATCAAAATATATTTTAAGTAATAAACTTGACGGTTGTAGTGTACATTTTTTTACATTGATTAGCTGCTAGTTAAATATTTTTTAAAGATACCAACAACATCGTCCGCGTGAAATTAAGAAAAGTTATGGACTAAAAAGTAGCCCTAGTTATTCTCTATGTTTTGCATCTATGCTTTTCAGATGGATACGTTTGGCCGTTCTGGAGATACGTAAAGAAACATCCATCCATCTAAACTTTCGCATTTAGTAAGAACTAAGATTAATTATAGGAATAAAAATTATATAAAGTTACAGAGAACTAATGACTGTTTGTTTGACACACTTTATTTTACTACTACACACTTTATTTTACTTTTGATTATTTTATAAGGAATTATATAAAAAGGTTTTACAACCGCATATTAGCTTAGTCAGTTTGTAGACATTCTAACAACTTTGTGTACAGCATTGACTCATTTGTTCGTCTGAAGAGACCACTCCAAACTGCCTATTGCTGAAAGTTTTTCGGTGTCTCCGTAACTCCGTATGTTACGATGTTTTGATGTCTACCTACCCCATCTCTTTTCAGCATCAATTTGGATATGCACTGAAAGCTTTGTGTCTGTTTCACATCTCTTGTTTACGAAAGCTTTCAATTATTTTTGTCGGTTAACAAAAAAACTTTAAAGCAAGTTTGATATGCAAGACAAGTGAAAACAATCACGAATTATTTTTGTTGTAAACAGCAAAATGCAAAAGAAGAATTTAAATTTACAATACAGTAAAAAATCCAATGATTTTAGCATGTTAGAGATCAGTTTTATATGTGGCCGTACAAAACATATGACTTGCAAAAATAACTAATTTACGTATTACAATATTCCTAGAAAAAGTTGCCGCATAATTACGAAATACATAAACATTAGAAAAAAACATGTTTACCTTTACACATAGTTTATATTCAATGCTCTTCAATAGCTTTAAAAATACGATTTCCTAGCAAATATCACGGACCATTGATCACATACTGGGTGGTCAGGTGTTACAAAAATGATGCTTTAACCCTACTTATACGTACTGAGTACACATTTTATCCTTAAAAAGCATAATTCATGCAACGAATGAGTTTTAAAAAACCGTAACTACTGTTTTTTGTTTACTCTTAGTAGTTGTTATCATGGTGCGTTAATCATAAAATGTTTTCTTATGTGTTTTTAGCGTATAAATATATCGTATAACAACACATAGTGTGTACACTATTTTAACAACAAAAAAAAAAAACAATTTAAATTTCAAAGTCCTTGGTAAACAGTTAGTCTACTTGTCCGAAAATCTGAGTGAAGTGATACAACGGAAAGCAATTCAGTGATCAGCAGTTAACGGGCCAAGCTGCGACCGTTAAACTGGTTCTTGCATCGCACTGTATAAAACCATTTGTACCCGCGAAGAGATACACGCCGCGGGCTAGAGGTGTTCGAACGGCGGTGACTGTGATGTTTCCAAATGCAGGACATTGTTATTGTATCGAAATTCAACAAACATTATATACAGAGTTTAAAAATCAACTAGCGTACAATTTAAAGAGTTACATAAAAATTTAAAGGATCGTCTTAAAATTGCTACGCACTTTTAAAAATATTCACCTAATTAAAAATACTGTAATTTTTTTGTCGTATTTATCTTTTTTTTTCAAGAAAAACATAGTTGTACCTACCAAAACTTATTCACCTTTGTATCGCCATTAAAAAGAGTGAAATATCGCCAATACAGTGATTTCCATCTTTATATTCTTCACGTGAATTAAATGTAATAGTATGAATTATATAAATAAACACAACAACCATTTTACCTCTCAATCTGTTTTCATATAAGATCCTTATCTGTATATTATCACGATCAATGGATTTGTCAGCATGTAAGTTATTTAAATTGCTCGCATTAACTAAATGGGACTATCTGACTGAACACAAAATCCTTGCCAACCTATTTGTCTGGCTTCCGCATTTGCCGATTTAAAGCAACCCAACTTGCTCGAGTATACCGTCTCAGCGACCGGATAATTCTATTTAAATCATTTCTCGCGCTCTGATATTATCTTTCATACTCTCGTATGATTTCATATTGTTAAAGCAACTCATGTCATAATGTTAAAATGATTGTAGTCACCATATTTTTGTTGTCAATAGTATAAATACACTTACTCGTATAATCTTCGAGTGCCATCGCCTAACAAATGTTTGCGATCATCATAGCTTAATATCTGGACTTAGCAACTCGAATTTGTATTAGTACTTGAAAATCTAAACTACAATTTGAATTACGAGTATTTAGTGATACTGGTAGATTCCAAGTAATAATAGTATAGAAATACGTTAAAATTGAAAAGATAAAGTAGTGTATAACACAAGTCTTATATAAGGTTTAGTTAACTAAATACTAATCAATGGTTTCTCAGCTACTTCTAATAACCATATAACCATTCGTTAGTGTTATTATAGTTTGTTGTGGCTTTCCGTAATACGTAAGTTTTACTTCAGTGAAATTTAGGTCAACTTAAAATTATACATCACTTGGTTATAAAATACTTCAGCAACCCAGCATTAATTTAAAGCATTGAACCGCGTGTGATGAACGGTTTGATTTCATTCGCGTTTTTGTTGATGTGTTCTAAGAGTACAGTCGGGCTAATTGAATTTATCAACAAGCTAATGAATCCTGATGAACTATGTAGTGATTACTTACATTATCCGCGTGCCGCGTGCCGCGAATACTTATATAAATTGTAAGAACGAGCAGACAAAGCGTGAAGCCGGACGCCGGCGACGCGACAGCTCCTTGATATCGCACTTCCTCTTTCCGACATCGCATTCCTCGATGATTTTTATAAAATAAACCGCGATATTTCTACAATGGATTTGTACAGATAGATTGCACACATCGATATTAATCGAACGGCTCGTAAACTATGAAACTTTATGTCAAACTTTACGTGTTTGTTGAATTACTTGAAACTATGGCTTTTATTTGACGGTTTTATCCATATTAAATCTATACTAATACTATAAAGGGGAAATATTTATATTTTTGTTTGTATTGAGATAACACAAAAACTACTAAAAAGTTAGGTTATCAGAGAGTAGCATAAGTCAGATTAATACTATTTTTTTGACGCGGACGAAGTCGGAGCAGCAGCTAGTTTGTTATTTAATTTGATCCATTTTATTATTAGCTTCTGTTACAGTGGTTAATGTTCTTTCTACCAAATGTCAATCGCCCTTCATTTTAATAATTGCCAAAAATTATATTATGTTTCGTAATGGCCTTGTAAGATAAAGAGTGGCCTTAACCGCCGACACTTAGTACGTTATCAGCTACACGTCGAAAGATAAGTACAGTGTGAACCGCTCAGTGAAATTCATATCTCACTATAGTTATCTCTCTCATTCTCTTGGAAATAATAGAGACACAATATGTATTAGATTTCACGGAACATTTTATTAGCTTTCTTTCTAAATCATGTTTAACACGAGCATCTGAACAATCTAACTGCCTATGTCTGTATAGATTTTTCGTAGCTTAGTGTAGTGTCTGAGTTAGAAAACGCAGACCTTACCAAATGCTTATCTTGGCTGTTCTTAATTATTTAATGGACTTTGTTTAATGTAAATTGTAAAAGAAACCTTTCCATCGATGACCTTTGCAAGAGTAATGTTAAAAAGTTACTTTTGACATATCATTTGAATGTCACGAGCGTAGTGGGTGGTCCGCATACAGAGTTTGATTCCCTGATGTCCTGTAGCAATTTTCTAAATGTTACGTACGAAAATTTTTAGGAAAAAACTATTGTTGTTATTTTGCTATTTAACTGTTTTATCAATTATTTTTTCATTTTCGACTCTCAAACGATTTAAGAATATTTGTATCTTGTCTAACTTCCATTTGTTGACAATAATATCTTCATGTGAAAAATATAATACAAATAAGGCAAAATGGAATGTCCGACTTTTTAGCAATTAACAAATAAAATTCAAAAGAGTGAAACATAATAAGGACATAACTTGGTAAGTTTTAATGAAGCTAACTAAACATGCCACCACATTAATTGTAAGAGGGTAAGAAGGGCTGGAACGTGGCCTGCCTAGGAACACTGATATTTATTAAGTCATTAAACTCCCATGGCAATCTACGTGCCCCACGTCGACGTGATCATAAATTAAATTGCTCCATAATTACCTTCGCTATATAAATTGGGCCCAGTTTAACTGGACGACATTTCTTCATGAACAAACGTTTGTCAAAATATTTTACGGTACACGTACTATTTTTGGAAGTATTTTTATTGTTTAGCTCTAGGATAAGGATAAGGAGGTTGGATATGTTTTCTTTTCAATGTGTTTATTTCGAATTTTATATATTGACGTTCCTTATAAATTTAGATTAGTCGTAGAAAAGAAGGAAAAGAGAAACTACGATATATGATTATGTGGTTTTTTTAAGTGTTTGTAATATTTACAAAAAAAAATCTTACTAATATTATAAATGTGAAAGTTTAGATGGATGGATGGATGGATAGATGTTTGTTAGAGTTTGTAACCTAAATGGCTTAACGGATCTCGATGAAATTTGACACAGATGTAAAGTATAACGTGGAAGTAAATTACATTGATCCGAGTATCTATATGTAAACTGATTTTATTTTATCTTATATTGCCTCAGTTCTTTTAATCCTTGAATTTTAGGTTCAAGAATGTTATTTTCTACGATAAAAGAATGTAAAAAAGCCCATTGTTTTATTAAAGGATAAGTGAACTTCAAACAAACGTCACATTTTCTCGTAATTAAAAAAAAAACACGACATAGAACAAAGAAGCATTTAATGCTTATTAAATTAACATACATTGTATACCGTAAACGACTTTTATGTTCTAAATACAGCTAATATTTTTACATATAAGTACTGTTATATGAAATTAACCATAACGGAAGAAGCGATAAAACAAATGATAGACGATGAAGTAGCCAATTGTTCGTATAACATGGATTCATTGTTACCGCTTGTAAGGGCCGTGAGTTCGATGTTATTATTTCATAATTACAATATATTGACAAACCATCGTTTTGTCCCGAAGTAAAGACCATTTCACACTTAGCTCTACGAACAGGCTTGTCTAATAAATTGTTGTTAAGGCGCTTACACACTTCGTGGATAAATTTGAATTATCCACAATTATCGTTTAGAGAAAAAAAAAACAAAAAACATTTTAGTTAACTGGATCATATTTGAAAAACGTTTAAAAATAGTTTAATGCCACTTTATGGTTTTATTAGATATTTATAGATTGATTAACTCAGAGTAAAGAATAATTAAAAATAAATGTCTTGTATATGTGGTATGCTTTCGTAAACCTTCAAGCGTCTTAAATATAATTCAAACAAAATAATGACACGAAAAGATTGTTAAATTTAATTAGTTTAATATTGGTGGTGATTGGTATGAAATTGAATTTTGTTTTTAACTGCGAAATAATTATTTTCTTTAGTGTATTCTCACCTTAAAGTACGCGGCGGTTTACGGAAGACTGCCGTTATCTCACAGCAACAAGTTCAGTATTGTGATCTCTTTTACCCCAACGAATAAATCGATGTGCCAATAAAGGATAGCTATATGTTCGTTGTAAGAGGTGTAGCGATGCAGACAGGATGCGCAAGCGCAGCTGGCTGGAACATTGTGTTTTATATTCTTTTTCTTTTTCCACAGACAAAAAACATAAAAACACGGTTTCGCGCGGGTTAGCTCTTACAACCGCCGACGGTTTCCGTAATGGGAACGGAAAATGCTAATAAGTGTTCATCAATACACATTGAATTATATGGTTCCTTTGCCACTGCTGTGTAATTTGATGGCAATTATAGGTTATGTGCTAATTGATATTTATAGTTTATATCACTGCCACGCATCTTAATTAATAGGGAAATTATATTAGCATTATATTAATAAATAAATCTCTCACGCTGTGAACAGTACAGGTTTTGATTGAATACTACATAAAATGTCGTTTTCGCTTAAAATAGTAAATGTCATGGAATCTAAAAGTTTCAATTAGACTTATGTATTCGATTAAGTTTATGTTAACATTTGCAGAATGTGAACTAATCACAAAAATGTAAATGTATGACGAATAACGTAGAATCTGTTATAAAATTATTTAACTGCTTAATTAATTAATTACTCTAATTATTATTTTATAATGAATTATGCGCAGTTGTGGTGTTCGAGGAACAGATACGGAACAAGCTGGCAATGAAAACATCCGCTGCGCTACTCTAGTCCTGCTACAAAACAGAATTTAATTTCACATCTGAAAAATGGCTTAATACGACCCATTAGCCGACACTCTAGGAAAATAGAAATCGCAACTTTCACTCTACAAAATCTGTTAGGTTAAGGCTGTCCCATGCCACCGCGATAATGCTTTCGTTTTCCTTTTAGCAAAAAAGCTATAATAATATTTTAAGTTTTATTAGAAACGAACTTAGTACCAACTACGTACTTAAGGTGTCCTAACCATTAGGCTACTGACGAGACACTACTTGTTACATTTTAGTAAGAAAACTGTTAAGGCAAGAACAGTAGCCTTCACTCATCGCAGCACCCTATAAATGGGCAGAACTGGAGAGCAAATGTACCGACGTTTAATGCAACCCATACATTATCAATAATTTATGGGCTGCGTAAGTACTTACCACGGCTGGGAATCAAAACTCAAATTGGCAGTCTATAGTCAAATATACCAACTTTGGTTACTGGTAGTTGTAAAAACAAGTGAATGGAAAAATGAACTGAGATGAAATTAACATGAGTTTTCTTTGCTTAAATACTTAAACAAAAAGAAAAATGATGATAGAAAGTGGACAAAAAGAAACGCTATGTTTATACCTGTTGAGTTTACATTTGATCACTATTTGAATTACATTTTCGCACTAAAAATGGTGGCCAATTAGTGATTCTGGAATTACAAAGTGGACTAAACTCATCCAGTCGCCTTTTAAATCACATTTCAACTTAAGAAGTCTGCCTCGCGATCTTATCTGATGTCGAACTTATTGACCGAGTTTCAGAACTAGTGTTAGCCGTTTAAAGTGTTTGTAGGTTATATTTAGAGTGAGAGCTTCCAACTTGCGTTAGTTTATTATCGGCTATCTACACTCTTGGGTTGGCGTAGAATTCCTTACAACTCTATCAGCCGTCATATCTGAATTCATTTTTTACAGTTATCCTCTTTCCAACAACCAATCAATACTTTCCTAGCAATTCTTGTAACTTTATAGTCATCGAAATTTTCGTTAGATTAATTTTACAATTAGAGACTCAAATACATGTAAAAAAAATTATAACGTTATACAATTGTATGACAATTTTTATATCTGTCGTAAATTTTTACGCGTCATGCAAATTGTCTGTTCATTGTCACGACTCCGTTAACATACGCGATATTTGTCAAGATGAATTATTGTACTCGTATTTGAATTGCATTGAATTATTGAAATCTAATAATTTCAATAACGGTAACTTATTTAAAGAATAAAGTCATGCGACGAGAGGATGGGGACATAAACCAGAAAGTGTTAAGATTGAATGTGGTTGTCTACAAAGGTAGAGGAAGACCAAAGAAGTTAGAAAGGACTTTGTGAAAGAGCATATGCTTAAGAAGTGAGTGGATTCGGATGACGGCTGATAGAAATGTACAGAAGAGCAGCACATACTGTAGCGATCCTTCGTAGGAACAAGGGCAAGTTGATGATGAATTAAAGAATAAAGAAGGAAAGTAATTTAAAAAAAAAACCGTTTGCCCTAGATGTTATTAAAACCGCAAATAGACCAAATAGAAGATTTGCAAGATGGATATAAGAGATAAGTAATATTACAAAAATGTTCACTACCTTGTCTTTCCATTGCCGAAATACGCGTATCATGTTGTTTTCTTAGTCTTTTGTAAGGAGATTGAGAGGGATGATACATAGGAGTGCAGGCTATGGAAACCCACGGAAAACTGCCGATATTGATACGATGACACGTGTTGTTAACATGAGGCGCTGTGCTCGAGGTCGAATTTAAGGTTTTTCTATTTATAACTTTATTATTGTACTCTATTTCTATGCCAGTTGCTATTGAAAATATTAAAGAGCTGTAGTTGACATTTCACCAAAAAACTTAAAAAGGAATAATTAAAACTAATCTTGATATTTAAATAAGTACTTAAAGGAATTATTAAACCGTTTTTATGTCCCAATTTTAAAGAAATAGCAATTAAAGAGAGTAAGGTGAATTTAAAAAGTTATCAAAAGCAAGATATAGGATAAAAAATTATATCATGTTGTTAATAGCATTCCACATTAATCGTGCTTAAGTAAATAACCATTTACGAGCGTTTATCGCGCACATGACTAACCAATTAAACTTTAAATTAAACTGTTTCGCAACTGCATACAAGTCATTAATTCCAATTATGTTTACGTACTTTAAGTGTACAGAAGGCAATGCGCAGACGCACGGTAGAAGGTGACGCGTGGCGAAAGCTTTGTGCAGGGCTATGGGCAAGTGTGAATCGGCGTACGTCGCATTTTCTTGCATTGCATTGCATTGCAGTCGCTTAGCGCGGCGCCGCATGGTACGGCCAGAGGAGCGAGCTTACAATCGCACGGTTAGGCGCGCCTAATGAGAAAGTTTATCGAGCGTTTATTGCGTAGTTCAGCGGGAAGCTTCGCGTCGGACCGATCCCGCCGCAGGTGTGCCGCGCCTCCCGCCCCGCCGCCTCGGCCCCCGCCCCCCGCCCCGCCGCGCAGTCCCCCGCACCGCCCCGCGCCGCGCCATCACGCAGCTTTCCTCAAACGCCACCAGTCGACTGTCAACCACGCCGGCGGACGGCCGTCTCACTCGGTGGCCAGAAAGCGCGGCGCCAACAGTAAACACGACGCACCAACGACCGTGCTGCGCTTCCGTTCGCGATTCAAACTCGATTCGACGTTTAATACCCAGTGTCGTGTTGTGCCAAAGTGATAAGTGTGCGACCTGTGCCCAAATAAAACTTCCTATATATACATGTAAATAAATTATCGATGTCACATAAGTATAGTGGTGCGGTGTCAGCGCATTTGATCTGATCGCGGGAAGAAATTGCAAGCATTGTAGTATTGTGCGGAACGGGTTCCGTGGTATCGGCGAGCCGGTGATGCCGAATTTCCTTGCGGTCGCCGGCCACAATCTGCGCGACTATCACATTCGGCGTTATCAAGCGGCTCGTCAGCGTAAATGAAGACGGAACGCGGGTGTCGCATTACCATTTTGAGGAAACGTCAACAACCTATTAAGTATTCATTTGGCCGGCACGGGCACGGTCATACGGCTAATCTGTGTACTGAATCTAAGCTTCGAGAGCCTCTCGGTCGTTTCGCAGTTATCCGCAAACAAACCGAGCGGCTTGGACACGTTAAATAAATCTTACCTCACACTCCTAGCCGGCCAGTTTCATACTTCCACATTTACAAACTATTAGCAACAATATTTATTACTTGTAAATAAAATATTTTTTGTTACTAAAACGAGATCGTTAATGTCAATGACAAATCTATTGAAACTACATTAATTTAAATAATGAGGAAATCCTTGACGAATGTTTCTTTGAGCGTAGTCCGAATGTTGTTTGTAACAGTTTGTAAGATGGACTGAAGCATTTAGTCATTTACTATGTGTGTCCCGGTTGTCAGTGCTATCAATTACTGTCGACGATGTTGTCCCAGATCGACAAAGGCGAGCAAACAGTTGCGGAAGAACGAGAATAATTCAAGAAGCGATTTGACCTACTAATTAACTAAAATTAATAATTGCTCTCGCGCAAATTTACATCCTTTTTCTACCCTATTGTAAAACTAAACTAAAAGGAGAATAGTTGACATCGAAGGTAGAGTTAAAAACTAGTCGTTTGCATAATTGTCAATAAGTAAAATGTAACAATACCTGATGCCTGAACAAACATTTTAAAAACATTAATTAGGCACGAGTTCTAGCTCGCGAAATAAAGAACATTCATACGATATTTATAAAAACATCTTATAATCTACTAAATTTTATAATTTTAATGTTATTTTTAACAGTTTTTATTTAATATTGAACAAATTTTAATGATAGAAATCGTCAATGACATCATACTCCGACTGTTTATATTCGAGCTAATATTTACATTCTTAATTGTGTAAGTGTTGCATAATTTACACGAATTTTAGTACGAAAAAACACATATTCGAGATATGTATCTATTTGTTTATGTGTAAAAAATAAATAACAAAGACGCGAGCGTACAACCTTGAAAAGTTTTTGGAAGAAATTTAGGCGGGAACGCAGTGCTCTGTCACTTCCTAAAACATTCACATTTTACGGGTGTTTATTTTATTGTCTTTGATTAATTTGATTTTGTATTTGTGATTTTCTCTACCGACGACCCCAGGGAATTCAATAGTTGTTTAATATAGTGCGTGGTTAGGCAGGCCAAGTGAAAGGCTTACTTTCTCCGGCCCTCCGGCCCTCTCCTACGACACCTCTATTGCAAATAATTTCACATCGCGTTGCGGTGGATTGTAAGATATCAATTACTAAGATAATTGGATTTACATAGCGTCTTACTAAGTTTTACGATCGGGATTCGTGCAATTTCAATAAATCCTTCGCTATCGCAATCTATTGGTTATTTATTATGATTCCCCTTCAAATAAACATTTAGCTCTCGTCAGTGTTAAATATGGCTCCAATTATACTTTAACTTATGGTTCCATTAAATTAATTCTATTAAGAATGAATAAATAAAACATTTCTAGTTCCATAAATCAGTTGAGAAGCTTCCATTGAAGTTACTATCAGAGTATTGTTTGTTTATTAATGTTATGTCTATCGCCTTGTACTTGTTTCATACCAAATAGGAATATTTTCCAATAGAAATATTTATTTCTTTTAATTTAATTGTAATGTAGAGTCAAAGATAGCTGACATGATTTTGCATAGCTTTTGCTAGTGACTGGTCCAAGCAAAAACAAAAAATCTAGTAATAAATGTAGCCTTACCCGGGGATAGTTTAACTTCCTAACAGTAAAATATATTTTCAATTAGACATATAATAGTAGTTTCGTAGCCTATTCATTGCAAACAATCAAATCTTTCGTCTTTATCAAATTTGTATAGGTATCTAGTCTTTTAAGTTGACGTAAATAATGGTAGTATTTTGTATCGCTGTTCAATATTTCGGATCGTCTACCGTTATTCGTACAACTTTAAAGTTTTTTTTAATAGCTCCTTTCTACACGCTCTGAATCTAGGTCGATACTAATCAAATTGTTTGTCTCTAATTAAAGCCTTACATATAACTAAATTTAGTTTTCTCTTGTCAGCCATTTGCAATGCAATTGATTTATTCGCAATTTAATTCACGTATTAAATATATGAACTTAAAGCTAACTTACGTGAGTCTCGCTTAAATGTCACTTACGCAAGCTCTGCTTATGTAAACTGTTTGAGTCTCTTGTGAAACTGCACTATGTGAGCTTTCGTTATATCTCTTACAAAAATATTATGAAGTAGGTTTTTGCGTTTCTGTATTTTTATTGAGGACAAAATTAATTAACATATTTGCAAGACAGTTGAGATGTCTTAGCTATTGATATTGCACCACCGACGTATTTTCATCAAAAACAATCTGAATTTTTTACAGTAGAACCTCGATAACTTAAAAACCTTTATAACTTCAAAAAATAATATGTTCCCTTCCCATCAGAGCCCAAAACCTCTACAACATAGACCCTTGATAACTTAAAACCTCATCATCTCCCCTGCCTTATCCTACTCCCGTAGGGTCGGCGCACCGGGTTTTCGTCCTCCAAAGCATTCTATCCGTCATCTCAGTCATCAATAATAACTTAAAACCTCTATAACTGAAAGTATTATGTGTTTACCTTGAACTTTGACTTATCGAGGTTCTACTGTATGTTAATTGCATATGGATTTGATCCTAATTCACATAATCAGAAATTATCTAAAACTTTATTCTGTTTATAGTCAAATCAGCCATGAAATCGAACTATTTTATAAATCAGTAGAAATAGATAATATTTGATTTTTTTAATAATTCCGTTAACAAAAAGTCTAGATTACATTATAAAAGTAATAATACGCAATGAGCAAAAGGAAAGTATCGAGTGAAGCTATCGCATCGTCGATATGGTAATCAATACTGATAATTTACATTCCTGATAACAGAGTTCTTGTTGAATTGATTTGACAATTCTAAAGCATTTTCGACAATATTTTTTTTTAGTAATAACTCGTTATTATCAAACTGTCAACTTAAAATCGGTTTGGATTAGATTATAAACTGTTTCTATTTTAGTTCCTAGATGTTTTAGTAGCGATTTATGTTAGGCAGTTCGTAAATAATCCATCATAATAGCATTATCTAGCTCAAGTCGATGTTAGTCTAGGCCGTCTCGTAGCACTAACAAATTGGGTTTACGCCAATATGCTATGCCAATAACATCGTACTAAGCCATCTTCTAAATTCTGTATTAACAAACTTAACCTTTTGCGGCTCAAATCTTACAAATTGATTTCCATAATAGAAAGAAACAATAGACTTGCATTAATAGGTTTTTATTTGTCTGGGTGTTAGCCAGGAATCTTTGCCAAAGGACTTAACTGAGACAACATTTAGATACGTCATAAAACACTGGCTGTTGCTCGTGACTTCGTCCACGTGGAATTAAAAGATAAGTTTATGTAACTCAGTGATAACGTAGCTTTTTGATGGTGTAAGAATTAATCTCTAATTTAAAATCGGGTTAGTAGATTTTGAGTTATTTCAAAACATACAGAAATCCAAAAATACAAATCTTTCCTGTTTAAAATGTAAGTATAGATATAGGTTTAAAAAAGTTTTTACGAATATTGTATTTTAGATATTTACACGAATCATTCGATTCTGTATCAAATCGAACGTTTGTTTTATTGGTATTTGGAAAAACAGCCAGAAAACATTGCCAAATATCATTAGTATTAGTTTGATAGCTATTGCGTTTAATACGATATCTTTTCATAATTTCTGATTCCGTGACGACTACATTCATAGACTGTTCTATATTTCAAATAGCCTTTTAACCTTTGCAGAAGGCAATCCGTTCATGGTATCTAGTACTACGTATTTTTTTAAATTTTAACTATAGTATAATATTATTCAATCTTTTTTTTGTTAGAACATTAAAACAGTATCTGCTAACCATTGCAGTTACTAAACTCGTGCCATTAAAATTAAATCGTGTCATAAAAGGTATATTGTAATGATTCAAGAGTCTTTATAAGGTACGTAATCTTCAGTAATGTAAATAATTGTCTGTGACTAAGGGGACGTTCGGCCCTCTGAGAGTCCAAATGTAACAATTTATTGCATTCTAACGTCCCTTAATTCGTATAATTAAGTAAGGATCTGATTAATTAGGGGCCGATATTTATGTTACGCTTGTTGAATACTGATGTACGGTTAAAAAACTTGAATTAGCGTCGGTCGAGTCAAGTCGCGGGGCAGGTAGTGGCGCTGGGGCTTGCGGGGTGCGGCGCGGAGAAGCGGGGCGGGGGAAGGCCTTCCGTCCAAACAGCTGTCATAGCAGCTGCCTTACTTTGATCGCACGTGCTGCCACACCTATTATTAATGCCCTTTTTTTAATTTCGGGAAGTGTTACCAAAGATTCTCGAAGACTTTTTTTTATTGTCGGCTATTGTTTGCCTATCGTGCAACGGTTTCGTAGGTAAGATATATTCGAATTTTATTCGGCGTGGAAAAAAAAGAAGTATTTGGCAATAAAGAAGATTTAACGATCCCTAACCTTCTTGGTTTAAGTACATGTGTAGAAACATAGATGATACACCGCAAGTTGAATAAGCTATAATATTAACGGCCTGTCCCACCACCGGCTGATAGAGACTCAGATAGCTTAAAAATGACGTCACTGGCAGATAAGGGAATAAAATCCGATATTTCCATCACATATTTTACACGATTGTTAACAGACAATTGACAATTTGGTGGGATAGGCCCTAAGTCATCAAAGTAGTAACAAAATTAATTAGCCTGATTGTACTATATAACTCTCCGCGGCAGAATACTAATTGAATTACATCTCAAACTTCGAAATAGGTTTAGCCGTTTAGACTATAAGTTCGTAACGTAAAGGACTTTGTACTTTTAAATACCAGCGGAAATCATGTTTGAATATTTAAACATGATCTCGATATGATATCGCGTAATCCAATGTAAATATGATTTCCGACGGTGAAAAAGTGTTTTTGTAAATTTACGATCGTTTAGATATGGAGGCGGGTGGAATAACATAGCATGATCGCCGGCGCGGTGGCACACGTGACGTTTGTTTATGTGCCGATTCAAGGCCGGCTGCATATTGCGACGTTACCTCTACACTCGCAACTAAAACGTCAAGCTACAAACTACATTTAAAAATCATACATTTGGAAATGGATTGATAATGTATAGTTTATAAGGAAACTAAAATATTTTTCCTCATACAATTAGTAGCTGTATGTGTTGTTTCTTTTGAATAGATTTTTAAAACAAATCATTTAAATCTAGTAATCATGAACACATTAATGTCGGTCATATCAAAATTGTCGAAAAATCATATATTTTTGAATTAGCTAGAGAGTCGAATCAAACACATTTAATAGATTTGTCAAGGATTTCTTTAAAAGGACATGGTTTATATTAAACAAACACTTATTATAATTAATTTATTAATTAAACATGTATTCGATTGACTAACGGTATTAGACAATAAGCGCGTCATAAAAATTGAATTCGCGATAGACATTGCGAGTTGCAAGTCCGACCCGCAATGCAGCCTTTTGACACCACACCGCTATACATAATGTAGAGGTTTTGTTTATAAAAATAATCGTTATATTATCGCTTGATTAGCATTACATATTTAAAAAAAAAAACTTTTTGATTTTCGAATATGGTTTTTTAACAGTCCTACATCGTAGTATGCTAAAACTTGGTTATAAGAATAAAGACAGACAATGGGAAATCCCGTTTAATGCAATTCTGAATTAAATAATGGCCAGTAATATTCCTTTATCGGGTGTCTACACATTTGACCTGTATTATAAACCGAAATGTTAAATTTATTACAGATAAATAAAATTAGATTACTTCACTTTTCAAATCTATTTCAGTAGACAGGATATTATTTCACTTATCTATTATGTCAGGATTTTAAATGTTTCATGGGAATGTTTTAATCAGAGTGTTGCAGTCGGTGCGGCGGGATGACGCAACTCGTTGCGAAACTGAAATATCGTTTCGGCTCACTTTGTGACATTTCAATGATTCAAAAGGTCAAATCGAGCGGAATATGCTAAACAAGCGACGATATAACGTTTATTTGAATAACAAAATACATTAAAAGGGTTACACCAAACTATTTTTAGTTAAAGTATGTTTTCTTTTTTATTTTTAGGTTGTTCCTACAGAGACTTTATTCCATTTTCGTTTGTTTAAAACTGTTGAGTGAATTAAGACAGTATACGGAAGATTATATTCTTTTTCGTATCCTATACCTGTGTTGAAGTGTGAAGTGATGTGAAGAGACGTCGCCGAATTGCTGTGATATAATTCTGTGATGTGGGAACGTGTGTATTTTTATATGTGATTTACCAGTGCCGAGTACAAACCGAGTACAAAAAAAACGGAATATAGAGAGATTATTTATATTTATACGTTATGAAAGAGGAGTGCAAGTTGTGTAGCATGAGCGGGTGGATCGGTGGAGGACAGGGGAGTACTGACTTCTCTATCAGATCGCTGATGGCGCCACGCGGACAGGGAGAGCCGCGGCACGACGCGCTGCTGTTGTCCGCGTACCTGCTCAAACTAGGTGACTATCCATTGTATACGCTTCTCGATCGCTACGGCGCCGGTGAGTATCGCGCACGTAGTCTACACTGACACTAACCGGCCCTGGATCAACTAATACCACAGGGTTTGGACTCTTCTCCTTACTAATTTACTTACCATAACTATTCTATTATGACAATTGAGTTAATGATTAAATAGAAAGAGCGATTGAGCTTTAAAATAAGGGTTAATGCAAAACTAGTGGAAGAGTTGACAAACGCCGCTTAACTTAGGTAAAGATAGCCTTTAAGTAGTTCTTAAATTTACACTAAGGGTTTCTTTTTGTCATCAATTGACAACTCTGGATGCGACAGTTATGCAAAAAAATCCACTTATTTCTTATTCAATGTTAGATGTTAGTTTATTAATCGATGTTAAATTTGTGTGAGATATATGATTTTAAAACATCGTTCTTCATATTCCATCGATTAATTTTCTAAAATAATTTTTATTTGACTATCAGCAGTTTTTGTACTTCATTTATTTGAATTACGTAAGTTGTGACGCAAACAACACGCACCGACGCATTTTATCGGCATTGTTCTGTCGCTTAGTCGGTGAGTACATTTTCAGTCTATATCGAATATTATGTCGCTGACTAAACTACGAGATTATTATCACAATTCCAACTTTTACTCAGTATTATAGCGATCTAAGTTTCTATAGTTTACGCTGAGTTTGTATTGCGACTCATATTTGTCTTTTCTTAGACAATGTATTGTGTATTATCTATTCGAGAGAATCGTTATCTAATCTTGAGACTTGAATCCAAATGTCTTAATAATCGCTAAAAAATGTTGTTTCCTGTTGGGGCGTTCAGTCCACCGGGCATTGGATCATTCGATCCAATGGGAATAAATGTTGATCAGTCCACTGGGAAAGACCCTAATTATTTGTAACTTGCAAACAATGTTATTAAAATCTAATTTGTTGTTCAATTTTTTTGCAAAGAAAGCTACGTATACAGATGTTAAGCTATACTTTGGAATAATTAATTAGATATGACGCAGGCAAAATAACATGTGTACAGATATGCAAAGAGAAGTCCGCTCTGACGCAAATTGGTGGTTTTTTTCGCGATCGTATTTTGTTCGCGATAACGTGGCTAATTGTACGATGCCTGTCTAGTATGAAGTCGCGATTTTTTGGCAAAGAGATAAATTTGATATATGTATTTTAATTACCTATTTACTTTTAATCTATGTTTTAATCCGTATGTCCTAAAGAATAAAGAAAATATATCTTTTAGTAGAAGTGGATATCGTTATGCAGCTAGTTTCTATTGTTTCTCTTAATATACAGGCTCCTTTTTTTAAGGCTCCATTTAGTAATTAGTCTTTTATTATAAAATGCTGTTAGAAAATTCTGGCTGTCAAAAATGTATCTCCACACATTTAATAACAGAAATTGTTCCATTACTAAAATGAACTAATAGTCTGAAATAGATGAAGTTCAACAAACCGATATCAGTTAATTAATTCGTGTCAAAATTAATAGTATCGCATTGGCGTACTTAACCGGAATGTGGTCCGAGGGGAATTTGAATGGTATTTACTGTGCGATAATTTGCCTAGAGCCTAGCGAGTGAACTATATCACGACAGACCGACCTCGGGCAGATCCGTCAGTGAATCCGGGCTTCGGCCTTATGTTTGTGTTTTTAGTTTGCTTAAGGTGACAGTGTGAAAAAATCGTAGCTAACACTTCAAAGGAACTTGTAAATTACTTAAATGAATATTAACCACTTCTGATTAATTACTGTAGATACGATATTGGTTGCAACTGGATATTGCCAATAGATTCCATGTTTTTATAATATCGACTCGCACTTCATCACTTAGGTTAAAATTGTACTGTGTATTTTGTTTAAGGAAAAAAGTATCAATCCTATGTTTATGATTTTATCGTATAAGTAAATTTTCATAATGTATTGTTGAATTTTAATTATTTAACGATAATGATAAGATATGCATTCCAATTTTGCAATAACAATATTTTATTGTTTACACAGATTATTAAATTAAATTGCTTCATATCACATATTTATAGAGTTAAAAGAAACGCGAATCAGTGGTAGATAGTGGCTTAGCACATGATACCCGGTTTCTTTTGTACCTTGATCTATTACTGATTAGTCGTTTGCCTCAAACAAACACGTTCTAGACCAAAATATAACGAAATAAACATAGTCATAACAAAATTGTACAAAAAAATCACACAATAGATAGTCTCAAGTTCAACAACAAATAAGTTACGTAACTGAAATGGCGTCGCAATGCACGCTCAGGTCAATTTTGTATGCATGTTTTATGACTTTTTTCATACATAATAACACGTTATTACTATAACAGAATAACATGTAAATAGTGTAATAATATTTTAGCCTGCATCAGTTTATAAAATAGACAGCTATTTAAACATTTGCACTCCATAAAACTACTAGCATTCGCCCGCGACTCCGTCTGCATGGAATAAAAAAAACACAAGGTAGCCAATGTTAACTTCTAGGCCATCCTCTGCATCTATACAAAAATACATCGAAATTCGTTCAGCCGTTTAGGCTACAAACTCAAACAAACTTCTATCCATCCCTCCATCTAAACTTTCGTATTTATAATATTAGTATGATGTTTGGTGTTGTCATATGGGATTATTAACTAACACAGTAAGTTATTGATAGCACCAAATCACCATTTTATAATAATTTAGATTGTCAAGCGCTAGTTAAATCGTTATTACAAAAACTCAAGGCAATTTGTATACTAAAGACATGTGTTATAGACCAGGTAGCATTTTGCTTTACGTAAAGCTTCGTTATTACGCTAGTACAAAGCGCAGCTTGTGTGACTCGTGTGGGCTTTTGTTGAGGACGTTATATTGATGCGAGCCGCCCGGTGACGTCATCGGACTCCCCCTCAAACGCTTCGCTAACAGGAAAAGGAAGTGGGACTTTTATTAATCAACAAAGGGCGCTTACTACAGCGGAACTGTAAACTCATCAGCGAACTTTTACGTAAGCTTATTAGGAAACTTATTGCACTCAGAATCGTTAAATGATCACATAAGGAGCTCCTTAGTGTAGATTTCTCAAAGTAACACTAGTTGCAAACAGGCGGAAAGTTACAAACAAGTGATTTTATAACTTAAAATTGTTATCTCAATAGATTTAGCTACTTAGAAACGAAAGTGATGTTATCGCAGTGAATTCGAAACATATACTTAGAATTTAATATCAGCACATAATACTTCAGCACCAGCACATAATTAAAAAGAATACAATTCGTGCACCGCGACTGAAATAATTGTTTCCCATCAGTTACAACGAAGCTAAAACGAATGAAGGTCAAAACGCTACCGTGGAATGCAACATAGATGCACCTAATTAGAACTTAAATGTCACATCGTTTTGGCACGTATCCGAACGGATTTTGTATCACCTAAGTATAAAATTGCTCTATTCAAAGATTCTTTCGCTACGCTCCAGTGTTTTAACTACTTTTATTTCACAACATGTTTTCGTGTTTATTTCTGCAGTGTGAACTCACGACTCTGTAGCCGTAATTATAATACGTCTTTTATTACTAATAGGTTAAATAAAATGTTGCATTTCGTCAGCAAATTGCTCAGTATCACTTTATCTCCGATTGAATTTGTTGTTGCTTTTGATTTCGATAACGGATGTTATTTCCATATTTTAATATGTAAATGTATAATTAATGTTGTAAAATATTATCTCCAAATTTTACAGCTTTACAATAGCAATATTTTATATGGCTTGAACTTGAGTAATTGAATTTCTTTGCACGTACAAGTCGAGTTGAAGCAAAATTCGCATAAAAACCGGGAATTTATACTACATCTAGTGGATTGTGACCTGGTTTATTTTAGTTTATTACCGAATGCTTTTCAGGAAAAACCATAGGTTTAGAATATTATTTATACCTCTTGTACATTTAACTAGCTGACTAGCTGTTGACTGTGACTTCGTTCGTGAGGAAATAAAGTTTTCGGGATAAAATGATATTCCTGATTGCAAATTTCAATCACATATTGACAAACATCAATCTATCCAAACTTGCATATATTTTTGAGGGTAAACTATCCAAATAGTTTTTAATAACTTAACTTTACTATAATGCTTTTGTATTCTTAACCCAATTCTTTTGTTTCTAATACTTTATCCTTAAACTAACTGTTGCCCGCGACTTCGTTATAATGATGTTGGCTACGTAATCACAGTGTTTGCGGTAGGTTATGGATGTTAATATATATTATGTACCTGTCAGTTATTCCGAAAAAAAAAACACAATGTTAATAAGACATATAGGTATACAAAGTAACAATATCCTCAAAGGCTGGCTACGCATCTATAGTTCCTCTGGTGTTGCGGATGTCCATGGGCGTCGTTGAGCACCTCTGCCCCCTTCTCATATAAAAAAAAAAACATATTATCTAGTTTGCGATGTTCATTCTATCTTGTGTTCGACAAGGAATAGGCAATAGTTGAAGGCGAGTCACACATGCTCTCTGATGATAACGAGTTTCCAATTAATCTCCATAATCCTCTTATATGGACTTAGCTTATCGAGATAGATAATTACTTTCGAACAGTTTTTATCGTCCTTTTATTCATTTCAGACTTGTTGAAACGATGCATATTAATATACGATTTTTTTAAGTTAACCCGACATTTATTGAAGTAATAGTTTTGTTAATTTTAATCGCGATTCTACGGATGTCTCATTATACGAAGATAGTGGTAAACCCAGTGAGTTTGCAATTTTACTAAGTTTTATAAATTGTGTAAAAATTTTATAAAAGTTTTATAAAGTGTTTAAAATTTATTTTTAACCAAAAAACAAGTCATGAATAATGTACAAAACTCAAGATGCTATTAAGAATTATGTGGAGCACTGAAGTAACCGTCATATAAGTGTTAACACGTCACAAATACACGGGGAGCGACTGCGCCCTAGCGAAGCGATAATTAGTTGGGCCGCAACTGAAATAACCCTTCGCTAAGGACGCCTCCGGCCAACCGAAGCGCTATAAAAGAAGTAAAACAATAATCAGTGGTGCGCGGCCCTTTCTTCCCCCCTTCGAAACTAAACGCAGGATGGGGCGCTTTGTGACTCTCGTTTCTGAATAGTGTACTTTACTTGTGGGAGATTTAGATTAGTAAGCCCAACACAGCTATAATTACTGTATTATTCGAATACTCGTAAACAATAATTAAGTGCTACAAAAAACCTTACGCCAATAGGAGGAACAAAGAGTATAAAGCAGCAGATTGAACAATGCACATTTTGGATTATATTTTAGAAGAAAATTAATTAAAAGACCATCATGGAGAATATTACTAAAGGACCGGAAAGTTTCTACACAAAGATACTGTAAAATAATATATTTTGAATTGAATTATGCTTAAAATTTTGACTTTAATGAGATGAGTATTTACTTAAAAATTCAAAGAACGGAAGCCCATAATAATACAAAAGATAAAAATTTTATTAAAAAATCAGTCGGTCAAAGATTAGATTATGTAAAAGCTAATTAAAAAACTAAATGAATATCGTTATATCTGTAACATTTTTGATAACACAGATAAAAAATAATTGCTAATTGTGTCGGAAGAAGTATAAATGAGATTTATTGTGGATTAAATTTAGGTAATAACTGTCCGAATTTTCGTCAATCCGTTTATCGTTGACATTGTTCTATTAACCCACTTTAACGCAAGCTGTTATCATAGTAACAATAAAGGTATTGTGGGGCAAAGCCTGTCCCCCTTTAACGGTCTCACAATAGACCTTTGAACGTCGCTAGAGGGCGCTGAGAAAGTTCATGTCCAACCCGACATATTTGTCGCATCGTTGCGAATCGTAAACACTAACGATTTAAGTGTATTTACAAGTACAAATTGACTACAACTAACAATGTACATCTTTTAAATTAGCGAAATGCTATTAGAAAACGTCTGTCTGTTTTAAATTGCAAGATACTTCATTGTATTTCTGTATACTTTCAAAGGCAATAGAAGTTTTTCTATTAAAGTTTTTAGTAAGATCAATGCCTCTTAATGTAGGTAATTTAATGGAATCCTTTAATTGAAGTTGGGTGGTATTTGTTTTAAAATATGCCTCTTGCATTGTCTATTCCTTGCTTAAATCCAACATTTAATGTAATAAAGTATTCCTTATTGTTGATTATAAAACGCAGTTAAATTCTATTATTTTAGTAATTATGTATTCGTTATAGTTTGAATACGATTTGGAATGTTTATTCGTTTTCTATGAGCATGTGTTTAGCGCGTGACTCGCATTTTAATTTTATTTTAGTATTCATGTGCCATTGAAAGAATCGTTGGCATTCATGTTTCCTTAATATTACCAAAGGAAGCTATCAATTGTTAACATTACCAACATTAAACGATCTAACTATTTTTAAGTCCATGTCCCAAAACTCGTTTCTTTTTACCTTTTATGTTAACAAGACTTTTAAGACAATCTGGTTTGTATTTATGCCATATAGTCAATTTATGAAAATATTGTAAAACTTACATTAAAACAAATTATTACCAGTCTTAGGTATTTAATAAAACAATTGAAAATTAATGTTTCAAATCCATAAGAAAAAGAAAACAAAATTTAGTTTGATATTTACATAAAAACGCAGTTCTAATGTATAAAACTTATAATAAAAGTGACAGGTCGCGTACATAACTTTTTTTTAATGTATATTTTTTGTTTCAGGTAAGCTAAGCGAGACGTGCAGCTTGTGTGTCACACCACACGTGTCACCTTACGGTGAGTTAGGAGTAATCTAATCTGTGGTTTTGTTGTTAGAAAACTACTAACAGTAATATTATCTGTGGTAGAAAACGTTCACTGTAGCTGGCTTTGAAATTACATTTTCTAAATTAAAAAATAAACAATTGTCTGTTGAATTTAAACGTATTCAAATAAACTTCTTAGGTAGTATTATAGTAATAAATTGTTACGGTAATTACTAAATTAATTCAGATTAAGTAAATGTTTAATACTAAGATAAGTTAAAAAAACATACAACTTCTAACAAGTAATCGTAATTGCTGTTTCATGCGGAAACTTTAAACTCATTTATTTTAATAATATATTTGAATTTTATTGTGCGCTACTCTTTCAACATTAATAACTAAAAGTTTTAAAATAAAACTATAGTTTTAGTGGTTGGTTCTTTCATTACAAAATGATTTAAGAATGTTTTAATTTCTTAAAGCTTAAAAATCCCCTTTTTGAATTTGTGTGGCATCTATCAAATGTTGCGCGTAAAATAAAAGTATAAAACGCGTAAATTGGATATCAAGAATTTGCTTTTTTTTAAATATTATTGAAAATCTGTTACATTTTTTTTCATAATATTTTGAGTGGCAACTTTCTGTGTTCACTACAGAATGTATATTAAAGTGTAGGCACAGCTGTAATGTTAGTTTATGGACATAATAGTATTAACCGTGTTCGGAGCGCGGCCAATTGAATCGGGCGCAGTAATCAAGTCGACAGTGGGTCATCGGGTCGATCCCGCCCGCATCCCGACCTACCCATGACTTGTTAATATCACAAAACCCCTGTATATCCCGTGTAGTATGTTCCCCTATCTTTTTTTCTACTTCTTTATGGTTTGTTTTATCAAGTTAATTTGATTAATTGTTTAATTACATTATCGTATCTTTTGTTTGCGATACGAAATGTGTCTTTTTTTGATGTGATATAAAACGGCAAATGATACCGTTTTGACCATTATTTTATTTTCTGAACAAAATAAAGAACTTTAGAACATTAGTATTTTCAAATATTTTAGATATCATTTATAATTAATTTTTTCGGAACCAAAAAACAATCATCATAAACACTACTCGTTCGTTGTAAGAGATAAAAATGCTATTAATTCAAATAGCTGTATTCGATAATATCGCGTAATAAAACTACAGTTACTTCCTATGCGGTTGTTTCGCTACAATGTAGTCGACTGCGGCTTGTAAACAGCCTTTTATTTGACACGAAAATGTACTTCCGTATGTAACAAGTAATTTATAGCGAAATAACCCTTGCTTTACTATGTACGTATTCATTTTCATAGATAAAACTACTAGTAGTTTTATTAGAGTTCTGTATTGATTGATTGCCATGTAACTGTAATACCCGGAGTTGTTAAATGGTTAGTAACGGCTACACTAAGTGTAGATTTATTATTAACTAGCTTTTGCCGACGACTCCGTCCGCGTGGAATAAAAAAACAAAAGTGAGTAGCCTACATTTTCTTCCAGACTGTTCTCTACATCTATAGCAAATTTCATCGAAATCCGTTCATCCGTTTAGGCTAACAAAAATCCATCCATCCATCCATCTAAACTTTCGCATTTATAATATTAGTATTAGTATAATTATTCTGTAGTACATAGGTTTATGCGTATGATAATCGAATAATTGCGATAGTTAAATTATTAAGTTGTACGATACTAATTTAAACCAATTTAGTGTTACTGCATTAATATCTGAGGCGCGGACGTAGGCCTTAATATTAACTTTTTTATTCTCTTATCTTGTTTTTTTAATTAATATTTAATACTAATAAGTTAATCTTGTCTTATTTGATCCACGTTTACTGCTACCTAACCGTAATGTTTTCTTTTTTTCTCTCTAACAACATTGTACACCTATAATTGGATTTGTTACCATTCTTGTGTCTTAAAGTTTATTTCTATATGTGATTGTTTTATAACTTATCTGTTGCTGTACTTTGTGAATAAATAAATAAATAAATTATTTGAAAAGTTTTAGTATAAAAGTCACTACGTAAACTAAAACCAATTAAAACCCATCTATTTTCCGACACATCGCATCCAAAAGAGCTGGGAAAGGTAAACATTCCCCGTCGATGTAGCCAATAATCCAGTTTGCTAATTGCTCTACACTGAATCTCGGCAGCTATTAAATTTCGTCAGCCGTCATCTCAACTTGTTCGCAAAAGCCCTACATCGCAGAAACAGTTTACCCTTACATCGCATTGAGTTGCCTCAAACGTTCACCAATAACAGTTATAAACACATAACGTTTGCAATGTTATATGCTAAATTTATTAATTGGAATAATATCGATTATTTTTATTAACCACACCATTAACGGTAATAAGCGACTTTTTGATAACTATTGGTTTGGTAGTTGGTGTTGCTGATAATTTTATATGCATTTGAATTTTTAATTAATACATCAAAATGTAAGGTGTGATGATTCTTTTTTTATAATTAAACATTATGTTTAACATGCATGTCTATAACAATATTTTAAAGAGGAAATATTTGTATTTTTGTATGTACTGAAATAACTCAAAGACTACTGGGCCGATTTCAAAAATTCTTTTACCGTTAGAAAGGCACTTTATCTGTGTATGACATAGGCTATATTTTTTAATTTCACGCGAGCGAAGTCGCAAGCAACAGATAGTGAGGAATATATTTATGTGAAACCTTGAGAAGATCCTATTTCGTTTAAAAAATATATCTCAATCCATTCCTTCAGAAGAGATTAACCGGTTTGTATTTACCTATCAGCAAGTCTAGACTAAATATAAATCAACTAGTGTACGCATTATTCACAAAGGTTCCCACGGGAAAGTGGGATAGTCTCATACGGTGTTACAGGAGTGTAAGTGGGACAAAGCTAATAATTAATAAGCGATATTGTCGCCGCCCGCATGGCACATAAATAACTCTAACGAACGCAGAGTGGACGGATCGTCTCCCGTCTAATGTGTTGAACGTAATTATACCAAATTAAATCTGGGGAGTTGAAACGATATGAGCTGGACGTCTTTTTATAGATGGATTTATTGCATCGCAGACTTGATATATTACGGATGAGTAATACAGTTTTGTAAATTAAACTGTATTATATTTTAAACGTAAACTCGATAAATGGTATGGTATCATTGAGATGTGTAACAAAAATTCTAAGGGGCAGTACTACCAAATTCTCGTAAATTGCCTGATAATAATCAAACAGATAAAATACGTGACGGAAATATAGGATTTTTTTGTTTCACAATTCAAGATACCGATAAATAAGAACCTGGTAGTTAGTAAAAGCGGCAACGTAGCAAGGACGCTTAAAAGATCATATTCGGGCAGTTTTGCAAAAAAACTTTATTTTTCATGTTAAGATAAATCTTTCCTATTTTCTGCTAAAAAAATTCTTTAAAAAGATTTTATACAATATATGCTAAGTATTAAAAAATCGCTTATTTATTTTAATATTTGGTTAAAAATAAAATATATAATATGAAATAAGTGGAATGAA
>NW_013525516.1:1594243-1624426 GCF_000836215.1 Papilio polytes
TGGTGGGACAGAAATTTTGTATTTTATCTGACGTGACGTCATATTTACACTATCAGGGCCTCTATCTACCACCGGTGGGACAGGCCCTAATTGTGTTTTTTTTTTTAATTTACGCTTCTGTTTCGTCTAAATTTAATGTAAAAGTTTCTTCTTGAATTGTCAGTTATTAAATTATTCGTCGGAAATTTTCGTTCTGAGTTTCCGCAATTCTACGACTTGCGCGTATTTTGCTTAAAAAGGCAAACTTTATTTTGTATTTGTTATCGTGCTTCTAAACATGTTACAGTTATTGGATTAGTGAAATTCCCACAGTAATATAATGTGATGTCAAAAGGCCGACAATGTTATCGGCAATCTAGGGACATCGCGGAAGGCACGAAAGCCGCGGAAGTGTAACCCGCCTCGTTAAACCTGCCGCAATAAAAGCTCAAAAGCTCCGAACGTTGCATAACGAATACACGAAAATCGCGTGCAAGAGCTTTTAGTTGCTCGCATCTGATGTTTATCTTGTAAGATAATAATGTAACCGTGATTTTATTAATATAGTATTATGACATATATTTAGATGCAGATGCACTATATTAAAATATTATGCCTTTCTGTATTGAAATGAATTTTATGTAATGTATAATTTTTGACAAAAAGAATTTACTTTAAGGACAAAAATGAGCAAACAGTTTTATATCATCTGAAGCGTGAATGTATGTAAAAAACAATAAGAAAACATCTAGTGTTTACAAATAATTTAGTCGATTTGTATTCAACTTCAAAATCAAGGTGAAAAAAGACTACCAACACGACTTTAGGCCATTCGCATATTATTATCGTGCGAACCTGGGAAGCGACTGCAAGGTTGCCCCCTCTTATATAATGTTAGTTTCACACGAGGGTATTTAAGGCAGAGATTAATCTTCAAACGCACATGGCAAAACAGAACTGCTATATTGCGCCAGTAGATGTGTGTTTAAACAATAACTAGTCCCTACAGTTCTGCCCTCGTGTGAAACTGCCAACGCTTCCTACAGTGGTCTCAGATCTTATCTCTGTGTCATTTTATTATCAATAGCGCACAGATAATGTAAATACGGCACACGCATTATGCAAAACGCGCTAATTTTACGAAGGCCAAAGTAAGACCTCGCCAAAAATCAGTACCGACCTCGTATTTATCATTCGCGGCGATATAACGATATGCGCAGTAATTGCCTGATCATAGTCACTCTGCTCTCACATTCCGTGTCTTCATATTGTACTGACAAACTCCGCGTGTTTCCACATGTATTAACGAAACGGATATGTCAAGGAAACAAATTTACGCGCGTAAGTTGTTTACATAATTCTAATATTTTGAAACTAGCCAATTATTTAAATTATGTGTTAATGTTTTTTTTTGTTAATACCTTGAAAAATAGCAATTATAATTTTAATGTAAATGTTATTGCTGTGCGATGTTTTTGGATTTCCGGATTTTAACGTAATTTTTTTTTTACTATGATTTTTTGCAACATGGAGGATCTAATATTTATTTTTGGAAGAAAGATGCAGCAAAATCCATTGCAGTTGCAAACTTTTGCCTAGTTTTATTGAAGTCGTATTTCATTGAATGGACCCTATACGTGTAGTGGTGATACCACTTGTTGCTTCACAAAGTTGAATAACGCTTATAAAACTAGAGAACACTAGTGGGTTTGCATTCTATCATTCTTATAAATCTAAACTTCGTGCAGACGTAATCAGAATTAAAAAAAGCGTTTCATGTAAAATTATATAGCCCATGTGTACATATGTGTTCTTCGTCACTATTTTCTACATCTGTGTCAAGTTTCATATAAATCTATTTCCCTGGTCTGGAGATACCTATACCTAGTAAGAAACATGCATCCATAAATCTAAACATTATTATAATATTATTAAGACATCTGCACGAGACCGATAATTACCATTATCACTCCTACAACGGCAATAATGTAGTTATTTGAGTTAAAAATTTGATATTAAAAGCTGCTAACAAGATTGCATATCGTTTATTAAAACTATCGACATTTATGGTTACGCATATAACCAGTTATAACTTTATTAATTTTATTGTAAATAAATTAACAATAATATCTACATATTTATAAGAAACCACAATAATATACAGTTTTAAAATTCTCACGCTAGTGACCTAGTTTACGTATTGACATTTTGCAAGATTCTGCGATAAACTAATCGTTTACAAATACTATTAATACTGTATTATTACTACTAATTTTTTTACTAAAAGATACTCCTAACTGTTTACAACATTTTCTTTTTTTCCACTCGCAATCTGAAAGTTGAGATAGTTAATTCTAATTTGAAAACTGACTTATCATCAATTTTATTTGTTGTTATTTAAGTTCTTAGAACCTATCTTCAAACCTCAGTACAGATAACCTAGTTTTATTGTACAAGACAAGTTACATTTAAAAGGTGTAAAATGTTTAACAAAATCTAATAAAATATTCTGATGTTTAACTCCTGACTTTATGTAGATAGACGTAAAATATTAAAACCTAGTTATATAAACAATTTTATCCATAACTATAAAATATAAACGCTTTACAGCTTTAGGACCCAACCATTATTTCCCACAAATTAATTGACGTTAATTAATAGTGAGCTGAGACCGCATTAGTTCTGCATCGATATACGCACCTAAAATGTCCTATAAAACTTTTACAGCGCTTTTAATAATAAACATCTTAAAATACGTAAACAAATATATGGGCAAGTACTATGTTTCCACTATTTAAATAGTATGGCCTCAACTTATTTTTTTGGAGAATCATTTTATAAAAAAAGTAAAATCAGCATTTTGTTTTTTTTCCAAAATATTAATCGAAAATCAAAGACTTATGGACATTTAAGAATAACTGCGTTTATACTTATCAAATATTATTTTGTAAAAATCAAATTGTTTTTAAAGTTAATAACTCATTTGTTGCTGCATTAAGTTAGAGGTATAACGTGCAAATGACATTGTATCACAAGCTGTAACAGGTCGTTAATAACAAACTTATAAATCAAAGGGGCGCCGCGTTTACAACGTGTTAACCGTCCCACTGGGCGGTAAACGCTTCAAGAATACTCCGCTTCCAGTTTTATTGTAGCGACCCACCGCCACCCGTCAACAATTATATCATAACATACTTATGAACATAATATTTAATAAACCAACATAAACTTACAAAAGTTTAAATTGTTTGACATGCTACGACGAGAAAGTGGTAATCATTGTTTTTCACTCCCAATTACAGGAAATTCGCCTATGAAATTATTTTTGAATATAGCCAAGTTTAAACAATATATTTGATATCTCTAATATTTCAAAAATCAAAAATCTCCAAACCAAATAGTATTATCATGTTATGTTTAATTAATTTGATGCCGTTTCAATAATGAAAGTGACTAATCGTTTTAAATCGAACGTCTTTATATCTGTCGCGTGTTCTATTTTAGTGCTGGCCGCCTAGACAGTTGATATGTTCAGCAAATGTATGAAATGTGACGTTACGTCAAAATAAACGCGGCAACTGTCGCCTGACACTGTCTTAACAAATCCAGAATGTATCTTTCAAATGTTTTAACTCCAATGGATTGGACTGTTTTAGGGTAAAGCTTCAAGTTTCAACATTTTTTATTTACTTATTTGACAGAATTTATCTCTCTGTGTGAAACAAAAGAGAGCTACAGTTATAAATAAAAATACAATTACGAAAATAATCCTTGTTACTGTGTCGGTTTTAGTGCTACCAGCGACCCCTTTTTTACCAAGACCTTTAAAACCTAAACCTTCTAAAACCGACATTGCTGTCTAGGTAAAATTATTCGCATTTAATATTTATATTTAAAACTTAATCTTAAAAACTGTAATTAAAAGTAAAAAATATTAATTATTAAAAGAACTTTCGCACATATCTTCAATATAGGAGTATTTTCGTTTGTGTCGATATTTATGTTTGTCTAGCGTCCTTATTCGTGACTTGTCTGGATCCGAATAAAATATTGTAAAATGAACATCCATTCATTCGCAAGCTTTAACATGATTGGATGAATACGAAAGTAGCCTATTGTTGCCGCGTCCCATACGATATAGTTTCCGCCTAACAAATGTATTTGCTTTTGATATTTTTCCTCGCATTTATTTATAATTCATACATTTACTTATCGATTACTAAATGATACTAAACTATCGATTTGCTTAAATATTTATTTGCTTTGTAAACATTATTAATAAATCTAGGTTAATATCGAGAGCTCATGTAAGACCTAAATTTGAAATATGAACGTGCTAATCGTATTACATGATTGCGAATTTATTGGCGTTACACGCATTTCTTTCATTTTCTTTGCAAATATATGCAGTTTTCCTTTACCGTTAAATTATTTTAATGTCAATTGAGAAGTAAATGTTGATTTAAATAAAATTTAATGGCGTTACAAATGATAAGATTATTGGTAACCTTTTTGTCCACATTAATACCCTTGTTAATAAAACGCCAGAACGGTTCATTATAATCGTTGAAGTATCGATACTCTCCGAATCGTGCCAAATGTATATTACTCGTCTTCCTGCCTCTTCGGGTCATGGAAATAACTTCACTTGTTTATATCTCAACAAATAATCGCGTAAAATTTATGTTTCACAAACGACTTAAAACATTTCAGTCATCTTTACCTGTGGATTCAAACCGCACAAAATAAACGATTTATCGAAGCTTCACATTTTGATGGTAATTTTTATATAACCTTGCATTGAGTAGGTTTAACCAACTGTCAAATAAAATACGACAGACGTCCAACTATCAATAACTCGACGATGTTTAAAATTCGCGTCCCGTCAGGGATTTGGCACTTCGATGCGAGCTCTGAATCTGTAATACTTTTTTACGTCGTTCTCAGTTTTATTCGCATGATGTTTTACAATTTATATATTTCGGTAAAGTTCGTTACATTAATATTTTGTACAGGTAAAGCATCATTAAGAATTAAATGCTCCTTTTAGGAGTACTTTATTACAGTTTTGAAGATAATAGATAATATGTACAACGTACAGATTTACGCTTCTTATGGGATGTTTGAAATTATAAATGTAATTTAGAACTTGTCTTCAACATTCTAAATGTAAGTAAATGCAATATTTGTTATACGATCATTAAAATTGGTAATTCAAAATTTAAAAATGTTATCACTTGTGTAAAACATTTAAATTCTGTCTAAAAACAATACATTCAAATAAAGTGCCACGTCATTTCAACCGAAATTCCAGTAGTTATATACTGTAGAATAAAATGCAGCAAACGTTCTCTGATCCGACGTTAGCCGTGCGGAACGATTACGTATAAATTGAACAATTGTTTGAATATTGATACGTTCACTGCAAACTTGTTACTGCAATTGTCGAGTTTACCAAGAAAAGACAATATGAAAGTCTTATACAGTAAATGTTCGTCTTATTGATTGCAAATGTTTTTAGAAATAAGGCAACTTAAACAGCAGTATATCTTTTTTAAAAACGAAAATTTTATATATAATTTTTTATCAGTCTTGTATACACAATATTGCGTTGGTTCCGTTACCGAAACGGCTCTATTTTAATACGACTTTAACGGAAAAGATAGATGCAGGCAAAATACATGCGGGAATATTATTGGCATCTTTTTTTAATCCTGTACAGACGAAGCCGCGGTCGACTGTTAATAATTAAAGTCAAACCAAGAATTGCTTTAAGACATTTCGTTATGGCAAATAGAGTACTTTTACGATTTAATTACATTTATTACGACATTAATTGATTATTACGATAAATATATCATTATCATAAAAACGGTTTAATCCATAATCATTAAGTTGACTACATTGTAACTTGATTTATTAAAGTGTTTTTTTTATACTAAGCATTTAAATGTAAAACCATTGCAAAAATATTCCTATAGGTGACTCTCTTGTGTTTAATTATAAAAGCGGATAAGTATTGTAAAATTCTTATGCGTCGTTACAAAGAATCATTTACAATAATGTGCGGAAATGACCTAGATTGTTAATACCAGAAACCGCAGTTATCATTGGAATAATGTTACTCGTATAAAAAATCTGAAGGTAAAAATCTTAAGCTACATCATATAATATTAATCTGTACATACATTTTGTAAAAAGCAAAGGATTTCCTGATTAGGACTAACTAGTTTTTTAGGTCTCATTCTTTTACTTACCTTTGATGAAAACTTGGGTTTTCTCCATCTTCAATAAGACAGTAGAATGTACCCTCGGGGCGCTGCAACGTCCGTTCCACATCCTGAACCCAGCCTCAATGAACCCACTCTGCTCTTACTCAAAGGCATCCTATTGAGGCCAAGAACCGCCGGAGATAACGCTCTTTTAATAAGAATTTTTTCTTTCATACCTTTCGTATTAACAAAGATACAACCATCTAGTATCTTAACAGATAAAACGTACACGTTAGTATTCAGTCATTATTCTGAAATTCAACCGAAATACATGTTTTACAACGTATTATTTTCTCGTTATTTTTTAGGACTAGCTGTTGCTCGCGACTTCGCCCGCGTGAAATTTAAAAATAACAAAAGCATAGCCTATGTTACTTACAGGTAAATTAGCTTTCTAATGGTGAAAGCATTTTTAAAATCGGCCCAGTAGTTTGTGAGTTATTTCAATACATACAAAAATACAAATCTTTCCCCTTTATAATATTAATATAGACAACGAGAAGAAGAGTGGATTTGTCTCCGAGTGTTTCGACAGAAACCATTACATTCTTGTTTTTCTGTATTTCTTTTTAATCTATTTATAACATAACTATTACGATGCTTATGTACTTAAATACCTCAATTTTAAAGAGATGTAATTAACGTAAAAAATAATAACGTTTGTAATCGAATCGGGATTGATTCAAGGAAATATGTATGAATTTTATGTTCTCACAACAAACGAGGAAAAAAATAAGATTTTATGTGTAGAGGGAAAAAAAGTTAGGGAAAAATGTGAGGTACATATGTTCATTGTAAACGTTGTAAACGAACATATGTACCTCACATTAAAAAAAATATATTGTCTATTTATGTTTTAGTACAACCTTATAATTTACTTTACTATAATCGCTACTGAATAACGTTCACGTAAAAGCGAAAATTAGTTTCTGTAGGTATCCTGAATGAATCCCTAAATTGTATAGATAGCTTAAAAATGACGTCATTGTCAGATAAGGGAACAAAATCCGATATTTCCATCACATATTTTAAACGTTTGATTGTTATCAGATAATTTACAATTTGGTGAGACAGGCCCTTAAACTTTTAATTAGGAGATCCAAATATTCTAAAATTGAATATGGCTAGTAACACTGGAAGTGTAAATATATGACGCATCCATTACGTACCCGTAGTTGGATGACTAATATGGACAATTAAGTTTATTTTGATGACGTAGGGGTCGGACCCCATCTAAAAGATTAAAGGGGTGATCGACTGCTATCGCTCGTATCATTCAGCACCGCTACTACCTACATATAAAATGCATTCTGTGTTTTATATTTCTTTAATATTTATACGCTCGATAAAATTTTGATAAACATCTCAATGTTTAACACATTTTCGTGTTCATTTTAATTAACGTATTGTACGTATACGTAAGCTTATTCCTTGTGATTTTGTTAAAAGTAAATAATATAACTGAAGTATTTATCTTATCTCACTAATATTGTAAATGCGAAAGTTTAAATGGATGCATGTTTGTTAGAGTTCCTAAACATTGAACGGATCTCGATAAAATCAGGCATAGAGGTAAAGGATAGTCTGGAAAAAAACATAAGCTACTCACTTTTATTTTTTTATTCCCACGCGAACAGGGTGGCGGCCAAAAGCTAGTGAATAATTTCAAACAAGTGATTTTAAATTCCCTAAACATTAAGATGTTTTGTTACACGCAGATAATTTAAAATAAAATATTAATAGAGCCGTGGGCATAAATGCGGTTTCTAGCGAGCATAGACCTTTGTGCGAACGTTGGTCGACATAAGGTGTATGTATGTCAACGGAGCGGCCGTCGTCAAAATTGTAACCAATTGGTAGCCCGAGCGCCATCGTGCCTCTAACCGACAAAACTTTACACGAGCGAAGGTTGTACTTTAACGCGGGGTAACGTGCTACTTGTACGATTTACCCTTTTTCTTCTACAGAATATTTTTCCCGGTATTGAGATTTACCCAATTTATTGGATAACAAGACAACAAGATTATGTGACGTATGAAAGGAAGATGTAAAAATGAAGCTATCTTAACCTATTTTCAAACCGAAATCGAAATATAATTATAAATGTGTAGTTTTTTTTTACTTCCAGACATATTTACAGAATCTTAGGAACGTATAGAAGCGGTACGAATTGTCCAATTAATTGAAAAAAAAAATAAACAGGAATGCATATTATTAAATCCACAACGCGATCTTATTTTTGCATTCACAAAGGGCGCTTTATCTCTGTCAACACTAATTATTTAAAATAAGCCACACTTATTCTCGTCAACACGCTCGCCGCTCTATTTAGTCCAGGTCTTAGTTTAGCCGGACTAAACATAGAACTCGTAGTCTAGATTGCGTTAACAACTTTAATGAGAAACTTAATATATTACTTAAATGAGACGGTGTCGCATGCCTTGAACTAAATTGACGATATCGAAGCTAGTTGTACTATAAACTGATAAGAGTAAACTCGATTCATACAACGTTTGTTGAATATTTCTATTTATATGAACAGTTTGTACTAAATAGTATAATCTGGGGAGTAACTGTGGAGTATTTTGTTGTACTTTAAGTACTAAGATCTTAGGCGTTTAGTACGGTATATTCCAAATTCCTAAATTTGGAATTGTAAATTGTGGATGTACGATAAAGATATTTAACCTCAAAGTCGTAAATTTATTTAATACTCGTGTTATATTACCAAATTTTTTCTATCATATTATCATAACCTTGGAGTAAGGTATAATAACTAAAGCATTGTGTTTGAAAAGCTGAACTCTTTAAATATACAGTAATGAAAAGATGAATACATAACCTTACTCGCAGTATTGAACAAAAATAGCTTTGTATATCTAAATATTATCTGAAAAGGATTGTATTCAATATTTTTAATGTAAAAAGTTCCATTCGACGGTAACTATTCCAGAATACAAGTCTCGTACTGAAATCACTCGCTCGTCCCGTCCCGAACGCTCTTCTGCAATGTTGTTAATATTTTCTTCGCAAATCTTTTATACCTTTTTCACAGCGGATTCCATTCAAGCAGTTTGTGGAGTTTAAATCGCTTCTTTATTAGAAGACGCTCGGAATTTAGAGTTTTACATTTTATTTAAGCAACAAGCTTGCAATTTGATTATTTAACTTTGCAACGGTTTATAATT
This sequence comes from Papilio polytes, assembly GCF_000836215.1. NCBI lineage: Eukaryota > Metazoa > Arthropoda > Insecta > Lepidoptera > Papilionidae > Papilio > Papilio polytes. Next base: position 1,603,683 of record NW_013525516.1, read on the forward strand.
TCATCTGAATGCCTCATTCTTTACTAGCTGTTGCTCGCGACACTGCCCGCGTTAAATTAAAACATAAAAATTATAGCCCATGTTACTCATTGAGAGCTTTTTAATGGTGAAAGAATTTTTGAAATAGGTCCTGTACTTTTTAAGTTTTTTCAATACATACAAAAATCCAAAAGTACAAATTTTTCCTCTTTATAATATTGCTATAGACTAGCATTAGTCAGCGACTTCGTCTTCACGGAATAAAAATATAAATTAAGTAGCCAATACACTAATCTAATCGCTATTTAATATACATTTTTGTGTCTAATTTTATAAACAAATCTTTATCCAACTTGGTAATAAGTTATGATCAAAAGAGACCACACTAGTGTAACATTAACAAACGTGAAAGTTATTTAATCACGTGCTTGAATCACGTGTTAAGTTAATTAAGATTTAAGATATCCAAAGTGATAATGTATATCGATAACCCAACTTATTTAACTTTATCGTACTTGTAAATGAAATGGTATACTTATCTGACATGACAGATGTGAAAGGGTTCTTTTTGATAATGCATTTAATGTGTGAACAATTAATTATTATATTATCTATGTTTTCGTGTAGTTTAGATAGTAGAAAAATATAAACGATTTTAAATAGTTTTAGCATTGCCGCACTCGGAGACTAAACGATTACTTATGCAATTCCTTAGTGCAGATATCTCTTACTAAATAAGGGTAGACCTTAGTGGTTGATTAACATATCAGCAGCAATATCGTAAGATATTTTCATATCTAGATAGATAACTATAATGATGCAATTTCTGATAAACAAGTTTATTTTCACAGACTGTACAATTGTTTGTTTTGATAATGTAAGTTCGCGCGCTCATCGCTTCATCACAGATTCTATGTGAGCTTACGTTTCAACATGAAATATAAATTGTTAACGTCACAATTTACTACACAGGGTTGCCACTCACAAAAAGTTAACGTTATTTTTTTTAATGATTGACGTAATCTATTATACTAAACTAAATTTCGTAATCATGACAAACTGATATAGTCTGTTAATCTAGTAAAATAAAAAAACTGGCAACTAACATAATAAAACATCAAAATCGAATTCAAACCCACGATGTACCAGCTCAAACTCATACAGCTACTTCATATATCAACGAAAAAGACATGAATAATAAAATAATATAACTGGTTTTAAAATCGGTCGTCCCTACACGTTAAAATCCCAAAGGGGCACTTTATATTTATCTTTGAAACCAGTACAAATAAACGTAAATCCACTCATCCAACATCAGATATTAATCTCGGTCAATTCCCGTAACATTAGACAAGTGGCAACCCGAATTTAACACTTTATAGACTTATTCACCGACGGGAAGGGAGCAACCCTCGCCTCAAGGTCATAGGGGTGAGCAGTGTCGATGTGATTTGTATTCAACTCATTTATACACTGCTTTATTTTAAATGCATTTACGTGATATTTAATGCTCTACGGTTAACTCGATGCGTTTATTTTATTGGCTTATTTAATGTAATTTCATTCAGTCAATGAGTTTAAATTTAAACAATTTACGATAAAAACGTACTTGGCAACGCTCGCCCTGTAATAAAAATTATTTCTTTACAAAATGATAATGTTCATTTAATAGTCTACAGAAAAATAATTAAGGTTCATTATTTGTATAATTATTTTACTAATGCTCGGTTGCTGAAGTTTCAATTTATTTTATCATTACCTAGTGTCTCATAGTGTTAGTTTGACCTAAGTCTCAACGGACTAAAATGAAAGTTAGTTCGGAAACTCATTTCATGAAGTTATAAAACCAAAGACTCTAACGAATTTTTAAAAATACCCGGGAAACCGGCCATAAATCGTGTAAACCATTTCCTTCAAATGACATTGGTTCCTTTAGTTTGTAAAAATAAATGTTTGCTCTACGCTGTATTATTATAATCCCTCCTGAATGCCTCAAATAGCAAATCGCGAGCAAAAATATTTGAGATGAAATAGAATTTACAGTAAATGCTTCGCTCGAAAACGTTACTGGCTAACCATTTTATACTTTGGAGCGATAAATGGAGGTAAAATTCTATTTTATTTATTTTTCTTTTATACCTAGTTCTTGATGTTGTTAAATAACGATGAAAACATACGTAATTTATAACAATCTTAGCAAGGGAAGCGGTTTATACAGCGGCAAATACGTGACAAAATGATGAATAGCGTTAGTTAGAGTACCCTCAAATAACGGACGTGTATGTAAATGTGTGTGAGGAAGTAACGAAGGACGTGTGCCAAGCCCTTGAATCTTAACCCCCCTTGTTCCCGTATGAATCACGACCGAAACCGCTTTTATTTTTAGTTAAGTCTATTTCTGACTCACCAACACAAATTTAAAAACATCCCCTCTTAGGGACTAAATGAATTTTCTACTTTGTGAAAATCTAGCTGTTCCCGTGCGGCTTCATCCGCACGAAATTATAAAAACTTTATTTTATTGTTTACAATTGCCAAATTCTCAATTGCAAATAACAAAATTACCGTTACTATAATAACCTTGCTTCCTTAATGATGGCAGTTTATGGTCACACGAAGGTTTTTTCCGATTTATTTACCCCCTTAATTCAATAGAGTGAAAATTTACAGCCTAAAACGTGTTGTAAATGTAGGGCATTTTATTAAAGAAAGGATTATTTAAAATTATTCTGTGATTGCTGACATCCTAAGCCTCAAAGTAGTGAGTGTTTACGTTTTATTTATTAGTATAGAAGATAGAAGATAAAAACAGTATTTTTGGCTAAAAATTAAAGCGTGAAGAAAGCGTTTGAAATGCTAAAAGCTGAGAGAATAATAGATAATTGTTTTAGTTAATTCGCCGTGTATTATTTAGTTTGAAACGTGTTTGATTCATTGCCGAGCACGTGGTTAATAGCAGTCATAACAATGAGTAGTAAACTATTATGGATGCGGCTATTAAGCGACCGTTTATGTTTCAATTAAAAGAAAACACACTACAAGAGACCTGCGATTCTAAAAAGTAACTAAAAATACCTAAAGAAATATTCTACTTAATCTTTTTTCTCTCTATTTTTATCTCTATTTCCCTTCTTTCTTCTATTTTTTGTGATTGTAAAGTTAAAACAATATACTTGAGTAAAAACCTTGTTAATTTCCGAACCCATCAGACACTTTACATTAAAGCCGCATCAAAGAGCCCCGTATTGAAGCAATACCTACGCACATCGCACTTAAAAACACTTTTATTAACGTTTTCCGCGAAACATGATCGCTGGAATAGTTTTTACTGCCGCCTATCTGTTATCACGCGGCTGTCGGGGGCGGTAGTTCACGGAAACTCATAGTATAGGAAATTTTTCAACAATAAGCAACAATTCTAATACCTAAAAGTACGTAAAACGAATGACTAGAAACATGATTGTGTAATGAAGATGATATTTTTTAATATAAATCCCACTCGTTGATATTTTTAATGGAAAATGAGCTTAGCCTTAACTAAGTAACTTAAAACTACGAAACTAAAATAATTAATAATAACTTATTGGTTATTGAAGATTGATAACAAAAAACTTTAATTATCCAGTAAGTATATAATCTAATTCTTATATAAAATATACCATTTGATAACTCTAAGGATCCACTGAAGGGTAACATAAACAGTAATTAACTAGAAATATGTAATGACCGAAACCTTCCGTAATAGATTCGTTTCATCTATCGAATTTAATACAACATCGGAACGGTATTAACTTGGACCGTTGTCAAAAGCTGTTATTTATAATCACGGCTAGATCTTGAAGAATGTTCATGCTCCCACTACACAAAGAACATAAAATTATATACCATTATACCGCTACTAAAGATAAATATTAGTATTTGTGAATAGATTATTATCTATAGCACTTTGAAGTAGACTTTTCCGTACTATACAATGCCAAATGTTAAAGAATAGACATTTGTAATTACAAAAATTCTACATTTTGGAATTCAATAAGACTAATAGAATGAGGCAATGAACTGTAGATTTTGAAACACCTATTTGCGAAGGCGTCTCATCTACTAGAGTCCATCTTTAAAAAAACGTCCCATATACTCGTAGTAATGTACTAGAAAGTGATGAATCAAATATAAACCCGGACACTACAACACACTAAGTACAGAGTTTAATGCACGCTAGTCGACAAAAAGTCGAGCGAAAATAATGATGGAAAAAAAAACATTCATCGTATCTAACCAATTTAAGGACAATGAACTCACTAATACGATCTTTGAACTTCACGACGACGCGTGCAAAAATAAACACGATTTTTATCTAATAAACTTTGTTATGGTAATTGCGTCATTGTAAATCCATAGCTTAGTAAGGCTTCCTTCATGTGGTACGTTCATATTTCTACTATCTTTGCTACAAATTATAAATATGTTTCAATCGAATAAAATTTTATACTATTACTAGCTGTTCCCGTGCGGCTTCATCCGCATGAAATTACAAAAACTTTATTTTATTGTTTACACTTGTCAATTTCTCAATTCCAACTGTCAAAATCACCATAATAACCTTGCTTCTTTAATATTGGCAGCTTGTCGTTTAAGGTCCTTTTCCCACATGAAGGTTTTTTCCAATTTATTTACCCCCCTAAGTTTATTGGGTGAAAAGCCTGAAGCGTGTCGTAAGTCCGGAGTATTTTATTAAAGAAAGATTTATTCAAAAATATGCTGTGATTGCTGACATCCCACGCCACAAAGTATTGGGTGTTTATGCTTTATTATAATAGTATAGAAGTATAGATGTCCAGAACAGACGTAATTCAAACATCTATGCTAATATTATGAAGTGGAAATATATGGATTTTTGGATTTTGGTATGAATTGAAATAACTCAAAAACTATTGGACCGATTTTGATAATTCTTTCGCCGTTAGTAACCTACATTATCGAGTGACGGATACAGTTTTTACTATTTTCAAATTTCATATGGATGAAGTAAGTAAGCGCGAGCAACAGCTAGCACAATAAAACGTAAAAAACTGTATACAGAATGATAAATTGCGTGCGTGTAAACTTAAAAGATCACTATAAAATGTTATAATATTCTTAGAATACGGTGCGTACCAACAAAAGTATCCCAACAACCACGCCCATATGACATTAAAGAAGTAATTGAGCCATTATAGTCATTGGAACAGTGTCGCCGCAATTTGCGATCACCAGTTTGTATGTCAAACCCATGGTCAGAGTTATACATCAACATACGACAGTAATTGATACCCAGCCCTTTACAATTTAATGCCGCATTAACCTGTAAATTACTTTAAATCTAAAGTAAGATTAAGAAGACGAATGTGTATATTAAAAGACGTTTGAAAGTAGCGCCATTGGTGGAGAAATTGAGAAGCAAAGGGTTAGCCTGGTATGGACATGTTATGCGAAGTGTTAGTAAACCAGAAAGTGTTAAGAATGAATGTGGATGGATACAAAAGAATAGACCGAAGAAAGTATAGATGGATTGTGTTAAAGAGGATATGCTAAAGAAGGTAGTGGATATGACGGCTGATAGAAATGTATGGAAAAGCAGCACATAATGTGGCGACACTCTATAAGGGATAAGGGCAAGTTGATGATGATGATGACTTTGTATTTTAAAATTAATATATTTGACATAGCTTAATTAAATTATGAAGAAAAATCTTTTGTAGATAATTTTGTTCATTATGTTTCCATGTTAATTTTAAGTCTCTAACGTCAATAAAACAAAGAAACGAATATTCATAAAACGTATCACATACGGTAAAGATTTATCAATGTTTTAGATATTTGTTTATATAGGCATAAACATCGCAAAGATAAAAATGCCATAAAAACTTAGTATTTTTTTGCTCGTTATTTCCACGACTCATTTCGCGGACGTCGGTTGCCTACAGATTTGTAATTCAGGTTGCGTCACATCTCAGAGTTCGTTGACCCCGTCGCCTAATGCGCGCTCACTAAAAATGCCGACAATGTTTATTGTTCATTTTGATACATTAATTATGTTACTGTATTCAATTCATTGAAAAAGTAGTTAGCGTTTGAAATCTTTAACAATATTGGCTTTTTAATTGTTGGCAATCTACCTACCCCACAAGGCGAGATCGTATTTGTGCTAAAAATAAATGCATTAGGTGCTAAATATATCGTGACGACAAATTGTCATGTTTGTTCCAATACTGCCGTCATAATGTGGGTCACGGCATTATATTTGGTACTGAGTTATGTTAGAATAGTCTGTATGAGAATGATTGATGAATATAAAATAGTACATCTTATTTATGCCAACATATTTCATATATCTTTTCTTTACCCAAATCCATAATGTTATTGATAGACACGTTTTACCGTCAGTTTTGACAACCTCATCACTTGTATTAGTAAAAATCGGTCGACATTTGTTTATGAGGGAAGTTAAATAAATTAGTTTTGTTAGTTAGACTTATGGGGCATTATAGTCACCTGTAAAACAAATAAAAACATGAAAGCTTTACAAATGTTTTATCTATTTCGAATTTTAAGAAACAAATATTATACATGTGTTATTTATTTAAAAAAAAATAAAGTTAAAATTAAAATCAATTCTATCTATTTATAAGTATTAATATCGTGGGAAATGAAACTATACGTAATATAAGTCCATCCAGACTCCGTAAATGTATACAAACGTACAAACACCAATATAAGTTGCTTAGCTACCGTCTGTTAGTAAACAATCACATTGTATCGGAACACGTATCTTTTAGCACTTTCCTAACTGAGATGGAGCACTTTGTGAGAGCCCGATTTAGTCGTAAAGCTCTCTACTTACGACCGTAGTTTGCCTCGAAAATAGTTAGATCAAAATTAAGCGGCTTGTTCATTTTTTACACGAATTTGCTTTGTGTATTTTTTTATATCAATGTAGTAAGTCCGTCTTCTACCGTTTAACATTATATAGTACTTTAAGCGCTGGTTTATGTAGGATATCTTTGTATTTATAAAATTAAGAAGAGCCTAAACTTAGAATTCACTAATATTAGTGTAAACTCGTACGTTATCTTTTTACTTCAACAAGTAAACATCATACTAATCTTATTAATATTATAAATGCGAATGTTTAGATGGATGGAAGTTTGTTAGAGTTTGTAGCCTAAACGGATGAACTGATTTCGATGAAATTCGGTATAGATATAGAGGATAGTCTGAAAAAACACATAGGCTACTCGCTTCTGTGTTTTTCACTTCCATTCCGACGCAGTCGCGGGCAAAAGCTAGAATTATACATAAATGCGAAAGTTTAGATGGATGTATGTTTTTTAGAGTTTGTAGCCTAAACGGCTAAACGATTTCGATGAATTTTGATATAGAGGTAGAGGGTAGTCTGGAAGAAAACATAGGCTACTCACTTTTTTTAATTCTATGCGGACGGAGTCGCGGGCGTAAGCTAGTTTTATATAAAAACAGTTTAATATTCATATGAGTAGTAGAGCGCGGTCGCAATTGCCTATATCAATTGTGTTCGTGGACAAACAATAGATAATGAAAAACAATCCCGGCACACAGCGCGGTACTGAATTCATACGGAATCGGAAATTTGAATTTCAAATGCGGCTCGTCCATTTTAACAGCCTATCGATATGCCTCTATTCTTTGAGTAATGCTTTCATACGAGGACAGAACAGTGATGCAAAGCAGTAAACAGTAATATATTTATACAGAGACTGGAAGTGTGCGTTAAAACACTATCATTACTGCACTGTCTACTACACTGGCTTACTATTTCGCCCTCGTGTGAATCTAGCATTGTAAACCTTTATAGCATTCTTTATTAGACCTATCACAGTTGATTTAGTTTTTTTATTAGCACAAAAACCAGTTTCTCTATTCTTAAATTACATAATTATTTAAAACGAAAACATTTCAAGATTATAAATGGTTATCTGTCCAATAAATTTTCATGTTATAGTCGTTAATTAAAATATACGAACTTAAAAGGCCGTTCAATGTCGATATTAAATTTAAGACAAATATTTGCGTTTACGTCAGATGGGATTTTCAAAGTTTTATACTAAATTAAACGTAGTCTAATTCCCCGATGAAGTCATCAACAGTCTTTTAAATAGTCAAACTATATTTTAAAGTAATTTCTGGTATAAATATAATTACTCATTACCCTAAGTTACCACTGAAATTTTCCTGTCTATTCTGACAGAAAATGACGGATTATCATACTCCATACTAATATAATAAATGTGAAAGTTAAAATAGATGGATGATTGTAGCTTAAACGGCTAAACGGATCTAGATGATATTTTATTCCGCGCAGACGGAGTCGCGGGCAAAAGCTAGTAGAATATATTCTACAGTGGAAAATACAGAAGTTTTCAATCGTTTTAATACTTAAAGTAAAGCACGTATAACAAAATGGGTTGTTAATAGCGGTCAGTTTATCTCCGAGCTCGGTGGTCCGACCCGAACATACTCCGTTCCGAAAGCAGTCATGACAAATTAACTCACGAAAAATTGCCTCCGTTCCTCAACCTCATTTACTTTAAAAAGCCACTCGCAAATCGCACGGATACCAACTTGAACTCACGAGTACATTGTAATAGAGCGATTTATTTAACTTTTAACTAAATTAGTACGAAATTTAATTATAGAATGAATTCGTTTTAATTCCAAGCCTGAATAAAGTAAACAGAACTTAGTCAAATTCTAATTTTATTTGACTTTTTTTTATTTTGTATAAATTAAAAGATAAAGTGATGTTGAAAAAGTATTTCACAAAACGCTCGAAAGATCTTAATACAAACTTTGATGATTTATGATACCTGTAAATACTCTAACAAAAGCCGGACTAGATTGAAACTTGTCGAAAACTTTCCCGAAGTGTGGATAATAGGAAAATGATGTAACGTACAGCATCCTTGATCTCTGTTTCAAACTTAAATCAACTCCCAAAGTTCTAGAGAATGTGTTAAAGCAAATATACTTTAGTGTGGAATTCAAATAGCTTTATAATGTAGAGTAACTTTGTCGTTTATTCAAAGGATTTCAAACTAACGCATGTGTTGCTTTATTCTCCACGTGATTATTTCATAGTAAGTTTAGTTGACCTAAAATGGCTATGCATATTTGCTTACAGAATATGGTTCTATGTATTTAAAAACATTGTTAAGATTTACGTATAAAAGAAAACAAATCATCTTGTAAAAGTGGATTCAAAATTACAATCGAGTGTAACAAAACGGAAGCAATATCGAATGTAAAATTGTTTATTTATAGAACTATAAAATGTTATCTTCCATGCTTCTTGGTTGGAATCGGTTACTCGTTTTCTTTTTTATATTAATAAACGGCCAGTGTAATAGTGTTAACAGTGGCAGTTTTTACGGGCGAGTGGGAAGCGTTTAGTTATCTAATGCAGGCACGACCGCAATCCGTGTCTACTCTACTACGATTATCTCGGTATCGCCGGCTTTTTGCGGCTCCGTGTGCGGCGAGCCTAATTGCACGCTCGCTGTCGCTAATTGAACGGTTACCCTTAACCGGTCCGTCCACCGCTGTGTTTGTTCGACGATTACCCGCCATATTATACGCGGCTTTTGTTTTTATTCATATTTGCATATTAGTGGACTGTGATTGGATTAGCTGATGTAGAGGTCACTTTTGACTTAATTTGGCTTACATTTTTCTTGAAATCATTTCGACCAATGTGTATTTTTTTAATATTTTTCAATTCTTATTGAAATAACGATTTTATTATTTGTTGATGGCAACTGAACGAAGATACTAATTTGATCTTTACATTTATGTTTAGAATTCAATTAAAATTTTGTCCCTCTGTCCACACGTTTTACAGACACTATATTTTATTTTGTTTTTGCTAAATCTTGAAATTGCACCTATATTTGTTAAGTCTCCTAGTAAACCGTCGTTTATTTTTCTAACTAACTCATTATAAAATTTTAATCGTGTCAAGGTGTAAATTAGAGATTTAATAGTGTCTCATCAAAGGGAACGAAAGCGGTGAGGTATATCCTGACCGTTATCTATCAGTCGGCATCTGTTTGCCCCGCGCCGCGCCACGTCGCTCGGCTCCACTCACTCGTAAATATTATTTAATTACGCATTTATACATAATATTAACATCATTTCCGGTGTTTCTGATAGCCGCCTAATTATACTAAAACAAAACGATCATTGTATAAATTTATTTATATTAAATAGTTTGCTTTGTAGTGTATTAAAAATATTCACGAATACGGGCAACACTATCAAAACATAATAAAGGTTTTCATTGTCAAATTACTATACAAAAATATATTTTTTTGATAGAGAATGAGAGAGACGCTTATAATCTTACTAGCTTTCGCCCCGGACTCCGTCCGTATTAAAAAGAAACTAAGAAGCCTATGTGTTCTTCCAGACTATGCTCTACATCTATGCCATATTTCGTCAACATTCGTTCAGCCGTTAAGGCTACAAACTCTAACATCCATCCATCCATCTAAACTTTCGCATTTATAATATTAGTAGGATAAGTAAGAAGTAAGATTAAAAGTGCTTTGACAATGGAAATTCACGATTAGGTTCCCCCTTACTAATAAGATATCAAAGTAATATGCTTTTAACTCTACCTTCCTTCATATTAAAGACTTTTTTTTAAATCATCGGTCAACATACATTATTTGCATCAAATTATATGGAGCTATATAACAATCGATCTTAAAAACCCGTTTTTAAACCTTTAAATGTACCGTTTAATTTTAATGTCCAAGCCATAATCTTTATGTCCGACCATCGCTTAATAAGTACACAGCATGTGTTATTTATTCACATTATATGCTGATTATATCATATTGAAGCTTCAAAGATCACGAGAATTTGTACAAATATTTTAATTTTATAATGCATAAATTAACTCACAAAAGGGTTGCGTAAAGAAGCAAGTCAAACGTCCATATTCATATAAGTATTTCAAAAATATTACAAATTTTTTCAAACCTGTAAAGATTAATAACAAAGGTAATGCACCTTATCTGGTACAATTTATTGTTACTGTTTACTTTTTATTTCAATTTTTAAATAGCAATATTGTATGAGAATATCAATACTAAGCGGTATATTGAGAAACTCTCTTACCGATCTTCAATCGCCCATAAATAGGTCAACTTGTTATATTGTGGCGTATAAATTACGAAGATATTCAAAGCCTATGCTTAACAAATAACTAACGACTATAATAAATAAAAAATTGTCTATATATATAATATCTAACTGCCTTACAAATAAACGCGGTATAAAATTAAACTTAGGAATAAATTGAATATAAGCAAATATATAATAATATAATATTATATTATAAATATTAGTAGAAATTTTGCTTATACTCAGTTTATTCCTAAGTTTAATTTTATACTGCGTTTATTTGTAAGGCTGTTAATATCTTGTAATTTGTATAAATAAGTACGGAACCCTGCATTATATTGTTTCGGAGACACACTTGACTGGTTTAATTTTTTCACAGCTTATGCACACGATAAAACTTCAGTTAAATTCTTTTTACAACGTGATAAGCGAAATGCTTTAACAAGTTTAAATTCCAGAATGATGCCAATCGCTTGTATACGGAGGATGGAGAAAAAAGTCTATGAAAGATAAAACTCGGTAATTGATCATGTAACTTCACAATCAAACCGGTAGATGAATAAGAGCAAAAAGCGGTAACGAAAATAGTTTCCCTTTAGCAGCTGCGATTCCCAAGGCAAACGACTCGCTTCATTTAGGCCACGCTTTTATTCATATGATTTTTGTTCTCTTACAACTAGGTTATAAAGATTACTGTAGACAACACAAATAAAGAAAGAAATCAGTTTATTCAAAAAAATTAAAAGGAATTCATTCGGCATGTGCTCGGTGTACACCGAAGCGCCGGTTTTCAATGATTCCTAAAAACAAAACACGAAGTTTTACAAAATAGTAGAAGAAGAAAAAAACACAAATAAAAACACTTAGATCTTACTTAATGTACCTAAATTATTTTAAAACTAACATTACTTAGTTTCCATTCACTTTATTATAACCTAGTGAATCAAAATCATACTATTATTATAAATGCGAAAGTATAGATGGATGTTTGTTAGAGTTTGTAGCCTAAACGGCTGAACGGATTTCGATGAAAATTGGTATAGATGTAAAGAATAGTATAGAAGAACCAGGCTTTTATTTTTTTTATTAAAAAATTTAATAATTTAGTTGTTGGCGAAAGACATTTTCAGATAATTGTTAAACCATACACGTACAAAATTGACCTCTATAATTCAGAACTATCACGAATTTATTGTGATAATGAACGAAGGAAGGAAGGAAGGAAGGTACTCCTAATTATAACTTAAAATATGCCGCATCCATTACTGTCATTAACTAGGAATAGGTACATGATCTTGGGTACTGATAAGTGTACTTTTATTATAGATGGCTTTTTATAGTCTTAACACACCTGCTTTACTAAATAAAATAATTGAACCTATCCACCTGACATCTGATAAAGTAATTGCTGATATATCAAAGTCCTATGTACTATTAAATGATACTATTTATTCTTAAATCTAAAACTAAGCATGTTCAATACATGATCATGGTTTCATTCAGTCTATTGGACCTTTGCCTATTAGTGGCGTTGGTTCCGAAATTGAAAAATACCACTTCAAATACCATATTAGCTGCAGCTTCCTAGACCTAGCTTCTTGTTTGATTTTTTACTCACGACAGCGTTAGTTTGAAATTACTTTAGAAAGTTTATATCCTCGATCTTGGTTGGTAACTGTATGAAATTAAAAAGTTACCTTCGAGACTGTAGGAGACTTCATAGCCATGTTATGTTAGGTTCGCGTGTTGCGATGCACTTCACCAACTATTCATCTATTACAAATAAAGGAAGCGTATTTTCTAAAGCACTATGATATTAAATTACTTTCTATTTTAAGCTATGATTAAATTTTGAATGATCACCCCTCAATAGTTTCATTTATGAAGAAACCTCTTTTCTCATTGAAAATAACTGGCATCTACACATGTTAAAACACAATACTATTTTTAATCTGTGCAATTAAAAGATGACTATTATTGCACCAAACTTCGCGTCGCTAGCAGCTGAAGTGTAAAAAAATATAAACATAAAATTGTGCATAGTTAAAAAGAAACGTGTAATTACATTATAATCAGGGCTTTATTAAATGCACAAAAAGACATGCAATATTTTACTGATTTTCTTTTTAATTCATATTCATCGCTGCGTTTGATTATATCTTTTTACAATATATTGTAAAAGTGCTCTCAGAAACATAAAGATTAAAAAAAAATCATGGATTAACCAAAAAAATGGAATTAAAAATAATGATCCAATAAATTGTAGTAAAAGTGCATTAAACCATAAAATATTAATATAGTGATAATTAATCATAGATAAAGTGGTATCTACATTGTCTAAATTCTTGATATTCAAGGGTTTTATATTCAGCTAGGTTGACCAAAAAGTTTTTATCATTATAAAAAATATTAATAAATCTGCTGACGAACCGACCTCTGACGTTTGTTTCATGTCGTAATTTATCCTAACCTCATAATTAAAACAAAAGCGTTCATAACAAGCAAAACTTGAAGAGACAGCGCGCAAAAAATACACAATAAAGCAAAATAAATTTCCCGTAAATGAATCGGTACCTTCACTTAGGTATTTCAAAAAGCTTTGCAAAGTGAAATTTCAATTAAGCTGGTTGGAGGCGAGGCGATAGGCATCGTGTACACAATGGCCGCTCCATCCGGCCACCAATTAGCTCGCCCCTTAAACAATTTGCTCCCACTGCTCAGGACTTGTCTACACGAATCGCCTCAACGGTCGCTTTGCGCTAAATAATCCTTTAATTATCAGGAGCAAGATCAAGAATTTCTCAAATATCCTAATACATTTTTTAAACACACCAAAATCAACAACTATTGGTATTCAATAAGAAGTAATATATTTTATTTACATTGTTTAATCTGAATTAAATACTAGCTGTTGCTAGCGACTTCGCTCTCGTGAAAAAAGTGATAGAAGTATAGCCTATGTTACTCAATGATAACATAGGCTTTTAATGGTGACAGAATTTTTTAAATCGGCCGAGCAGTTTTTGAGTTATTTCAATACATACAAAATACAAATCTTTCCTCTTTATAATATTAGTATATACAAAACGAAAGAAGTAATCTATTAACAATTTGGCGGGAAATGTTTAGATGTGTGGAAACGTTTTTACAATGATTAAACAGCACTTGACCGTGATCTTATCTGATTAGTAGAGTTGTGGTCGAGACTTGATACGCGCTAATTTAGTAAATGCCATAAGATCATACTTGGCTCGAATGACGCCAGCATCTCATATAAAAAAGAAATAGTCTGCGACGGTTGTCTAAATACAGTTGATTCTTACATAATTCTCTAAAGCCTTTAATTAAATCTAATTAACAAAAAATGTACCATCAATAGATTAGTAAAGAAAAAGTTCTGAGTATTTTAGCATTAGCCGGTATCTTTGTTTGATTGCCCTGTCTAATTTAAATAACAAAAGTCAGAGGATATGAATAAATTAGAGGCCAAGTTTCAAGCCGCGTGGAGCGCGATCAATTCCATTGATAAGCCTAATGTTTATAGGACACGGTTATTACTTTCCATTAAGTTCGGCGTCATGTTATTTGTCTATAATAAAAAACAAAATACACACTATTGAGGAAGAATACTAAGTCAAATTTGACCTTAGCCAAGTTAAACTTAAATGTATTTTATTTCATAGAGTAAATATTCTCAGAACCGAAGTAAGTCATACTTGAAAAGTATATGAAATTAATGTGTGAATGATATTTAAATTAATATCATTTAGCGCTCTAGTGATTTGCGTTATATCTCAACCAGTTTTTCACGTTGCAAATAAACTAGTTTTATTCATAAAAATCTCGCATTGTAATAAAACTAAAACTCGTTCATAAATAAACCAATACGAAATTATTGTATTAGGATATCACAAGTTGTAAGCAATAATGTTGAGATTAAGGTCTGCCGCCCCCATGTTAACGGTATAACGCGCTAGCGCCGTGCGGCGAAACTCGGCACTACAAACATGACGTCACCAACGAGTCTACAGTGAGCTCTGTTATTTCCTTTATAGTTCTATTAAGTTTATTGTTACGTCGTGTAAAGAGCATCATTACATAATGCGTAAAGCGATGAAGAATTGTGGAATAGTTGGACATGTATAATAGTATGTACATGATCAAATAAATTAAACAAGTTAAAACTTGTCCATAAAAGTACATTAAGATAGAATAAGTCGGAGTTACCGTCATATGTCAACCTTATTGTATGAAGTAAGGTTAACAAACACCGTACAATTCACTTATTATGCCTCGGTACTTTTATGGGTCAGCGGTCGCCTTCACTAACAATAAAACACAAAAGCAGTAGCCTGTTTATTTATGTGAATCCGTTACAACTAGTTTTTAGTTCTTTGAACTTTTGTTACTCATTTTGCCCTACAGAGAAATTGATTTAAAAAAGTATATGATCAACAAGAGGTAACATACTTTGATATTGGGCGATTCCAGTTTTTTTATTTTAATTTTTTAATTAATAATTGCATTAAGTACGTTCATATCATCGTTAGTTGAGATTTAAATCGATTGACAGTTTTTATTACGCCTACCGCTTGCCCGTGTTACTATTGTTTGAAAGTTTGTTTGCGCAATCGGAAGTGGTCGACGCATTATCAATACGACTGCGGTCTAAAAACTAAACTTTATCACCAATATTGTAGTGTATTTGATAATGAATTAAAATGTAGAGCCATTTCCCATGAATTAGCAGATAGATTTCAATAGTTAGGAAAATATATATCGGTTAATTGTTATGTAAACGGACGCTTAATGTTAATTTACTAAAATAAACGAAAGTAATCAATTAGTAGCTACTTAGTAAACTGTCTAACTCAGACTACACCTATTTAAAAAAAAAATACCTGCTTTTAGTTGATTTTGCAATTGAAAAAACTTTGATTTAATTATCGCTGAAAAGTTTTTAGGACTTATAAAAAATCTAATAACATTTCTATTCATACTTTCATCCGATTTAAACGAAACTTTGATTTCCTAAGAAACGATGGAATTATCGTCTACTTTTCGTAATAAACCTATAGTTGTGCAATATACGTTTATGTCTGTTATTACTACTATTTATTGTTATCTGAGGCTAGAAAAATAACAACTTTAAGCTTTTCTAGCCTCAGAAACCTTGCTCTTAATTAATTTTTAGATTAAGTTCTCTACTTTCACAAAAATATGATTTATGGATATGGGAATATCTAAAGAAAGTTTCTGAAATTATAACATAATAGCTTTCGCCCGCGACTTCGTCCGCGCGGAATAAAAAAAACAAATGTGGAAATCCTATGTGTTATTCCAGACTATCCTGTACGTCTATGCCAAATTTCATAGAGATTCGTTCAGCAGTTTAGGCTACAAACTCTAACAAACATCCATCCATCTAAACTTTCACATTTATAATATTTGTAAGATAAATAATAATAATAATAATAATAATACACATTTAATCAGTTCCAAAACACACTGCAACACAATACAACATAATACACTTGAACAAAAAAAAAATACAAACGAGAACAACGAAAACCAATCATTAACAATCAAAACTAATGACAAGAAAATTGAAGAGGAAAAAAAAAAACAAAATATATAAACAATTTGACAATGCGTTGCAATGCAGAACTGATAGGGCCTTTGCTCAGCTATATGTTTTGTACCCTAGGGGTAAAAACGCTGATATGAAAAATAGAGTTGGCAAGTAATAAACTGGAACATTAAATTCGATATGCCTTCAACTTTCTCTCCCATTTGTAGGTACGTAATTTCAAATGTTATTGTTACTTTTGCTTCATAATGTAGAACAAAAATTACGTCAAACTCTGAACCGAAAAGTAACTTCAGAACTATCTAATTAATTTGTAAACATCTATAAAATTTTTGGTTTTTGATGTTAGGAAAATGTAATTAAGATTTTTTTATACGGTAGCTTCAAAAACATCTTTAATCTTGTAATTTATGTTGATAAATTGAGGTGTCATACTCGGGCATCTAATTGAATATTGTATAGTAGTTTTTGAATTTGAGTACATTTGAATGAAGTAGTCATAAGTATGTTGCGTAGGCGACCGCCGAGCGCCGCGCCGAAGCCCGGCGTAACGAGTGGCGCCGACCGTCCACTTATGCATATGCCGACAGAATGAAATGTTCGCCAATTTGTGAGGCAACTAGTTTCCAGCAAATGCCGGAAACTAGCCTGGAACCGTGCCAACTTCCCCCAAATCATTTGAATTACACTTATAATCTTCATAGCTCCAACCCAGCGAGTCTCTCACTTTTAATTGACGGTCTATGAAGTATCCATGAAGTTACAAACTTACTAGACACGGTAAACTATCTTTTAGTAGGTACCTAATTAAAGAATTTAATTAACGTAACATTTAATTCTGTCTAGTCTAGCTTTAAATTTATATTTATTGTTTTTTTTAATGCCCAGATATATGTAGTTTTCAATGATTTTTTCTATTGTTACAGGATATTACCAACCCGCAGGGCCCCTGATAAAAGAGAGCAGTGCCGATGCTGACAGAGCTCTTGGAAGATATCACCCCGCGCCACATTACCACCCGCCGCATCCCTCGGTGAGTATCATTTGTTACTCTGTGAAAATACATTTTATTAGATTTAAGTAAAACAAGTGATGTACGTAACAAAAGCGAGTAAATTGTTTGTCATTTTAGCACCGAATTGCAGGAATTTATTAATGCCCTTGGGCTGTGACGCTGCGATAGGTTCGAATTCGCGAAACAGTTGGTCGCTCTCTCTAACTCTACCACTACCCACATTTAAAAATTATCATTGTTAGAAGCGTTAAGTGCAGTATTAAGAAAAATAACTAAGGCATCTACTGTTTAACCATTTAAAAGAATCTGAGTGTAGCATTTAAAACAATTTTCTGATTTTTTTGTAAATTTTATAGATGCTGCAACAGTATGGACCGCCGCCATACTACCCCGCGGAGCTGTGCTATGGGCGGTACTACCGGCCGCCCGGGCCCTACCACATCCCGCCCCCACAACCTGAAGCTCCGGTAAGACTTCACTATGATACCACTTCACTTCGATTGTTTATTACGAAGAAACTTTTTCCTAGGAGACTACATCTAATTAAAAACAAAAGCACATCTCTTAAACGGGCTGTAATTATTGTTTACAATTGCAGATGGTGGGCGTGGGCGGCGAGCCGTACCCGCCGCCACAATACTACGGCTCACCACCTTGCTATCAACACTCACCACAAAGGATACCGTACGTCGGTAAGTCTATCACATTTTTTCCATCAATTTATCCAATGTTTTGGTGGTAAATTTTGTTCTGACATTATGAATGTTTATTGCAGAGTATCGTGGATGCCCGTGCCCATTAAACGCGTGTCCAAAAAACGTCCTTATTGGGCCCGCTACTGGTAAAGCCCCAGCCGGTGGCGGCCCCGCCGACGTCCTAGCTCTAGCGCCGCCCGGGGGCGCCTTCCGCGCGAAGGTTCGGGCCTGCGCTCTTGACTCCGCCGCCGACACGCACGGCAGCGGCAAGGTAACAATAATAATATATCTTTTATAATATCTTGTCACCTTTAATGGAAGAAATAATGACAATTCCGTCACACCATCACCATAATTATGCAGATTAGTTTCTTTATTTAGGTCATGAATTGATAAAAGTATTTGGGGTTTCAGGATCCACCGCTGGAGCCAGAGCCGCCCGCCGCGGCCGACGCTCCCCATCCTTGTCCGCTGCCAACCATCGGCGGTGCGTCTCCCAAACGTGAACTGTTCGACGTTCGCGAAAACATGTGCCGCGCTGCGGATATGCCCGGCCCCGCCGAGGCTATCGGCCCGCCCTCGCCCGCCAGAGGGTCTGCGGGGGCCTGCGCGCCGCAGCCGCCGCCCGTCGCGCCCCGCCGCGCCAGGCTCGGCAAAGCCATGGCCAGGCGGACTCTGGCAGGTGATGACACCGGCTTCCTCATGTCGACACCTCAGCAACCTCCACACAGCGACGCCGACGATGACGTGCTCGCCATCTCTCCACCCATCTGTGTACCGATAGATCTATCGTCATCAGACGAACGATCGACGCCCCTTGTCGACGTAAAAAAAGAGAACGAAGGCCCCACGTACACACCGCCGAGGAAGGTCGACGCGCAAGCTCTCAGAGAACATAACAGCACGACGGCGCTTTCTGAAATACCTGATTTAACGGAAGCAAACAAAGCCGTTAAGAGAAGGTATTCGAAGCCCAAACTTGAAATCGATATAAGAGATATACAACTGGATGATACGTGTAAAACCAATGGAATTGGGGAACATGTAAAGCTACAGAAGAGAAGAAAAGTATCGGGCGATCACACCGACATCGTTAGGATAGAAACTGTAACAAAGGAAGCTAAAAAGAAAACGACGCCGAGTACAAAGAGAACGCCTAAGTCGCCGCCTGCGGAGAAAAAAAATCTTAAAAGAAGATTAGAGAATATAGTCAGCAGGCCTAAAGCTAAAAAAGGTCTTATCCAGGCCATAGATGAAGATCCCCGCCTTAAAAATGTCGCAGCTGTGACGGAGGAACCATGCATAAAGAAGACAAAAACAAAAAGTGCTCTTCTTCTTGACAATTTAATAAGAAAGAACAGTATCGATAGCAAAGGATACGCGTCCGACAAGGAACTAAACCCCGCAGAGTTATTTTTGTCACCGAACGAAAACGTTATCCAAAACGTTGCGAAGAAAACACTAAATATTAATAATAACGTCGTTGAAAATACCGCACCTACGAATGGTGTTCGGCCGAAAACGATAGCCGCCGTGAGCCAACTTATAGAAAAGAAACTAGCATATAAGAACGCCTGCAAGATCGACTCAAAAATCACACACAACCTAAAATCAGTATTATCACCCACCGACAGTTCCGACATAAAGGAAGACCAAACAAATAAAGTTATACTTAGCAGTGGTACAATCGCAGGCAGTAAACTTTTTGATAAATGTGAAAAAGGCAGTAGCAACGATGATACTACTAATGGAGATGTAGTCATTGCTGTGAAAACATTAAAAGCCAATAAGAGTAAACCTCCATCAAATCAAACAGAAACAAGTCTTAAGCCCAAGTGTGACACTACCATTATTAATGTCGATGAATCTCAGTGCAAAGCCAGTGAATTACAAGACCAAGAGACGGGGCCGACAGAAAACGAGGCGACGGTGATAGCAGACAAACTGTTAAAAAAACCTAAAACGACGATAGAAAAACCTAACGCGGAACACAAGGGCAAGAACGTCGAAAAGGTCGTTAAGCTGCTAGTTTCAAAGAAACAAGCGAAAGCTAAGAAAGTCGACGAAGCGCCGACGAGCGAGACCGGCTCTCGCCTAGATAAAATAGAAGAGAAGACGAATAATGAAAAGACAGGAAAACGTTGTAAACTAGGTATGGAAAAAGAATCAAAAGGAAAGAGCGTGGAGAAGTTAGCAAAGCTACTGATATCAAAGAAGACTGCGTTAAAAACGGACGAAGCGGCGCTGCTGGTGGAGGCGGCGT
>NW_013525516.1:1625232-1679882 GCF_000836215.1 Papilio polytes
CGCCACCGCGACGCCAACTCCGTCGCCTGCATCGAGGATAAGTGCTACGTGCTCACATTCAACGAGTACTGCAGGTGGGTGTGCAACGACATACGCCGCTCGGCATACTGCATACTGTACACTGCACACTGCACACTGCACACTGCACACTGCACACTGCACTGACACTTGTCATACGTCAATGTGTAGCGCACAGAAAAGGCGTATGTACGCATTTGATGCACGCATTGACGTTTGACAGCTGTCAGTTTGCAAAAATGTTACCCGAAAACATGTTTTTACTTTGAAGTTTGTAATTTCTTCCACACATTGACTGTTTTATTCAAAAAACTTTGTTAATTTACTAGAGAACTAATAAGAAGAAATTGTCTCGTTGCAGATATAGAAAGCGGCTAAAAGCGTCAGAAGAGGGCATCACGATGGCGCCGTCCATAGTGCCTGCGCTGCCGGCGAGCGAGGTGTCGCCCGCGCTGGCGCCCAACGACACCAAGCTGCCGCCCTCCGTGTCGCCGGACCTCGTGCTCTTCTGCCGCAAGATATACGACTTCAGGTCCAAGAAGATCCACGTGCCCAACAAATGAGAGCACGCCGCTACCGCCTGCACACGGTCGCCGCTCCTTTGCCGAATGATCTCGGCTGCTGCGAGTTACACTCGATATGGTTAAGCCAACGGTTGGGCAACGCAATCTTGCTAAACCGAGATCTAGTAAGCTCTCACTTCTTTATGGATGTGAGAATTATATAGAAAAGTGAATACCAAAGTCGCTTTTCGCGTTCGATTGACGACTCGATGATGAAAACTGCAATCGTGTCGTCTGTCCGCTGCAGTGGACTTTAAAATTATTGATGTATGAATAGTGTCACCACCCCCATCCCCCAATTAGTACAAATACACGTAGAAGCCCTTGTGGTACTTGACTCCAAGTTATATTTGTAAGTAAGAGCCGATTGAAACTTATGTTGCCAGTGTCGTGATTTGTGGTAGATAAAATATTCCGTGTTATTTATTTGCTGGATTCCTGCTGACGTCGGATTATTAAATAAATCATTTTTATCAATGGATGCCTTTTATAAAGTGTAAGTAGTAGTAAGAGTCGTAAAGCATAATGTGAATAGAAATATGTTTGTTTGTTTTGCTTTTGGGGTAATCTAAGTCCTTATTATTATCGATTTGGTAGTTTGCGAATCGTGTGCTCGGGGACTTATTTTGCATGACTGATTCTCGTAGTTTTACAGCTGCATACACACTATAAAGCATTTATTTCGATATGATTTCTTTCCTTTGTTATTGTAGCGTCTGTAATAAATTATTATTTTTATAATTTCGTGCAAGTGAGAGGTTTACGCTGTTTTTAATCGATATATTTTCGAATAAATCACGTAGTGCTTACAATAAGTGTGTTGATATGAGAACCAGTATAAGAATACAATCCCAAAGAATTTGGTATACAAATTCGATGATTTATTATCAATTAAAACTGGGATGACTTTTCATATATACTGGTTATAATATATTTGTAAATCCCATCCGATGAAAAAAGTTACACGTATTAAAATGTGTAACTTTTTTCGTCAAAGAGGTCGATTAGTGTTAAATTTAACATTAGCTGAAGTCCCTGCGAGTTTTAATATTTGGCGAAACCATTTTACTTTTGTCTCTTCCTCTATTTTTACTTTTAACTAAAATATGTAATTATAGATCAGCGATTTTCGAACATGGCAGTAAAAGAACATATAACACCAAGAATTTTACACATTGTTTTTATGTTTCATATTGGTACCAATATTTTTAAACAAAATTTACGCTGCCTTTAAAGGAATTGATTTTTCATTGCATTTCAATCATTAGGTGTACGATTTATTTTGATAAATGAAACGGTTTGATTTTTAAAAAGATTTTATTAAAAGAAAGAAGACTGATTTTACGAAAACGGCAACAGTTTACATCAATATGTTTTTCGCTACATGCGACAATGGTACATTCATTCAATTTGTAAGTTAACCTTTTTGTAGAAGCGCAGTATTTAACATTATTGAAACAACAAGTGGGAACATTGTAACATATTTTAAATGTAATATTAGAGCATAGACTTAAACATAAAAAAACACAGATGTGTTAAAAAGAAATCAAATTCAATTTTGATATTTGTCTGAATGAAGCAGCATCTTTTTAGAAATTCGCAGACAAATTGCTCGACTTGAAAAGGTGAAACGCTTTAACCTTTTAGTTTGACGAATTTTACTGAAAATGAAAATGGAAGAACACAAAACACGTAGTACTCGGTTTACATTATTGCAGCCCAGCGATCGAAATCCGCGCTGGATTACCACTGGAAAAATGAAAACCCACACAATGTATGGGCTTACGTTTTTCCAAAATTTCGCTGGATTTGAATACTGTAAACCGGGCATCACGCGTTGCATTTGTTTGTGAATAAATTTTAATAAGTTCGGAATATATAGCTCCGTATTTCGTTCGTGAAATTCTTGTAAAGGGCATTTAAATGATTGTGTTTTATATATTTATTTTTTATCCTCTACTTAGTTCGTGTATGTGATTTCGCTGCCTAACTTTTAAGCTATTATTATTTTTGTAAATATTCTTTGTTAGTAGTACTTTCTAAATTTGTTATCCTTCCAGTGAGATTATTTTCTTATTCATCCTTATAATTAAAAATCTATGAAATCGTGGTATCAACAATTTATTTAAATACATTTATTAATGAATTTTATACTGTTTTAATCAGTATCATGTTTCTAAGCAGGTTTTTGAACGCAGAACAATTGAAGATTTTATAAAACACAAATGTATACAACAAACTAGACTACAAAGATATTATTTAGAAATCAAATGAAATATTAATGTTTACGAATTATATCACAAATGATTCATAAATTAATTTAATAACGATTAAAAATAAATTCTAAATTGTTGATTTATGCAAAAACATCGATTTTATTTCAAAAACCTGTATTTGTTAGTGTAAATATTATACTAAAATGTACATCATTAGACAAATAATCAAATACGAAAAATCAAGGAGACCAAAATGGACCACAATGTGTCACTTCTTTTTCTGGTAAACGTTTTATTTTGGTATTTTATTTATAGTATGCCAGTGTAGGTAAAAATTAAATTCCATCAAGAGTATGCTTTAAACCACGAAATATTTCTTCAAAGTCTCACTGGGTCTATTCCAAAGCTTATATTTTCTCTTTATTTCATTGCTTAACGCCAAAAAATTAGAAGCAAAAATTTCTATTGTCCTGTAAAGATGTAATACCACTGTCCTTCTTTAGGTTAAACCGATGGCGGAGGATTGTGACATACTTGGCATGCCAACACTTTGTAACCCTTTACTGGTTCCCAAGAGGATAAAGATAAATCAATTATACAAGGTAATCAGTGTAAAAATATATTAGTGAAAAATAGTAAATCATGATAACGAAAAATTGAAGGGATAAATGTTTTCTAACATTTTTGGGGCACTTTCCTCCGCCATTATACTCATTATTAATTAATGATAGATTTAACGAGTAAATTCCATAATACTATTACTATAAGTGAGCCCTCCCTTGCTTGTAGATGGATTGTTTTAAAGATGTTACCTGGTATTCTGCAGAACCTTCTTATAGTCAATCAGTTTTAGAATTAGGTTATTACTAATAAGAAAAAAAATACCTTGTTTTTATTATTTATTTGTTTCAATGGAAATTATATAGGTATATTTTTATTATTGTAACCTACATAGTTACGTTGGCTGTAATTTAATATTGATGTAAAATTAATATATGTATTTTTATTTCAACATTTGTTTTATTTCCCTCCAATATATCAATCAGGTAAGTTTTTCAGGTTCATATAACATTTGACTATCTAATAAATTGGGATCATTATTAAGGCGCAGTCTACAAACTAAAAAATCTCTCACCTGCCCATGCCTTTGCTGAGAAGATAAGAATTATCAAGAAATAAAGAAAATTCCATCCGATGCAGTTACAACTCGTAAAGATTGATAATTTGATATAAAATGCTTATAGTTTTGAACAGGCTATATTTATTACATCAACTGAATAATTGTCAACCGAAAAGTTGACATACTAAATGGCATTTAACATTCAATACAGCAAACATCCAAAGCTAAACATTACATAAGACCATCAAAACACACAGATGTATATGGAACTTTCACAATTAGTCAATAAATGTAAACATATAAAACTATCTATACCTTAGCAAATTCATATAAAACATTAACATTCTGAATACTACATTTTTTATTAAGATGGTTACATTTGCATTTAAAACTGATTTGTGCATATACTATAATTTGGGTATGTCTACAAACAGAAAGATATTTGACTTTACTTTCTTTTAACCAACTTTTACTTTGCATATTTGAAAAATGTAACATTTTAGGCCTTTTAACATTGGTACATATAAATTTGTCAGAATTTTCTAATAACACAATTGTTCTTGAATAGTCTGGATTGTTTACATTTTCTTTTGAATTTATACAACTTACTACTTTCGTGAATTATTGTCAGTTTCAACAAGAAATTGTTACATGCTTTTTAAGTGTTTTGCAGCTCTAAATGGGTTGGGAACATACTCAAATTATCTACTCTGACTTTGATTATTAAAATAGGTTATAACAATTTAAAGATATACCCGAGCAGTTTAAAACTTGGAGGTTTGAACATATACAATTTTATACAAAGCCCACAGCATAACTCTATACTTATAAGTTTCTTTTATATAAATGTCATTATTTCAAATTAAACATTCTACATAGTATGGTTTTTAAGATTCAATTTCACAGATTTATACATTGGCAGCATTATACATAAAATAATTCATTTTAATTTAATATCTATTACCACACAACATCTACATTTATAAGCTAAATATTTGTTTTTCAATCATCTTGACAGCACAAGGTCATGCGCACTGCAGTCCTCTCTCACATTCTCCCCCTATATTGTTCTGCGAAGGGACTTATACAAAGCTCCAAACAGTCAAGATATTTGATAAACACAATACCATAAAAAGTATATTTTCATACTGTACATATGATTTTTATTGCCCTTTTATATTTTTTATACAACATTCTAACATCTTAATTACAAAGATTAAAATACAAGCAAAATCTAACAACTATACAATAAAAATAAATCAAAATGAAATACTCAATGCTATTACATCAAATATCACATTCCAAAATCATATCTCAATATGTAATACCCATTATTTATATGAAACCCATTATTTATATACATTTAACTAAATAAAATGCTATTTAGAGATATCCAATGAGTAGCCACTGGAAAGGTTAGTTGAACCTGTGAAGGCCGTATCAAATATGATTTTTTTTTACTATAAATCATCTGAAGTAGTTAGACCTGAGATATCCCAAAAGAAACATGGTAGTTGTCATTGATCTAGGCTAGGTCTAAGATGGCAGCTATCATTAGTAAGGTATTTTCTATAGTGGTTTTTATTTATTTTACATATTTGCAGTCTCTACTGAGGGGCACCCACCCCACACCAGATTTTCTCAAGAAACGGAATCTGTTCTATTATTGCAAAAATGCTTTTTTTTAGTGTGCAATTAGTTTTATATGAAGAATGCTAACCCATGTTGATTTTAAATTTATAAGAAACATAAAATTAATTAACAACAGAAATCAAGAAAGATATTTGTTTTTCCAAAGTGTTTATATTTATGTCAAAGTAAGAAATTAAAACTCTTCATATAAATATTAAATTGTACCACACTAAAATTATTATGGTTATTTTTTTAGATCTGATAAACAGCATTTCTATAAAAAAAATGCTAAATACCTCAAAAATTACAGCAACTGTTGGTTTTACGAGCTGTTTTATAAAATGCCTTACTGTGCATTGTCAAACTGTCAGACTTAGCAACTAAATCATCCAGTTTTTCTCCCCTTTCTAGTACAGCCTTGATAGTATCATGCAGTATTATCTTTGTTTCGTCAAGGTCATTTTGTATCTTCGTTAAAGCATCAGCTTCTCTTGGATTCTGGTATTTAGCTAAATACTGAGGTAGAACAGGAAAATCTATAGAGGTTTCATTACCAGTTGCCCATAAATTTGTCGGCACTTTAGCAGTAAATTCATCTAGAATTTTAGTTATTAGTGTGTGAGCTACTCTATTAGGGTACTCATGATCCGATATTAAGATCCCAGCAAGGTTATCTGCTCGTACATACACTTGTAACATGTATTCACCTTCTTTGACTGATTGTCTTGTTGCTTGTTGTGTTCTCTCCACTATAGTTTTACTCACAAACACCATAAATTCTTGTACAGATGAACGTTGAAAGAAACTAAAGCTTTGCAAATCATATGCTGCCTTCAGCACAGTTGCGCTGTTCACTCCCTTGTAGAGAACTCCTAGTGCATATACCCTGACCATGTTGACGACACTAGTTTTCCGTGAAGAAGCTTCCAGAAATTAAATAGTTTATTCAATCTTTTTTGAGTATCTTGTCGTCGTAATAAGTGAAAGTTGTAATTGGTTAACTTGAATGGTTTTAACACATTAGAGATTAGTGTAAAGGATGATTTGCTTCACTGTTTAAGAGATAACTACTGTTGACACTTGCAAAGCAGATGATCTCCCTAATCTAGAATTTAAACAAATTATAATATCGAAATACTTGATACGAAGTTATTTAAGTAAAACGTCAGATAGACAATTATTTTTTAAATGACAATGACACTTTTTTCGACTTTTTTAACTACAGAATAAATAACTTGCTTGTACAGAAGAGTAATGAAATTCAATATTCTCATCTGAAGTACTGTAATAGACACCTAATTTGAGTTTATAAGGTTTTAAACAGAATCCATTTTTAACATGTATTCAAAATCAAGTTATTTGTTTTATTGAAACGCAGTTTTGGTTCAAATTTATATCCTAGTTACTCTATGATTAATTTTATTTTGATTTTTTGACAGTGACACTTATGTGTCGTGACCTACAAAAGTTAATAAACTTGTATTTCTGTTTATCTTATACAAAATTAACAAAATTAAGTGCTTACGTATAGTTATGAATAAACTATATTTAAGTGATCGTTATCTAAAAACATAATTGGTCAACAATGTCTGAAACCGTTGAAAAAGTTGAATGTGGTGTGGATGCTCGAAGACGTGTATTGAATTTAGCAGTTTCAACAGTACTTCTAGAGACTGGCTTCGATTCTGCAGATAAAATGTCACTGGAGACTTTAACTGAAATGCTACAATGTTGTATGTCTTCCTATTATATATGTTATTGTTAGGTCTTAACAACTTTCTCTTCAAAAAGTTTTCTATTCCAATTTCACCTAATTGCTACGATAATATTTTCTCAACTTTTCAGTTTTTACTGAACTTGGCAACTCAGCAAGAGGATTTTGTGAACTATCGGGAAGAGTTGAGCCAGTGCTAAATGATATTGTTATGGGTTTGATGAATATGGGTATGATTTAACTTTCTTTTAATCTCATTGGTGTTTATTAAATAAATTTTATTCTTTGTTAACCTCACTTTATTTTGCAGGTATAAGTATCCAAGGTATAGAACAATATGCAGCAAGACCTAATAGACATGTAATTCAGCCTCCGCAGCAAGCGACTGCCCCTCGGACACCAGCTATGCTGTCAGCAGGGGCTAAAGCAAAACCTGCACCACATATACCATTTCATTTACCACCACTTCCTGACCCTCATGCATATATTAGAACTCCAGTAAGACTACTTTGCTAAGTGTTACTTTGCTAGGGAACTCTGGGTACTGACTTGCCAAATAATAAAATGCTCGGAAGCCACTGATTTGTATAAATGGACTGGTGATTGCTTAGAAATTAGCTTTTCATTCTGACTAAGGCTCTTTTTTATGTTACTGACAATTATGTTGACAGTTGGCAGTTGACACTATTATCATCTCCAAAATGGTGGAAATACCATAAACCAAATACCATGTTTTATAGTCCATTGATAGAGATCAGTAGGTATAAGCATTTATGAATTTCTTCAGAATAGGACTCTATTAAATAATAATTTCAGATACTATGTTTTGTGCATACACTATTGTCATGTACACCTTTAAAGGTTTTTTAATTTCCTATACAGACACACAAACAACCAGTAACAGAGTATGAGGCGATAAGAGAAAAAGCTGCCACACAAAAGAGGGATATTGAAAAAGCACTAACAAAATTCTTAGCAAAGACAAGTGAAACACATAATTTGTTTAACACTGAAGATAACCAAGTTTATCCATGTAAGTGTTTATTCAAAATTAACTTTTTTCTTAAAAAAATCCCAAATATTGTCTTTATTACTGCTGCTGAATCAGAATATATTTTATTCTACCATAAATATAGTCTGTAATAAATCAAAACATTATTTGATTAATATTTTTGTAATATAAAAAATATTGATTTATATAGAATGCTTAAATATCTGTAGAGTTTGGTAAACAAAATGACATTTTAAAATATTTCAGTAATAGCCTGTAAGCCTACATTTCCCGCTTATCTCCCTTGTCTACTACCAACTGACCAAGTATTTGACTTTGATGAATTGGAATACCACTTCCAAGTGGCTAATAGAACTGAGGATATGCCCACAGAGAAAAAAGGTAAGAATAGTCCTAAACAATCAGCTTAAAATAATTTTAATAGAAGAAAACTATTAACTTTTCACACTTAGGGTTGTCAATACTCACTAAGGACATCTCACAGTAGGTGGACTTGTCAGTCTACCATTCGTCCCAATGTAATTTATTTTCTTATTGTTAGAATGGGACACTCCTTAAATAGGTTTAGTATTAAAACTATACTAAGAGACTGCTTATGTAATTATTAAATATGCAGTAGAAAAGGTATTTTGACACTATTTGTACCATAACTTTATGTACACTGATTTATGATGTTTTATTTGTATTTTTAATTATAGATCAATCAGATAATGAAGGTGATAATGGAGGTGACAATGACAATGCAAATAATTCTCAATCTGAAAACCAGGACAATGCTGCACCATCGAGCCCAGAAAGAAGCAAAACTTGAGAATGGATGATCATAGATAAATGTATTTTACAAATAAATGAAACTAAATTTTTAATGTTTAATTTAATTTTTATGTTATAAGGTGGCAAATTAGCAAGTGGCCAGCTGAATGCGATGAAATGGCAAAGTGACCGCTGCCCATAGACCTCTTCAATTGCAGATGCAATGCCTACTCTTAAGCAAAGGAGTAGACACACCTAAAGGGTATAATTCCCATTCCCATGCCTCTCCTCCGCTGTCAAACCCACTTTTCTAAAGGTACTAAAATTTTATTGTCCCATATCCTGAATGTATTTGTGCTACATTGTGCTTATCAAAAAGCTTACAATTTAGTTGAGTTGTATCTCAATGCTTCAAATCTATGTAATCTGAACTCTTGAGACAGTTCAGAGCAGATTTACACTATTTACTATTGCATTGATAATAAAACAAACTGTGTAGACAAAATTATACCATTTAATCTTAAAAAAGGTGTGAATTACTTTAATGAAGAAGAATTTATAACAGGGAGTACTTCAATTCCGTCTCTCTTCACAACAGTCACCTGGAAATTGGGTAGGCTGACAAATAGACGCTTGTGTACTTCCTGGACACACTTCTGAAGTATTTCATATGCCTCCTTTTCTGTTAAATCTGTAAAATACATGATCAGCATGTTTTACATGTGCATAGAAAAAAACAAAAATTACAACTTTTCTTTACATTGTAATCTGTAAGTGTTCTTTACCTTTTTTATAATAACGATCCATAACACTCAGACTTAAGTAACCACCAAAGCCATGAGCTGCAAATGGAACTTTAATGCTGGATGCTAAATAATCCATAAAATACAATTCAGGGCCATTTTCCTTGTCGTAACCACCCATTAAGATGTTCACAAAGTATGGTGACTGAAAACATAAAGGTAGAATAATTATTAACGTTTTTGTCGCAATGCTCAAGCTAAACCACTATTTCTGGACACAAATTGGAAAACTTGTCACACTTTGATGTATTTAAAAAACTATGAATGTTGACATGTAACTTACACTGCTCCTGAGGTACTCAGCTAAGTTCCGGCGAGTAAAATTCGCTGCTGCTGTTGGCCCGAGCTCATACCCATTGCGCATTTTATACAGTTGAATATTCTTTGCAATATATTCTGCAAATTGTGTTGTATCGCCGGAATCTCCTACCACTCCCATTACAAGCTTGTCCGATATTTTATAAATCTTTTCTTCGTCTATTAAAAGAAAGCGTATTGTTAAGGAAAAAATCGCAAAAAGTGGAAATGATGAATAACCGAAGTCGCTAACTCACCATCCTTCATCACCATAATACTATGGCTATTTGTTTGATCAGCAGCTATCATAACAAAATCGTTGCATTGGATTCCCAGGAGACATTGTAAATTGATATTAGACATATTTAAAAACGTATATCCTTTAAAATACCGCTACAAACAATATAAACGATTAACCTCGACAAGCAAAACTCGAAACTTGTCAAATCATTTATTTTTAGGGTTGCATTCATAGCACAAGATTTGCAATAAATATGAAGATTTTTATAAACTAACCGAAGAAGATTTCTTTCTTTTAAATACTACATAGGTTTAAGAAGTTTAAGTTTTAGTTTTAACATTAATTTTCAATTTCATCTTTTCAATGGATTATTCCATCATCCGTCTTTCATGCAGTTTTATACCATACATTGCGAAAGCTTGATATCTGGCAACTATCAAGAGGAGACTGACATTGACATTGACGTTTCATGGAGTTTAAAAAAAATGTTTTGATGGAAGAATCGACAAGAAACAAGAAAACGAACATAAATATAATAATTTCCTGCATTAATTACAAACGTGTGATGCAAAAAAATGATCAAAAAAGTTGCTGTTGGTATATCTGGAGGAGTTGATAGTGCAGTTGCGGCACTTCTTTTAAAACGTTTAGGTTAGCTGTTTAAATGTTACAAAATATACTCATGAATGAATTCTGTGATTAATACTATTTTAAATTACAGGATACCATGTTGAAGGGGTCTTTATGAGAAACTGGGATCATAATTATGAAGCAGGTTTTTGTTCAGGCGAAAAAGATTTCGAAGATGCTTCATTTGTTTGCCGTAAGCTCGATATTCCTTTACATAAAGTGTATTTCATCAAAGAGTATTGGAATGAAGTGTTCACCGTATTGCTGAAGGAATATGAGACAGGTTTAACACCTAATCCAGACATATTATGCAACAGATATATTAAATTTGATAGCTTTTTTGAACATTGCAGGAACAATTTAGGAATTGATGCTATAGCTACAGGTCATTATGCAAACACATCATTTGGACCTTATTTAGAATTTTATAAGGAAAATGAAGGTAATTTTCTAGAAAAATCAATTGATTAAATTTTTGTAATGGCCTTAACTGTATTCAATACTGCATTAATGCTTTTTTAGGTGTAAGACTTTTACAGCCTAGAGACAAACATAAGGATCAAACTTTCTTTTTATCGCAAGTGAAGCAGTTTGCTTTAAGAAAATGTATGTTCCCAATAGCAAACTTATTGAAAACAACTGTCAGGGGTATAGCTAAAGATGAAGGTTTAATTCAAGTTGCTAATAAAAGAGACAGCACTGGAATATGTTTCATAGGAAAGCGAAGATTTCAAGACTTCATTGAAGATGTTTGTATATTATTTGATTTTTTTTCTTTAAGTAATCATTTTTGTGTATAACTTTTGTGTATGACTGTATTATTTATTTTTCAGTACATTGAAACAAAAAAGGGTCTTTTTATAGATATTGACACAGGGCAGCCTGTAGGAGAACACAGTGGGATACATAAATGGACAGTTGGTCAGAAATGTTGTTTAGCAAATTATAAACATTCATATTTTGTATTCAAGAAAGATTTATATGAAAACAATATTTATGTGGTAAGTTGTATTGGATCTTATATGTAGTAAAACATTTAGTACATATTGATTTATTAAAAAATTAATCTATTAATGTTTTCAGGTGGCTGGAACTGAACATCCAGCATTATGGAATAATTTATGTTTTACAATAGAACCTCATTGGATTCACAGTGAACCTGAAGAGTTGCAGCACAACAGTGTATTATACTGTTATTTTAGGTTTCAACATACAAAGCCCTTAGTGACATGCAGAGTTACTAAAAATGCTGAAGGATTGACAATTTTTTTGGATAAACGTCTAAGAGCACTTACAGAAGGACAGTTTGGAGTTATGTATAAAAATGATGAATGCCTTGGTAGTGCGAAAATTAAGAGTGTTTGTCATAATGTAACATATAAATTATAAACATTGATTGTTATGTACCTTTGAATAAAATGTGTTAGTTAATAAAATCGTTTGTGTTCACTACTCTAAGAAAATAGAGAAATAATAAATTAACAAATGAAATAATAAATCAGCACCTTCAACGTTTTAGAATAACGGGAGCTAAAATAAGCTTTTAGTTTTATCAATCCTTTTTAGCTGGCAACGCTGTCAAGAGACAATCTGACAATTTTTAATCTGTCAAAATCACAAACCACAAATATGTCAAAACGTAAGTGTCAAGTTGATGTCAAACTTATGTTGCTTGGGGTTGATTTTAAAGAGTTTTATCCTATAAGTGCTTTTAATTTAATAACATAAAGGTTAAGCAGAAGAATATTGGATGTAGAGACAAATGTCGATACCACCAGTTAATTACAACATTCCTCCTCCTTCCCTTAATGTACCTCCACCTATACCTCAGGTACCTCCTTCGGTTGTACCGGTTGTTCCTCCGGTACCACCACCTCAGTATTATAGCCGTCCTCCGCCATTCGGATCTAATATGTCACAAAACGTGCAGCGCTATTTGAACATGCCAGCAGGTTTACCACCTTTGAATGTCCCTCCTCCTGTTGCCCCCTATCGTCCATCTTCCAGTTCTGTTGCCGCCTCTTTCCCCGTCCCTAACAATCCCACAAGCTATCCTTATCGTCAACTTAGTTACGGACACCAGGGGAAAATGTCTTACAGTAAAGCTTGCAAAACTGAAACGGTTAGAAGATCAGGAAAGGAACATGCTTCGACAGATAAACAATCTAGTTCTTCAAAGGATATCCCAAAAGATGTTCCAAAAGACCCTTCAAAAGATGTGCCAAGTAGTTCCAGGTCAAGATATTCCAGACATGAATCAAGTTATGACAGGGAAAGAAGTTATGAAAGAGAGAGGAGACGAGACAGGGACTATAGTGCTGAAAGAAGGAAAGAACGAGAATTCAAAGAGGCAAAATATAGAGAACTCAGGAGATCTAGAAGTCCATCGAGGCATTATGACCGTTATAGAGATAGGGACAGATACATTGATCATCGTGAGCGTGACAGAAGATATGACTACAAGAGGTCACATAGCCCACACTATAGAGATTACAGAAGTCATAGTCGAAGCATTGATTCTCGAGATAGAAGGGATAGAAGATCTCCAAGTAGATTATCTGAGAGATCCAGGCGAGAATCCCATTCACATAGCAGAACTAGAGAGAGGTCTCCCAGTTACTACCGTGAGTCAATCCCAAAAAAACCTTTAACTGACCGTGAGAAGATCTTAGAAGACTACAGGTAAAGAATACAAATAAGTAATATGCTGAAAATGATAAACTATTTATAATATTCCAATTTGCAAGATGTAAAGTGTAATATATGAATAGAAATTACACAGAAATTATACCTAGTTAATAAAAACCAAAAA
Organism: Papilio polytes; assembly: GCF_000836215.1. NCBI lineage: Eukaryota > Metazoa > Arthropoda > Insecta > Lepidoptera > Papilionidae > Papilio > Papilio polytes. The sequence goes on from NW_013525516.1 coordinate 1,639,044, forward strand.
ACAATTATTTGTAAGTTATAAATTGATTCCATGATGTAATAAAAGCTTTCCCTTTTATTTTGTTTCAGGAAAAATTACTGTGAAACATCCGGAGAGTTTATAAGAAAAATGGAACAGTGGTCTAGGGAACATCATTCTGATGAAGAAGAGGTATTTAATTTCTTTAATTGACTCTTGGTAATTTGACTATTAAATTCAATGGTTCAAGAAAACACTATGCATTGGTATATGTTATTACAGTTTTTCTTTAATTACACATGGATGAAGTCAGGGACCTAAGCTCAGAACCCACTCAAGCAAGTTGTTTTGTTTTACTTCAAGTAAATTCTTGGTCACAGAAAAAAATGTTTTCAGTCTTTGGTTGATCGATGGGATATAAAGAAATTAAGATAACCTAATAAGGTTATCTTAATTTCTTTATATCCCATCGATCCTTACCTTATTAGGTTATCTTAATTTCTTTATATCCCATCGATCCTTACCTTATTAGGTTATCTTAATTTCTTTATATCCCATCGATCAACCAAAGACTGAAAACATTTTTTTCTGTGACCAAGAATTTACTTGAAGTAAAACAAAACAACTTGCTTGAGTGGGTTCTGAGCTTAGGTCCCTGACTTCATCCATGTGTAATTAAAGAAAAACTGTGAATGTTACTCAGTGATAATTAGCTTTCTAATAGCAAAAGGTATTTTTTAAATCAGATACTAATGACTACATATGTATGTTATATACAAATCTTCACCCTTTATATAAGTATGGACTATAGATATAGATTAATTTGTCTTGTATATGGTATCTTTCAGTCATCAAAAATGTGGTACAGAAGTTCACCAGCTGAACTGTACTACAAACCGGCACCAGATGGCGTAGGTGTGATGCAAACAAGTAAACTAGAGAAACGCTGCAATACATTCTTTAAGGAATTAATAGAAAGAGGAAGGAAAGCAAGACCTGAAGTGGATGAATTGCCTCCATTGAGGCCGTCAAGAGGGAAGGCTTGTAAACATAGAAGTGAGTGTAACTTACATAAAAGTACTAAAAACCCCAACTTTTTGACTATAATTTAACAAGAAGTTCAAGATATAAACTTTGACTTACAGAGGCTGAATTTAAAGTTTGAGTTATGGAGCATAAATATGTTCTAATAGATTGAGATCCCAGACCAGGATTACGACACCTATATTCTAAAATTTTATTGTTATCTGATTAGATAGTACTTGTTTGTGATGTAACTGAATGGCCATTAATTATCCCGTCCAATGGGGCAGTTACGGGCTATCACACTCTGAAGTTAGTAAAAAACACACTTAGTTGACTTATTTTCACAAAGCTGATTTTCACATATGTGTTGGAGACCACTGTAAGAATTACGAAACAAATATTGGCAGACAATTTCCGTGGGCCGTTTTCGAAGACAGACAATTTAAAGTTGCCAAAAATTTGACTAAATTTTATTTTTATTTTCTAATGCTTGATTTTTATATATGATGCTCCAGGGACTTTAACTACATCTCCTGTAAGGAGATAGACACTCTGGTTAGAGTAAAAATACTATAATAAATGCGTCTGGGAGGTCGTTTGACCCATCAGAAATGTCTGCTTTCTTGCAGGGGGTATTGTTATAGTCCCTGGAGTATAATATCTAAAAATCAAGCATTTGAAAATAAGAAAAGTTCCAATGTTTACGTTTTAGTATTACGAGCCACGCGTAACTAAAAATGTCTGCACGCCGTTTGCCCCATCAAAAATGTCTGCTTTCTTTCAGGGGGTATTTTATAGGCCCCGGAGTATAATATGTAAAAATCAAGCATTAGAAAATATAAATAAAATTTAGTCAAATTTTTGGCAACTTTAAATCGTCTGTCTTCGAAAACGGCCCACGGAAATTGTCTGCCAATATTTGTTTCGTAATTCTTACAGTGGTCTCCAACACATATGTGAAAATCAGCTTTGTGAAAATAAGTGAACTTAGGTGTGTTTTTTACCAACTTCAGAGTGTGATAGCCCGTAACTGCCCCATTGGACAGGATAATTAATGGCCATTCAGTTACATCACAAACGAGTATTATCTAATCAGATAATAGTGAAGTTTTAGAATATAGGTGTCGTCATCCTGGTCTAGGATCTCAATCTATAAAATATTAACACAATAGTTCCTTCATGTTAGAATCTAACAAGTTAAATTTTTTTAACAGAATTCTATTTTAAATACTTTATTTAGTTTTTAATGATTTTTAGTGGATGACAAAAGTTCATCATCATCAGACAGTGATGAATGTCTAGATGAAGATGGTCTACAAGGATATTCTGATAGAATTATGATGGAACTGCAGAGAAAACAGAGCCATCCCAGGCGCCTTCATCCTGAAATGTGGTATGTTGATTGCAGAAAATTTTAATAATCCAGACTTTACAAACCCTTATTATCTTCCCATCCTTATCATACTACCTTAGAGTTAATGCACCAGGTTCATCCTCCAGATTAATCTATCTTCTGTCATATTTGTTCTTGATTATATCTTTCCACAAAATCCATCCATCTCCTTCTAGTTAACCTTTACTAGTACATACTCATAACAAAAGTTCTTCTAGATTATCATAATTATAGACTGATATTTTCTACATATTTTTTAGTATTCCATGTAGAGATAGAAACCAAACTCAAAGGAAAAGGTTAAATAGCTGATTAACAACTAAAAATGGTTTAAAACATGTCCTGTATGATCATATTACAACTATCTCAACTTTATCCCTCAACAACAATCACCTTGCTTTACATCACACTTGCTTTCACATGAAATGAAAAGAAAAGGAAGTGTATATTGTATGCGTTCTTCCAGACTATCCTCTATGTCTATGCCAAATTTCATCGAGATCCGTTCAGCAAACATTCATCTATCTAAACTTTCGCATTTATTCGCATTAGTGAGATTAGTAAGGTCACCAGTTTGTTTGTTTCTGTATAGGTTTAACAACACAGGTGAGATGAACGGCGGTCCGCTGTGCCGCTGCAGTGCTCGCGCGCGCCGCTTCGGCATGCGCCACGGCGTGTACGCCGGCGAGCAGCCGCACCCCAAGTGTGTGCCCACGCAGAGCAACATTCACAAACTATACCATTACAGGTAATAGACAAACTCCGTCTGCGTCGAATTAAAAATAATGGCTCAGTGGTTAACATTTTGAACCAGGTCTATAACACCTGGTACGTATCGCACTTACAGTGTGAATAAAATATGTATATATGACTAGATGTTGCTCGCGACTTCATTCGCGTGAAATTAATAAAACAATAAACAATGTAGCTTAAGTGTGTTTGTATTTGTATTTGTCATAACATAAATCAGTAGTTTTAGATTTATTTCAATACATACAAAAATACAGATCTTTCCTCCATAGTTATACAGGTTTTGCTACACCTGATACCGCAGAAATAGACAAAATAGAAAAATCTCTATCACATTAAACTTTTTAATAATTTGACTAGCAGTCTCCCTATTTTGAGTAGCCCCCGAGTCCCTCAGTGGGGATGTATAGTGAGCTGTTAATAGAATACGGAAAATCTCTCTCTTCGCACACTCATATTAAATAATTAAGAATACTCCTTACATAGTCTACTAATGCCTGACTTGCATTCTCTTTAGGTGAGAATGTCCAAAAAGAATGTTTGACATACTATGATTTTGGCTTAGAAATTTATTAAAACAAATTCAATTCATTTAGAACCAGACAGCAAAATAGGCTTCCTAGGATTCTTTATATTTAATCAAATGTCCATTGTTACTTTTAAATATGTACCCGTGTTTCAAATATTAAAATTATTAAACATTACTTTGCTTTTTCTAGAATAACAGTGTCTCCACCAACAAACTTCCTGATCAAGGCACCAACAATCATAGCTCACGATGAACATGAGTTCCTCTTCTCCGGGTTTTCAATGTTCTCTCACTACAAACTGGCAAAGCTACCTACTTGCAAGGTGATAAGGTTCAATATCGAATACACGATATTGTATGTAGAAGAACCCGCGCCTCAGAACTTCTCTATACAGGAATTGGATCTATTCGGTAAGTGATTTAATGTTTTTACTCACTTTAAAGTAGTTTGATGTAATTTTTACTCTATGTATATAAATTACTAGCTGTTGCTCGCGACCTTGCCCGCGTGAAATTAAAAAATATAGCCTATTTTACTCACAGATAAATTACCTTTCTAACTTTTTAATATTGGCCCAATAGTTTTTGAGTTACTTCAATACATACAAAAATACAAATCTTTATTGTACTGTTTACATTTATGAAATTCAGTTGCAAATGTCAATATTCAAATGCACAAATGACAACAAAGTCTTTTGATAACAATTAACAATTACCGTTACCATGGCAACCTTGTTTCCTTGATGTAAGCATTTAGTTATTGTCTCTTTCTAGCTTGATGTTTTTTTGCATATTATTTACTTCCTAAGTTTAACAGGGTGAAAATATTTAACCTAAAGCGTCTCATAAGTGTAGGGCTTTTTATTAAAACAAATAATTCTACATAGAAATACTGTGATTGCTGACAGTCACATAACTAAGTAGTGTGTGTTAACGCTTTATTATATTAGTATAGATATAGATGAATAATTTAACATAAATAAACAATGTGTGATTGTATGTTTTCAGAGGAATATTTATTCTACGAGTTATTAGAATTAGTCGATTTAGATCTTGGGAAAGCGACGGACACTTCTTGTTCGCAGTTTCATTTTATGCCGAGGTTTGTGCGATACTTACCTGAAGGAGGGTGTGAGGTAAGACAAACTATAAATTATTAAAATATTCATACATCATCATCATCATCACCAGCTCACTATACGTCCCCACCGAGGCGCTCGGAGTCTACCCTAAAGTTAAAACCCTAAATATAAAATATACAATTACCTAGCAATTGTATATTTTTTAAATAATTGCAAAATTTTATTTTAACATAAAATATCATGCATTCTTTTTGTTCACATACCTAGCTGTTGCTCGCGACTTCGCCCGCGTTACATTAAAAAAAATAGCCTGTTGCTCACTGATAACTCAGTTTTTTCATGGCGTAAGATTTTTGAAATCAGTCGAGTAGTTTTTGAGTTTTTTCAATATATACACAAATACAAATCGTTCCTCTTTACAATATCAGTATAGATAATGCATCTCTGTTTTCATTAATTTTATTATTCCTTAGACTTAGGGTCTATCTCACAATTGTTGTAAATTGTCAGATAACAATCCAACAACTAAAATATGTGATTAAAATAACTTCATGTCACTTTTAAACTATCTGAGCCTCTATCAGCCAGTAGTGGGACAGGCCCTTAAACATTTGTTTATATACTTTTGAGGTTATATGGTTTAATAGCAATAAATATGTTTAATTTTAGGTTTTATCGATGTGCGAAGTACTAAAATACTTAATAGACGAGAGCGGTCTGCTGATACCTCCCGACACGCTGGAGGAGGTGCACTCTATGGATCATTATAAATGGCAGAAGTTTGTTGATAGAATTAAAGGTATGTTTTATATTTTTTTTATTTTTTTTTATTAGGACCTTAACCTTACTAAAGGCATATGTAAATGTTAACTGGCAGGCTAGTAGCTAGTAAATTACTAGCACTATATTAAATTGCGTTACAGCTTAATTTTTTTTTTTTATTAGACGAAAGCATAAATTTAAAAGTACAATAAGGGACGTTATAAGTGGTACTGAAACCCACAGGATTTATGTGTAACCACTGGTCGCTTAGTTTATAACATATAAAAAATAATAAAGAAACTTAGACTATTTTACTCACAAACAACACTGTTTTTCAACGGTGAAAGAATTTGAAATCGGCCCAGCAGCCCCCGAGCCAATACAATGCATACAAAAACACAAATCACTCCTCTTTATAATATTAGTATAGATTATTTTAATTTACGCATTACATATTTGTTGTTTTAACAGGGCCGATTTCAAATTAATTTTACATTTTGATGGTTTTTTAATTATTTGTTCGAGCACAACGCTGTCAAGGTCGTTGATTTACTCAATTAGAGAGGGGAATCAAAGGGATACTAAGCTTGACAATTACATGTCTTGTCTCGTACTGTCTTGTAAACTGGCATGTAAACATCTATCCAATTTTACTGGAATGTGTATATATTTAGCACCATTTATATATGTTATGTGCCAGTTACTACTTCATTAAGTATTTACTATTCACCAGTAGCTGGGATATGCCAGTACTAAAATGCTTAAATGTGTATGATTTAACTAAAATGCCTTAATTTTGAAACCAAGTTTTGATAATGATCGTTTAAATTAAAAAAAAATGATTGTGATAGAATTTTTCTAAATAGATTTTATTGTAAATCAGGCATGATAGTGACGTACCCGGGGAAGAAGCCGTGCTCGGTACGCGTGGACCAGCTGGACCGCAGCCCGCCCGCCGGCAGGGACACTAAGGGCGCCCTCGACTACTACCCAGAGATAGTGCACTTTGGCATACGGCCGCCGCAGCTCAGCTACGCCGGCAACCCTGAGTGAGACACTAAACATTGTAAACATAATGCATGTTCCCCCTTCATAAACACTTTACGTTGAATAAACATTTCGTATGTGCTCACAAATCTCTTTACCAAGGTGTTTCTTTGTATTTGTAATGTTTCCGCAATAGACAAAAGTAGAAATTAAAAAGAATTCACATGGCAATACTGAAGGTCTGAAAGCACAATCAATAAAAAAAGTTTTGTACCTACTATAAGGAACATAATTTTCTCTTTCTATCTCTCTCACACGCATACATAATGAAAATCGAGCTTCTTTGTCTTAAATTCAAAAAGTACTTCATTTGTGATATTTTTTATGTATGAATTCAGATATCAAAAGGCGTGGCGCTACTACGTGAAGTACCGGCACCTGATCGCCAACATGGCGAAGCCGTCGTACAAGGAGCGGCAGAAGCTGGCCGCCAAGGAGGCGAAGCTGCAGGAGATGCGCACGCAGACCAAGATGAAGCGTGACGTCACCGTCGCCATCTCCTCGCAGGGCTTCCACACCACCGGCCTCATGTGCGACGTCGTGCAGGTCACTACAGCAATCATACTAATATTGTAAATGTCAAAGTTGAGATGGATGGATGTTTGTTAGAGTTGTAGCCTAAACTGCTGAACGGATTCCAATGAAATATGCCTTAATCTAACTAATATTGTATACTAACTTTCGCCCGAAACTTCGTCTCCTAGAATAAATTAAAAAAAAAAGTCAGTAGCCTATATGCTCTTCCAGACTATCCACTATAACTATACTAAATTTCATCGAAATCAGTTTAGCCGTTTAGGCTACGAACTTTTACAAACATCCATCCATCTAAACTTTCGCATTTATAATATTTTTAAAAAGTAAAATAAAAAAATTTAAAAAACTACCGCAGTTTGTTTACATAATAAACGCACATCGCGGTTAGATGCGAATCCAGTTTACTTTTTGACCGAATTCCCAAAAGCAGGAAGTATTCAATTCGTCTGTTCCCTGCATTCCAGCACGCGATGTTAATCCCAGTGCTGGTGAGACATCTGCGCTTCCACAAGTCGCTGGACAGCCTGGAGAGGAAGATCGGCTACGTGTTCAAGAAGCGGCTGCTGCTGCAGACGGCCTTCACGCACCCCTCCTACCGCGAGAACTTCGGCACCAACCCCGACCACGCGCGCAACAGCCTCACCAACTGCGGCATCCGCCAGCCCGAGTACGGCGACCGCAGGATACATTATACTAGGAAGAAAGGTCACTTGTCTTATTAGCTGTTTCATGCGACTTTGTCCGTGTGGAAATTAAATGTAGCCTATGTTACTCAGTGATAACAAAGCTTTTAAATAGAGAAATAATTTAAAAACATCGGTCCAGTAGTTTTTGAGTTATTCCAAAACAAAAATACATTTTATTCTCTTTATAATATTAGTCTAGATAGCTGTTCTTCGCGACTTCGTCTGTGTGGAAATTAAATGTAGCCTATGTTACTCAGTGATAACGTAGCTATTAACTTCTCAAAAACATTTAGCAATCGGCCTAGTAGTTATTGAGTTATTCAAATACTAAAGAACAATTTTTTCTCTTAATAATAGTATAGATAGCTGTGGCTCGCGACTTTGTCTGTGTGAATTTAACAAATAGTGAAAAAGCATAGCCTATTACATAACGAACCTTTTTAATGGTGAATGAATTTTTAAAATCGACTCAGTTTTGATTTCGAGAAATACAATTCTCTTTTATTATTAATATAGATGTTAAGTAGTAAATTCTTATTACTTTTATAAATGGATGGATGTTTTTAAGTATATCTGAAACTCATGAAAGGTTGTCGATTATATTTTCCAAAGATGTAAGACTGTCTGGAAGAACACGTAAATTACTAAGATTTATGATTCTGAATCTTTACTAATACTATAAAGAGGAAAGATTTGTATTTAATACATTTTAATACATATAGTATTGAAATAATTTAAAATTACTTGGCCGATTTCAAAAACTCCTTCAATGTTGATATTTTTTAATTTCATATGAATGAAGTTTCAAACTACGATTAGTCAAGTATAAAAATATTTGGAAAAACACCTGTATAATCTGTACGCCTTCAAAAGTATATGAAAAATACAAGTACAAAGTTTTATTTTAATTACTAGCTTCCGCCTGCGACTCCGTCCGCGAGGTATTAATAAAAACAAAAGAAAGTAGTCTATGTGTTCTTCCAGACTATCCTCTACATCTGTGCCAAATTTCACCCAGATCCATTCAGCCGTTTAGGCTACAAACTTTAACAAACATCCATCCAAACTTTCACATTTATAATATTAGTATGATTTTTGTAAATTTTGCTCATAGTTGTAATAATATAACCTCAAAATTGCAGGTATCGTGACGCTAATCAACATAATGTCGCGGTTCGGCAAGCGCAGCGAGACGGAGTCTGAGATCAAGCACAACGAGCGGCTGGAGTTCCTGGGGGACGCGGTGGTGGAGTTCCTCTCCTCCATACACCTGTTCCGCATGTTCCCCGGCCTGGCGGAGGGCGGGCTCGCCACCTACCGCGCCTCCATCGTGCAGAACCAACATCTCGCACAACTAGCCAAGGTTAATATGAACATTTTAACTGTTTTACTTCTTACTAATGTTATAAATGCGAAAGTTTAGATGGATGGATGTTTGTTAGAGTTTGTAGCCTAAACGACTGAAAAGATTTTTATGAAATTTGGTACAGATGTAGATGATAGTCTGGAAGAACGTATAGGCTACTCACTTTTGGTTTTTTTTTTAATCCACGCAAACAGAGTCGCGGGCGAAAGCTTGTGTAACCATACTAATATTATAAATGCGAAAGTTTAGATGGATGTTTGTTAGTGTTTGTAGCCTAAATGGCTGAGCAGACTTTGATGAAATTTGGTACAGATGTAAAGCATAGTCTGGAAGAACACATAGGCTACTTTTTATCCCGGAAATATTTACGGTTCCCCTGGGATGCATTAATTTTGTATTTTAATGTTTACTCGATAATTCTGCAATTGTTCGACATATCTTATTGAAATTTATCACAGATATAAACCAAAGTCTAAAGTACGCATGGGATAAGCTTCATCCCCGAGCAATGTCCGGTTCCCGAGGAATACGTAGCTTTTTCTAATACCACGCGGACGAAGACGCGGGCAACAGTTCGTCTATTTATACTTCCAACTATATCTATACTTCTTTACTAGTGTAATACAGCGTAAACACACTACTTTGTGGCGTAGGATGTCAGCAATCACAGCATATTTTTGAATACTTCTTTCTCTAATAAAAAGCCCTACACTTACAACACGTTTTAGGTTATATATTTTCACGCTAATAAACTTAGGGGGTAAATGAATTGAAAAAAAAACCATGTGGGAAAGGGACCATAAGCTACAAGCTGCCATCAAGCAAGATTAAAGTTAAAAATATTATAATGTACAGAACATCGAGCTGGAGCAGTTCATGCTGTACGCGCACGGCTCGGACCTGTGCCGCGAGCTGGTGATGCGGCACGCCATGGCCAACTGCTTCGAGGCCCTCATGGGCGCGCTCTTCCTCGACGCCGGACTGGAGGTGAGCCAGTAGCTGGCACGCCGCCTTACTGGCACGTGCCAGCTTTTAAACTTTTCACTACTTGATATATAAACATTTAGAAAATAGATCCGAGTTGACTGTGATTAGACACTTGATGCAACTCACACTGAGTTAGAACAAAATTTCTTCACCGGTACTTTCTTTGAAACGTACTATATCTGTTGTCAAATTTAATACCACCTCATGTACTTGTACATTTAACAAAATAAGGTCCTTCTTTTTTTATAGAAGAAACTAAACAGTGTTATTAAATTAAATATAAACATTTAAATATACTATTTAACTAGTTGTTCCGCCCGATTTCGACCTCGTGAAATAAAAAAATATAAGCCTATATAGCCTAAAATATAGCCCATATTACAGATAAATTACCTTTCTAACGGTGAGAGTTATTTCAATAGATACAAAAATGCAAATTTTTCCGCTTTATAATTTTAGTATAGATTAATATGAATAAAATTAATAGTTTTGAGGATACATGTTGACGATGTAAAAAATGTGTCAAGTGAGGTGTTCTGTCTCCTCTAATTTTGTTTTGAATGTGTGGCGGTGGCAGGTGACGGACCGCGTGTTCGGCATGGCGCTGTGGCACGGCGCGCCGGCGCTGCTGGACGTGTGGAGCAAGGAGCGCCTGCACCCGCTGCAGGAGCAGGAGCCGCTCGGCGACAGGAACTACATCAAGGACTTCGAGTTCCTGCAGAAGTTGACGGAGTTCGAAGCCTCCATTGGTATGCTCACTACACACAACTGCAACAAAGATTCCGTCGCAATCGGTCCATCCGTTCTAGATTGCGGTCTGGTCACATTGACAACGCGGAAATAAAAAAACCCTTTAACCTATAACATGCCCGTCTATATAAATTATAACACGGCTAAACTCACGTGATAACATTCGGTGTAGGCACTATTGCAATCTGCAGTTGGACGGAGTGACTATGGGCTCTCCAATAGCACCGGTTGTGGCCAACATATTTATGGAACATTTAGAGGATAACGCTTTGCGAACGGCCCCAACCAAACCCAGATACTGGTGGAGATATGTAGATGATGTGTTTGCTATTGTTACAAGACAAAGCTTAAGCTTGTTGTCGGTCCATTTGAACAGTATACATCCAAAGATTGTCTTTACAAAGGAGGAGGAAATGGACGGAACTCTTCCGTTTTTGGATGTTCTAGTAAAGCGGGAACCCACTGGAAATCTTGTACATACGGTATACAGAAAGCCGACCAACACAGATCGTTACTTAGGAGCCGATTCACACCATCACCCCTCACATCTGTCGTCAGTACCACGCACTTTGATCAACCGTGTGCTTCGGCATCACACATGATCCACAGTTTATTGAGTCGGAATTGTCACACGTACGACAGGTGTTAGAGAGCAACGGCTATAATTGGCGGCAGAGTTACCGCCTTGCAAACACATCAAGCAAATGACGGCCAAAATGTTGAGCGTGTCCCGGCATACTTGCCGTACGTGCGGGGGATAACGGACCGAATTGGTCACCTGTTACGCCGGAGATATAGCATCAGGACCATTTTCCGACCCCTGACTGAGAAAATCCTGCGGTCCCCTAAAGACCAGGTCCCTCTGGGCAGCCCTGGAGTCTATGAAATTCCATGCGATTGCGGTAAGAACTACATCGGAAAAACGAGGCGCAACAATAAAACCAGGCTCACGGAACACATCCGGAGCATTCGCAAGCTCGACAGCAACACCTCGGCGGTGGCGTGAGATTACCCTGAACAAAGGCGGTTGACGGACAGACATACATTTTTTTTTTATAAATCCGTTTTTCGTTATCAACAGCGCAAAACCATCATCTTCAAAGATTATTGTTTCGATATTACTAGACACTAGTTTTTTTAACTGAATAGATATAAAATGAGTTGTACTCCTATGTAGATTTTTCTTTAGTTTAATAAAGAAACGATATTATATCTTCCTAATTCACTTAACAATATAAACCGCATGTATTCACAATGACATTTTAGAATAAACATTCAAGATTTAATATTAAAATTTTCACAGATTAAAAATAACAGAAATATTTTTTTTAGACATATACAGAAGAAGATATAGATAATAATTTGTGTAGGTGTCCAGTTCAAGCACATCCGGCTGCTGGCGCGCGCGTTCACGGACCGCTCGGTGGGCTTCACGCACCTCACGCTGGGCTCCAACCAGCGCCTGGAGTTCCTCGGCGACACCGTGCTGCAGCTCGTCGTCTCCGACAGGCTGTACCGCCACTTCCCCGACCACCATGAGGGACATCTCTCGGTAATTGTCAAACACGACTTCCTATTGTCACAAATCACAAGTATTTTTTGCTACAAAAAAGAAACAAAACAAATTAAACAAACGGACATATTCTAAAGACAACATATTATAAAATGGTAGGTTTTCAGCTGGCTCCTTTGCACTCAAGTAGCTTCTTATAATTTGAAAGGGTAACCGGGCATACTAACTACACACATAGAAACAAAGCACACAAAAATACACACATACAATTTGTTGACGTAAAGCGCGGTACACACTTCACTGGTACAGCTAGCAATAACCGGCACAGTGTGAACGATAACTGACCCCAGTGAGTCCATACAATTTGTGACTGACTGCGCAACTGTCCAACTCTACTGCCAAAGTGTGTACCATGCATTATGCTTGTGTTTGCACTAGGCCAATACAATTGGACTGTTGCCTTGCCAGGCATAGATTTTTTACTGGCGCAAAATTTCACATTATTTTACGCTACTGACCATCTTTACTGGCTAGATGAACCGTAAATATTTCTAAATGTTTTGCTTTTACTAATTGCTGAATTTAAGCAACCGTAGCAACTTTGATTCTTTGCTATTGAAACATCTTTTTTTTCAATTTACATTTGCTCTCTGCTATTAATAGCCTCAAAATATATAGCCTAAAGCGTTTCGTAAGTGTACTATAGATAACAATTTTATTTAATGTTTCCAGTTATTGCGTTCGTCGTTGGTGAACAAGCGCACGCAGGCGATGGTGTGCGACGACCTCAACATGTCTGCCTACGCCATTTACAACAACCCTAAAGCGAAGCCCACCACTAAGAAACACAAGGCCGACTTGCTGGAGGCATTCCTCGGCGCACTTTATATTGACAAGGTAACTATTAATGTTACCCAGTTTATACAATTCCAGTCCAGCACGACTTTCCTAGCTGAACTGGAATAATATAAATTGGACATAACTTTGTTAATGTAGAAAGAGATTTTAACTAATTTAGGTACATTTACATTTGTTATTTCTTTAGTCTTCTTTAGACTTATCATTTTTGTTTTATTTATGTAAGATTTTAACAAATGAATAAATAACACGGTTACTGTTTTTTAGAATAACTTCATGATACCTTAATTTTAGCTTTCTTGTAATATTATATGTGCAAAAGTGTTAAATAAAGAATAATAAAAATAATACCATGAAAATCGTGAAAACAAGTTAAGATTTTTAACTGGTAGTTATAAAATTGTCGTGTGACAGATATACTAAAATCTATGTATTTTAATTATTCATGTTATAGTGTTCTAATGTTCCTAGAAGAGATTTTAATGTCTCTTAACTTATTATTTAGTCCTTGTGTTTGTTGTGCAGAACCTGGAGTACTGCCAGGGTTTCTGCAACGCGTGCCTGTTCCCGCGCCTGCAGGAGTTCATCCTGAACCAGGACTGGAACGACCCCAAGTCCAAGCTGCAGCAGTGCTGCCTCACGCTGCGCTCCATGGAGGGTGGCGAGCCAGATATACCTTTGTATAAGTATGTTTTGGAACTTCTGCCTCCATAATCTTCATTGTAAAAGTTTTATATATTGTTACCGTACAAAGAAAAAAGAAGTGTAAAGTACACTTCTTCTTTCTTTGTACGTATTTGTTTTAGGTATTTTCACAGTCGGTTAGGTTACAACGGCATCTGCTACCAAAATTTTAAGTTATTCGAGAAATAATAACGAAAAACCAATTTTTTAAATGTCTTTTTGCAAGTTGCGAGTAATCTTCGGAACTGGTGGACCAATTTTGATGGGAACGTAGCTGGAACACAGAAATGTTATATTTTTTTTTTCATTTCGGCGACCTTTAGTAATTTTTAATTAATTAATTTTTGTAAACAAGAACATTGTTAAATGTATTATTTGTGTTCAGGGTGATCGAGTGCCTGGGGCCGACCAACACGCGCGTGTACTCCGTGGGCGTGTACTTCAGGGGCGCGCGGCTGGCGGCGGCGCGCGGACACTCCATACAGGAGGCGGAGATGAACGCCGCAGAGCTCGCGCTCAACTCCGCGCACGGTGAATATACGCTTTATACACTTGTCATGTTTTATACATTTGTCTTACTTTTATACACTTGTTATATTTTTATACACTGGTCATACTTTTATACATTTGTCACATTTATATACACTTGTCTAACATTTATACACTTGTCATACCTTTATACATTTGTCATATTTTTATATACTTGTCGTATTTCTATACACTTGTCGTATTTATATACACTTGTCGTATTTATATACACTTGTCTTATTTTTATACACTTGCCTCATTTTTTATACAATTGTCATAATTATTTTGCTGTTATGCTTTTAATAAGTTAGGCGAACTCAGTACGTTATATTAGGAGTAATTAATTAAATAATTTCCTCACCTTTACCCTAGAGTTTGAGTTAAATCGGCTGTAGTCGATAGAAAAGGGAGATTAATTTAGATAATGCATCGCTGTAGCACTTTAAAGCCCTTAGATTATTGTACTTCTTACAATACAAAAAATCGATTAGAGAACTTGTAATGTTTTAGATACTAAATAGAAAAATCCAAAGCCTTTTACTTTTGAATAATAAAATATTTAATTGTTACAATACAGAACTATTCCCGCAATTGGATCATCAGAAGAGAGTAATAGCGAAGAGTGTTAAAAAGAAGAAGAACAAGCGTAAGAAGGTATCCGCTGGTCCGTCAAGTGCGGAGACGAGTCGGGACTGGGAGCGAGTGCCGCGCGCGTACCGACTTCGCCGAGACAGCGACACCGACACCGACATCGATACCGACACCGACACCGACGCAGGGAGCGAACGCGCCGACAGATCTGGAGAAGACTCAGGTTTAGTCAGCGACCCCGATAATGACCCCGACCCCGACCCCGACTCCGATGACGCGCAAACTCTGCCCGTCAGCAGCCTTCTTACAGAAATGGAGAAGACCAAAGAAGACTTCATTAAAACTAATAAATACGAACAGTTGAAAGAGAAATGTAAAAATACTGATACAAATGATTCTATTTAAGTAAGCTTTATATTGTGATGCAATGTTTAAATGTTAGAAAATTTATTTTAGATATTGTGTAGTTTTAAGTGGAATTCATGTGACGGTTGTTTTTCGCCCGAAACTTCGAGACGGAATGTATCAATGTTCTGTTATAGAGATGATTGTTGCATATAAACTGCTATTTAAATTTAACTAGATAATAAAAGTGTACGACACTTAAATTTAGTGGAAATAAAATAAAACAAATCAAATATTGCTTTTTATTTAACTTGAAATATGTTCTTATTACTGATCTGTATAAAAGGTCACATCCCACTACTATTAGTTCGAATGTTTACCACTGCTGCTAACCTTAACAGCGTTAAAATAGCATATAATGGGGGTAAAATAAACTTATACCAATTTATTTATAGATTTCAGTGGATTTACAGGATATTACATTTGGAATTCACAGAGAAAATTAGAAATGTTTCAAAATTTCGCAAAAAAATTTCAACAGAACTAGGATTTTTTCTTCTGGTATTGACTAGAGTTACCAAAAGACATTTTAGAGTCAAATAAAATACGAAATAATTGTCCAATGTTTATTTATTAACAACACAGAGTAAATGAGACAGGTCCTTTGCAGTTGGCTCGCAGCGTCAGCCACTGCTTCTGGTTGGGGACGTACATCTCCGCAGGCATCAGCTGCTCCGCGCCGCTCGCTGAAACGCAAACCTTTGTATACATGATAAAAAAATCCTTAAAATACCTTAATTTGCTGCAGTTTTTTCTAAAAAACAAAACAACAAACAACGATTTGGTATGCCTAGTCTAAAAAAATATATGTTGCTCCCTCATAAATCTCAACTTCACAAACGTACGGTTCTTTTTTAATATTGCGCCGGTCTGAGGTCATCTGCTGTTACGAAATGCGATTGATTCATACAAATAATTAGCCCAGCCAAAAAATAACATATTGTTGCAATAACTAAAATAAAAAAAAGAGACTTTTTTTTAGTTTTATATGAGAATAGTGAAAGTAGTAACTGTTTGCAGGAAGATTAATATTAATCTAGTTTATAAGAAACTCATAGGAAGAGAGAAATGTCTTTGTCCCAGTCGATTAAAAATCAACCCATCTGCTTTTGCTGTCAATAGTCGGTCACTTCGCTAATTTGGCGAATTCAAGCCGTTTGCTAGTTTGCTACAATATAAAAAAAACATGTAAATTATCTCACCATCTTTCCGCATTGTGGAGTCCTGCATCGATATTAAGTCTCCGGGCGCGTGCAGCAGGAGTCTGCCTACGCCCTCACATCTGCTATAACAAAGGAATCATTAAATAGACATAAATAACAATAATAGTCGAAAATGGTAGAGCCCGCTTTAACATCTTCATATGAATAGATCGGCTCTCCCCCAGCAATTCCACAAAAAAGGCGGGAAGTGGGTACAATTCCGCGTCCAGCCTGATGAGTGTGGTGCCGGAGGCCTAATTAAAATCCCTTTCCCTTTCCACCCTTCATAAGAGGTAAAGATGGGAAGGATAAATGGATTTGACAGTGGAGGAGCCGCTCAGAAAGGGGAAATGTCCCTTTTATGTGCGTCTCCTCCGTCAATGAAGGGTAGGCAACGCATCTGCAATTGCAGATGTTTATGGGCAGCGGTTGCTTGCTATTTCGGTGGCCGCTTGCTCGTTTGCCATATTAAAAATAAATAAATAAATATATTTGAATGAAAATTTAAATTATTTAATTAAATCTCACCTTAAAACTTCATTTTGCAACATTTGTTTCCTAGAGACTGGTGATAATTGTTTGCATTGGTTGAGCCACACGCGGACTTCGTCGAAATCAGCCAGAAGTTGTAGAGCGGCCTCTTTACTGTAAATATTATTTAATATCATTATAATTTATCAAATAACTAACGTTTTCCTACAACTCTGTTCGCAGGGTATGAAAAAAACAACAGTATGTAGCCTATGTGTTCTTTCAAAGTCCAACATTTATGTCAAATTTCATCGGAATCCGCTGAGGCGTTTTGAAAATACCTTCTTGCATACATACATCCATCCATCCACTTAAACTTTTAGTAAAAAGTAAGATTAAAATGGAATAATCATACTAGTGTTATGGATGGATGTTGGTTAGTTTGTAGCCTAAACGGCTGAATGGATTTGGATCAAACTTAACATAGATGTAGAATATATTCTGGCAAATAACTTTTGTATTTTTTTAATTCCACGCAGAGTCACGGACAAAAGCAAGTAAAGTGTAAAGACAGCATCAAATGTATAAGTAAAAATTTAAATACTTACGTGAACTTAACTTTAGCGGCGTATATGTGGTGCAGCCAGGATTCGCACATGATTCTCAATATCAAGTTGAGGGAAGTGACGTCATCAGTCGCCTTTATTACAGGCAGCAACATTGTGTCTGAAACATAGCGCCAGGATACTGAAACGAATGAACACTTCGTAATTACCGCTTACAATCTGACTGATGTCAAAATATTAATGGAATTTGAAATTCAAGCGAGTAATAAATATTTAAGACACTGTTTCAGTATTTCAAAGTATTATAAAAATTGCCATTAACTTGCTAATAGTAATTGTTTTAGTAAGTTTTCTAAGCGTCAAATAGAATCATTAAATTATTCAAAATTAACCTTTTGAGCAATTAATTAGACATCTTACTAACATTCCAAATATGAATATTTAGATGGATGGATGTTTGTTAGAGTTTGTGGCTTAAACGGCTGAATGGATCTTGATGAAATTTAGCATAGATATAGAGGATAGTCTGGGAGAACACATAAGCTACTTGCTTTTGTTTAATTTTAATTCCACAGAGACAGATTCAGGAAAGCTAGTATAAAAAATTGTAACTTTTCTCTAAGAAGAGGACAAAATTCCGTTATGTGCAGAATCTAACAACTTATCACGGAATATTTTAGTGGACTAGGATCAATGCTTTTTTTATTTTCACATAATCAGTTACCTAAGAGAGAGGTAGACTTAGAAAGAGATGGATTGCGTAAAAGGTGATCAAGAAGGGAGTGATTGAGATGACGGATGATAGTTATTTGGAGGAAAATCTGGTGGACACTTAGAGAGTAGGATAAGGTAGGAGAGCTGATGTTCAGTTACCTAAGAAGTCCTGTACGTAAATAGAGAACTCCGGTAGAGGTTCTGAGACGCGGCGCCACTCCGCGTGGGTGGGGAATATCATGGTGAGATGCGCGAGGCTGGTGGTCGCGCACACACACGACAACACTTCTATAATCTCTTCGTTGGCGTCCTGATAACATTAATATATTTCCAAATCATGAGAAATTATAGTAATAGCTCTGGATGTGTATAGCTGGTCAGTTTTTTCAAACATCTGGCAATACATGAATTTTATTGTAAAATAAGGGTTTATATTAAAAAATGGAGCAGTACAAATAAACGTTTTGTTTGACTGCGACCTTGTGATAATTATTTACCGTACTTACTTTGAGTTTCTGTATGTTGACTTTGATTTCGGAAACTAACTTCTCCCGCATATTTGCACTTACTTTCTCATGAACACCAATATTCTCTGAAATATAAAAAATAAAATTATCCATAACATAACACACATTAACTCTTACTAATATTATAACTGCGAAATTTTAACTGCATGGATGTTTGTTAGAGGTTATCTCCAGAACGGCTCAACGGTTTTCAATGTTGTCACAAATGTAGAAAATCTAGAAGAAAACATAAGCTACCTACAAACAACAGCCGGTTCAAGGTATTCGATTATATTAAAACATTCATCGGAGTTTCATAGCTTATTATTTTATTTTTATACTACATTCCATAATTAATTTTTCACTAATTTAACTATTATTTTGTACACACCTGCTTCAATAGCGGCAGTGTGATCAGCGAATCGTAAGTTGGCGAGCTGTTCCAAGCAGACTTGCATGTCTTTGAGCGTGATGCGGAAGAAGTCGTCCATCTGCCACAAGTTGGCGAGACGCCGCGTCTCCGACACGCACCACAGTCGGTATGTATGGATGGAGTGATCTGCACAGTTAGGAAACTCTACTAAACGGCTGAACAGATTTCGATTAAATTTTGTATAGACATAAAGGAACATAGCCTACTCATATTTGTTCTTTTTAATTTCACGCGAACGGAGACGCGGGCGAAAGCCAGTTCAAAATATATTTAAAATTTATTAGAAATCTGATATCGGTATAGATTAAATCGCTTATTTAAAGCATTAATTTCAAGCCTAGCGTTTTAAGTCACACATGTCTCGATGTAATTTATGTTAATAACTGCACTCATAATGGTTTATTAAGGCTCTTTTAATATATCCCTAGTATTAAATCTACACTAAAAGTCTTCTTAAGTGACCATAATACTTTAAAAGACACAATAAACTTTAGTTGTATTCAACCAAACTAATGTTTTATAGTTTTCTAATGAGTTACCTTACAAAAGAATTATGATAAAAACATACCAAGTCTATGTAATACGGGGATTTGTTCTACGATAGGTAAATCTTCAATGGGCGCCCCCAAAATATGATCCCAAGTCACCTCGCACTGGTTGTTCAGAATTACCAACTGTTGAAGCATTAACGCAAAGGTCGCACCCGATACTGTACTCTAGAATATATATATTTATATATTACTAGCTGTTCTCGTGCTGCTTCATCCGCGTGAAATTATGAAAATTTTATTTTATTGTTTATATTTGTCAAATTATCAATAGCAATTGTCAAAATGACATGACATGATAAACCTTAGCAAATTTGCTGCCTTGATGTTGACAGCAACTTATGGTCTCTTTCCCACATTAGGGTTTTTATCCAAAATGTACCCACCCCCCTGAGTTTACCTACCCCCTGAGTTTAATGGCGAGAAAATATATAGCATAAAGCGTAACGTAAGTGAAGGTTTTTTTTTAAAAAAAAAAGAGAATTATTCAAAAATATGCTGTAATTGCTGAAATCTTAGGCAACAAAGAAGTGTGTGTTTACGATATATTATAATAGTATAGAAGTATAGATATGCTTCTATATAAATGCATGAATTGGTAAGAAATTTACAATTTACCTTACCTCAGTAATATAAACTGACAATTCAGGATACGTTTTCAAAGTTGTTGGTTTCAGATTCGTTGTAAATGTTGCTCTGAAATGAGTTAAAGAGATTAAAAAGGTTGTAGCTTATAATAATAATGTAGAGTTGCTGAAATTTCCACTTCTTGTACCATTACCTAGTGATTCAAAAGTGTTAGGTTGACCTGACTTTCAATGAAGTAAAATTAACGTTAAATAGTTCGGAAAACCAGCGAAAGGTTAATGTAGCTGGGAAACCGGCCATAAGTATTGTATCACCACGACCACGTTATCGTCTAAAAAACAAACTAATTTAGCAAAGTTTAAAAAAATATGACTTTTCACCTAGCAGCTATTGACTTCTCTTCCGCCTTATATTATTTAAAAATAACAAAATTTACCCAAAATGTCTATCCCAAGAAGTTGTTGTAACATGACATCCTAACGCATCAGCCAATATCCTTAAAGCTGATAGAATTAACTCCGGAGTATCTAAAAAGTATTCATTTGCTTAATCAACAGTTATGGATAATAACAAAATAAAGAGCTATCAGAAACCTACTATTAACATTGAACGTTGTGAATAACCATTGTCGAAGATTTTGACTAGTATTTGGCGATCTGAAAAACATACAAAATTTAGTAATAATTTATTGCGAAGAAATCAATTTGTAATTTATAAAAAAAATCTAAATACCTCGTCCCTAAAGGTAGTGTGGACCACCAGAGAATTATATGTTCCAAGCAACTGCCGACATCACCCCATAAAATGTTTTGATAATATTCCGTTACTTTGTGAGCAGCTTTCTTACTTACTTGTATTCGACCTTTAGAAAATTAATATTTTAACTAAGACAGTAAACTATCAGCCGAATACTGAATTCAATCTGATACACTTCTTAAACGACATTTACAATCTGTCAGATAGCAATATTTTAATGTAATTTACAGTTTAAGTGTGGCTTTATAATTTAAACGCTGATAGATTTAAGTTTCGTTTCAGTATTCGTCGTATTTCAGATTAAATAAAATAAATTAATTATCAGAAAAATAATGAATAAAATGTGACCAACATTAGAAATTATAATAAGTGTGTAAAAAACTATTTTAACAACATGTAACGTTTTGTTAAATATGTATATGGATTAAATTATGCTGTTTGTTACCTGTTTTAAGTTTTTTCACGCCGTTAGGTCCGAGCAGTGCTGGAGCAATATTAGCAACAGTATCTAGTAATATTTCTATGTAAATCTCTTCACTTTGTAGAATACTGTTTACGTTTTCTGAAAACAAACAGAGCATGCAAATCTGTTATTATTTCTCTATGAACTAAAACCACCTTCGATTTAAAATAATATTCGATTTAGCAATTTTTAGACAAATTACATCTGAGGGGAAAAATTGAAAAACCATCATGCGGTTAGTTGCCTTTAGTGTTCACTAAATAAAAAAAAAATGTCACAATCTCATTAAATACTAGATGTTGCTTGCGACTTCGCTCGCGTGAAATTAGAAAATAATATAAATTACAAAAGCTTACATTTTTTAATGGTGAAAGAATTTTTGAAACTGATCCAATATTTTGTAGTTATTTTAATACAAAAAAAATACAAATCTTTTCGCTTTATAACATTAGTATAGAAATGTCTACCTTCATTTTTCAAAACAGTATCCAAAACACATTCATTAGTTAACAGCGAGGTATAAGGAACATCGCCGTCAGAATGTTGACTGATAACATCGCTAAGTTTCTGTTTCCCATTTATCTTCTCTATCATGCTCTGTACTTGTTTCATCTTAGATTTTTTACTGTCTATAAAAGCTTCTCTTTTTTCAGCGACACTCAGCTGACGGGACGCGGAAGATGTTGGCGGTGTTATATGCTTTGTGAGTGTACTAAAAAGAATGAATTTATTTAACACGTTAAATGCCAACTTGGCACGAATGATCATTTTCATTCAAAAAATCAAGCATTAAGAACATTTGACTTTGTATACAGTTTTTAAATTTTATGACGTAAACACATTTTGCAATTGATTCGGATACGCATCGCGGAGATAATAATAGTTGAATAGTTAAATACTTACTGATAGATCTCTAAGCTATCAGCTGAGCTGGAACTAGATTCGACATCATCAACTCCTGGACTATACAATTTAACTAAACAGTTTATCAAACGATGACAGTTCACTTCTGCGCGACTTTTTGACAAGAACTGTATAAAAAACAATAGAAAAATTAAATATAGAATAGTTTGATACGCATATGAAGTATCGCATTAATTTTGTATGAAGGCAAATGTCGTACTTAATAGACAGGTGTTGTAATGACGAAACAAACACGCATAGCGAACAATCATAAACTATCGATATTCGGTTTAAATAAAATTTATCGAACATATTTTTATTATTTTCTTATTAACTAATATAGTGGACAATTCTAGTATTGATTATAGTATAGAGAATATAGCGATGACAATAATATAGTGAAATCCAATTCGATTACGTACGGCTGCAGTAGCAATAAATATTTATTTACTCTCATTAGTTGTAATAGTTCTGGTCATTATTGTTTTGACAAAACAGTGTTTTAATTTGAATCCATAACTATGAATCTATCGATTCGAACTTCTATGAGAGGTAAAATCGAAAATCAAAGAGATTGTTGCCTGCTTTTGCACAACCGTCCCTACCTTTAGACAAACTGTAGTTTGATTATTTTGGTAGCAAATTTAACGTGAATTAATACTAAAACCACGAAAGTGAGGGCAAATTAGAAACAATAATACATACCTGAACAATTTTAGTTAACGTTATCGGTTTGGTAGCGCTCACTGCTTGAGGATAAGTGTTACTGCACGAACTGAACTTAGATGTAAACTTTTTATAACTTAAACCCAACAAGTTATTGTAGATTTCAACTAACCTGAAAAGTTACAAACATATATTGAATAAGTTATTAAATACAGAAATTAAATATCCATTTAATACGCCCAATGCCACTACGATTTTTTTATAATAATAATCAAATGCCAGTGGCAGTGATTGTGTTAAAAAGGCAATTAAGGGCCTGTCCCATAATTCTTGTAAATTGTCAGATAACAATCCAACATCTAAAAGATGTGATGGATATATCGGATTTTGTTACTCTATCTGACAGTGACATCACTTTTTAGCTATCTGAGCCTCTATCAGCCAGGGGTGGGAAAGACAATGTTATAAACAAGCTCTCACCGTAAACATGATTCGAGCAGTTTTCGTGAGTCTTCTCTATGGAGGCAGGTATTTAATATCGTTGCAATAAGACTATAAATTGATTGCAACAATGTAAACCGACATCCACACAGTCTGTCAAATATATGATCGTGTTTGCTTATTAAGAGATCGTTGTCCTTTTTTAATCTCGCCAACTTTGGATTTAATTTGTAGAACGATTTAACTAATTTCGTTAGATATTCAATTATTTGTTCTAGCACCTTAAAAATTAATAATTAAAATAACAATAAAATTATTACACTATTGCGATTATGTCTTAAAAAAATTGCTATAGAAAAACACTTATATTGAACAAAATATGGTTAAAATATGGTTTTATAATCTGTTTAATCATACTAATATTATAAATGCGAAAGTTTAGATAGATGGATTGAACGGATTTCGATCAAATTTGGTATAGACGTAGAGGATAGTAGATAGATATAGTCTGGAAGAACACATAAGCTACGTACTTTTGTTTTTGTTTACCATGCAGACGGAGTCTCGGGCGAAAATTAGTAATGAAATAATTTACCTGTAAATTGACTAATTCCATAATATAGCTACGATTTAATGTATGAGGTATAGTACCCCCAGGGGTTGACCTCCATTTATTGTCACATTCTGATATCACTTTGGTGATCGCAAAACAAACAGCCTCCATCTCTCGAGAGTGTTTGAATAGTTCTTGTTCCTCTGAAGTTTCTTCGCTTAACCATTTATTACTGTTCACTTTTGTTGATATCATATTACAACTAGAGATAGCTTAGTTGTAATACATTAAATATTTTTAGAGTATTATAAAGAGGAAATATTTGTATTTTTGGTATTTCGTATGTATTAAAATAACTCAAAAACTACTAGATTGATTTCAAAAATTCTTGCACCATTAAAAACTATCTTATCACGGAGTAACATAGGCTATGTTTTTTATTGCACCCGGGCGAAGTCGCGAGCAACAGCAAGTCATTAATAACCCACATTTAAGAAATCGAAAAATGTATATTTTACCTTTATTTATATGATTTATTTATTGTACCGCAGGAACTACGATGCTACATTTCACTAAGTTCCATGGTTGCAAAGATTTCAGAAGTTAACGTTAAATTAAAAATAATATTTAGTCAAGTACATTGAAAGTTGTGTACTGTTGGAAAGCATGTTTGCAACTAGACTGCAAAGCATTGTGAGGGTTGAAATCGATGTGGAGACATCCGTACCAGCTGTCAAAAGAAAAGTTCGCGTCTAAGCCCTTGTACAACATAAGATTAGCAATCATTAAACTTTTTATTACTATTTGTCCTCGACCTTATAAGAGAGTAACAGAAAAGTTGATTGTAACTTTTATATATCACGAATATATCAGAATTATTTAGAAAACAATAAATACGATATATGACTTAAAAACGTTACGTTTTATTGAAGAGGTCTTTGAATGTCTTTTTATTTTTTTTTATATCGGAGGGTCGCAAAATGTATTTTTAGTTTTTACTGAATAAAACACTGCATATTTTTTTCTTACAAGTTTCCTTTTGATTTGAGGACATTTCAAACACATTTTAAAGTATGTTCTTCCATATTATGGAAGCAAATCGATAAATACTATATGCATAGAGATGTTAAGTGAAGTTCGAAAACGAATTGGGTTAAGGTGAGATCAAGGCGAGTGGCGTTATTCACGTAACAAGCACCTTGAACTGCGTTATTCGGTTGATTTACTCGTATCATTAAAAAAGAAATATAAGAAGACAGTAATTGCATTAAATTTACTGACAAAACATTTAAAAAAAAATTTTAGTCTTTAAATAAAATAATATTGACTAAAATGAACAAATTTTCCAAGTTAGTTTCTCACTTTTATATAATCAAATAACTATGGCATTATATATTCACTGTAAATAGTTTTTCCAAATATTTTTGTAGAAAAAATATCCAGAATTTCATTAAGGATATTTTTTTATGATAAATTACTGAGCCATTGGATACACGTATCTTTTCCATTATAATAACGTGATTCATCCGTGCCTCCACGTGATAAGAACGAAATGTGAAAACATTTTTTGCAGCGCTCTATTTTATTTCGACATGTCACGATATCTTAATAAATAGTTATAATCAAGTTTGGAAAGTAAAATAATAATTCTATCTTGTGAAAGTAACGGATAGAAAAAAAAACATTACTAGCTGTTGCTTGCGACTTCGCCCGTGAGAAATTAAAAAAATATAGCCTACGTTACTCACAGATAAATGACTTTTATACAAATATTTCCTTTTTATAACATTACTATAGATTAGAAAAATTAATTTATCTGTTTTTAACAAAATACAATACAAAAATTTTAAAAGGAAAATAAGGCTGGGGATTTAAAAAAAAGTTATATTCACAAAACTTTATTTCGCGAAACAATTAGATTAAAATTATCCCATACTAAATTAACAAAATATTTCACTACTTGTTCAATGAATATTGCGAAGCAACGTTTAGGAAGAAAATATCACAGTAAACAATTTATTACCTAACAATATTCATTTTAATGTAAATGAACTTCACTTATATAAACATATATAACACATAAAGTAATAATATAAGAAAGTTTTAAAACAATAAAGAATGTGGTATTCACATTTTTTTTTCTTTACTATGTTTTTTTAATCGAATTGAAATCACTTATAACTGAATACATTTATTGCATTGTGCTTATCTAAACTCCAATGTGTAGAATTATTTTTTTATTACATACTAAAATTGTTAAAAGCATAATTTCATAAGACCCAACCACGTAATTTTAAACTATAGTATTAAAAAAAATCGTAATCTACAATTACAATTACATAGACAATTATTGTCTTATGTCTACTTTTTGTCTCAAAACTAGTACTGAAGCTTTGCGTACGAAAATATTTTATTAAGGTTATGTTTTATTTAGCGTAAACATTTTTAAGGGGTGTTTGGGTATTTGTTGTTTTTTTTTTAGTTTATCCACGCAAAAAGCACCAAATGAATGATTTACTATAGAGATGTTTGAATTAAAAAGAGACAATAGTATACCTAATAAATATAAAAAAATATTAATGTCGAATTTTTTAAAGTAATAAAGAACATTAAAAATCTACTTTAATGGATTATAAATCATTTCTTACAACTAACAATTGAATGGTCGATATTATAAGAAGATTTTTTCAAAGGTGTCATATATAACAAAAATTAAACATTGTGTTATAACATGTAGCGTGACCATAATTGCATATTTTCATGACATTTTCCTCAATCATTTTTTTTTATAAAATTTGTATTTAAAGCTATATCAAAATTCAATATTTCATTTTTTTCTACAATATATACAAATAGCTTTTATTATGCAACTAACGTGATCGGCACTCGTGAGTCTAGTATTTTAACACCATTTATAATTTTCTCTACTTATCAATTGAGTTTCACAAAACATAATTTTTTAGTGTAAATTTTTGCTGTCTTCAAAACCATGTATATACAAAAACAATATACAGATATAGTCTAGTTAAAGAAACTGTATTTACTAATCTATCTTAGTCTACTCTTAACAAGCCTATTTGTTATTCAATGATGCAAAAATATATTTATATTTATACATGCAAATAGTTTAGTAAAAACAACAAAACTTGATTTCCTGTTAAACGTTAAAAAATAGTTAACTTTCCATTAACATCTAGTAACATCCCATTTTAATTAAAAGAGGATTGTGGCTTAGTGCTACTCAAACTTAACAATTTGTATTGCTTCGTTACACTTAGAAGCTATTTAAAAATGTATAACAAGTGAACACACGATATTTCATTTTCAAAAACAAAGGCCCTTACTAAGTCTATTTTTTTTATTACAGATATGATAATGATCAATTTAATTTTTACACTTTCTAACATTAGAAGGCAAAAACAGCAGCGTTCTTTTATTTAAAAAAAATATCCTATATAATATGAAAAAGAACATGATATGCCTTGTCAATGATCGAGAAAAAAATTCGTCAAATGAAATATAAATAACAATACATTTATTTATATAGAGATAAGTCTAAATAAACATAATAGTCAAATCTTAGAGCTTAAGTTCCCCAAAATTCATTAAAGATGAATTTCAACGTGAATTTACATATGTAAATTGCAAATTGGGGAAAAAATTGAAAAAAAAATTTTTTTTTAAACATTATTTTACACTCCTATTTTCAAATTCAAACAATATAAAAGTGCGGTTTTTTATGTAATTCTTCCCAATTAGGATTTGGGCATCCCCTTTTCATTTATAAGACAATGGCTCTGTCTTTGTTCCCTATGTTATATAACATTAACTCTTAACGACAGGAAAGAGACAAAATGCTAGAATAGGTCACAATTTGTAAGGGCCTTTTTAAATTTACATTAAAATTGATAAAACAATCAACTTACGTCAATCCGGCATGTCTATACTGGTCACAGGCACCACTGGCTTCATTGCTTCGTTTTTCTTCTGATTTTTCTGTGATTTTTTATCTTTTACTTTTTTATTTGTCTCTTCGTCCCTGTAGGGCTCCTGTGTGACCTCGCTCCGCATACTAGAGCGGTTCACGTTGTTATTGTACGCGATGTTCGCATACTCTTGTAGTAACGGAAACACTGACAGTAGAAACTGACAGAAATCTTTCCGTATACCAAACCACCCTGGAAACAAAATACGCCAATTCAAATATGGTATTAAAAAATTATATTTCTATTAAAAGACAACAACAAAAAGAAAGAAAAATCTTTATTTTTAACAAAATCGGTTTCGGTTTGTGTTCGCAATTTTTTTTTCCATATTACATATAATAATTGTTTATATAATGGAAAACATTACATCAAAAGTAAAAACTATTAATTAAGTATGTAATAAAAAGTTTTACTTACATTTGTTACCTCCTTTAGAACTAAAGGACATAACAATCAGTGTAGCGTAGCTTACAAACAGCGGGCTTACAACCACGATGTAAGAAAATGATGACAGTTCATCACGATTATCCAATTTATTCGTTAAAAGCACCTACAGAAAAAAAAACATTGCTAAAGTCGTACGATTAAAATCTTTTAAATACAATTTAGGAAAGCTAAATTTTCATTGTATCTAATCATCACCAGCTCACTATATGTCCCCACTGAGGGGCTCGGAGCCTACCCTAAGTAAGGGTGAAGAGGCCATAGTCAATAAATTTGTACCTAATAAAAATAACAATGTGGTAGTTTAAGATCAAATAAATTCAGTCAGATATTGGACACAAAAAAGGTTTCTACGAATGACCTAAAATACAAGGATGGCAATTTACTTTTAAGACAAACAAACATATATATACTATAACACGATAATTTTGAAAAATATCTTGCTTTGGCAGTCACCAAAGCATTATAATAGAAAAAATATGAAGCCAATATAATACATATTTGACCTACATACATCAACATGTATGTTCACTCATATATCTATAAATGTTTATTAAAACCGGTTATGTTAGGATCTAGATAACATTAACACAGCCTTGTTTTAATTAGTTACAATAGTAGTTACAAACTGGTACAAAGTATTTAATTATAAATAATCCTTCTAAGGTTGTAGAAATATTCTCATGAATCAATACCATTCTATTTTAAGCTGTCCAACTTTTTCTTATGCCATAAAGAACTTTTTATTACAGATATCCAAAAGCTTAGCAAAATTGCATAAGAGATAAAAATTGTTACTAAATTTAAATGGATTTCTTTCCTTCTTCCTGAAATACCTATCTTTTATCTCTCTCATGTAACAAACCGTTTGTCCTTGACATTTTAATCTTCATTCTATAAATTGCTTGTATTGAAATAGTTAAATTGCCTAATAAATTCATATATAACATACCTGGAACACCAATATTGGTATGACAGTAAATGTGTAGGCCAGTGCAGTGTTGAAGCTAGTCCGTCGTTGCTGTACATTGACCTCTGGCGTGCGTAACAATATTCCAGCGAATATTATACTATACAAAACCCCTAAAAGGATTTAGTACATTATTAATAGGAATCGATTTAATATTATAGCACAAATTTAATATTTAAAATAGTTTCAGCTTAAATACACAAGTTATTGTTGAAACATTTGTACAGTCAGCTACATGTTTTACATGCTACATGTTTTGTAACATTTACAAATCTGCAGACATGTACATGCCTTCAGTTAAAAAAATATGTATCCACAAATTCCCCCATATGCAATTGAACATCAGTATGTTTTATTGTTGCATACTTTTTAATATAATTTTTTAAACCAAAATATGAAACAAGTTTCTAAAGTATTATCATACTAATATTATAAATGCGAAAATATTGTTGGATGCTTCTTAGAGTTTGTTATCTAAAAGGCTGAACGATGAAAATTGGTATATATGTCTGGAAAAGTTGGTCTGGAAGAACACATAGACTTCTCACTTTTGTTATTGCAATACCATGTGGACAGAGTTGAGGGCGAAAGCTAGTAAACATATAAAGATTTATGCAGCTGACTGTACTAAATTTATTTTTGTGATTCTCTGAATAACAGTTTAACTCTGAATAATTTGTTTCGAAACAAGATATATAGGTTATAAATATTTGAAATCTTACATAAGAGCATAATGTAACTTTCTTTATATCTATTAAACATTGAAATCAATACCATCTACCATAAACTGAATAATTACAAGGTGACAGAAAATGAAAGGCTATGGACAGATAGGGCTGTTATTTCTGCAAGTTGTACTGATGATTTGGTCAATAGGAATATGATGGTGGCATAGGACAGATGTTTGTGGTAATATTTAGAGGTCATTGAGGCCCATGACCTAGGTGAATTATGGCTGACATGATGAAATGAAAAGGCAAAATAAACAGGAAAAGTACCATTTGAGTGTATGATAATGATAGTGGAGTAATTTGATATATAAATGATTAGAAAAATCATATAAAAAGCATACATACACTCACCTACAAGGCTTAGGCACATTAGTATCCATAATGGCACAAACACAACCTCCCATGACCAATGTATAAATGTATCCAGCTTCAATGCCAAGAATATAAACTGTAGAATATTTACAGCACAAAATAATTCAAGCTGAAAAAAATATATAAATAATTATTCACATTTCCTCATCATCATCATCATCTCCTTATCCTACTCCCATAGGGTCGGTGCAATTATTCATGTTTCCTCATTATTTAAATTTTCTAAGACAATGTTTTTAACCAAAGAAAAAAACTACCAAGTACCTTGTAGTTAAAATAAATTATTATAGACTCGATGATTAACTTATACTCTAATTAATGCAGTTTTAACAATAAAAAAAATAGGAAAAAAATAATTAATTATAAAGGTAATATCTTTTGTAGATTACATTAAGTAGTAATTAGCTAGTCACTAAAATAATTAAAATTGAATACCTACCTCATAGCTACGATCATGTTTCACAGACCATATACAAATAGCAATGGATACAATGCTGATGAATATTAAAGGAATAAAAACAAGTATCCATAAATGTCTGCTTGTGCTCAACTGGTCACATACAAGGAGTTCAAACATCAACAAGATTAAATGTATAGCAAGACTTATTAGCATAGCTTTATAGTGAATGTAAGCTTCACCTTCTAATCTGAAAAGACAAAGAATATACATTAAAGTATGTACTCGGCATGACCAACAGTAATATACATTTTAAGTAGAATATTATTTCATTTTATTAAATTTCCGAAATATTTGATGAAAAAGACTCAGGGAGTTTGTTTTTAATAAAAAATAATGTCAAAAATATTATATAAAAGCAACAAATGGTAATTAGTAATTAGTAATAGGAGAATATAAATAGTACATTGTACAAACCTGAAGTGTGGGTACTGCCACCAAACATATGTGCCAACTGTGGCACCAAGAATAACTAAAAATTTCCATATCCATATCGGGGTAAATACAGCCCAGTACGACCATGTAATAGTTTTGTCCAATTTCAAAGCCAATAACGCAGTAAATATTAGCAAACAAGTGTGCACCACGAATTTGCTGTGAAAACAAACAATATTTGTCAGAATTGCGATTTAAAAGCAAGCCTTATTTTGTAATTTATTATATTACCTGGGATTAAAATCCTGAAACAATGTCTGTAAATTCATTTCCATGCACATTAGGTCAATGACAATTTAAATAACATTTCATTTTATAATGGTTTTCTTCAGCTTCATTTATTTTTGTGAGCGTAAATTAATTATGTCACATAACACCAATACCATAGACAATTTATAGTTTTTAAAGTCACAGAGTATGTAAAACGTAAAGATGAATGTGATCATACGGAGGTAGTCACGGCAATACAAAGCAAACAACACAAGGTCAAAATGGTAGGAACCGGTAGAATTCAATTTAAAAAATCGATTAATCAAAATCAAATTGTCAAAGTCAAGTCAAATTTCAAGAAGGATAGTTAGGTTTTGTAAGTTATAATAATTCGGATTGTAAATATTAAATACGAAATACTAAACACTATTTAAAGACGTTGTTACCGTTATAAACTCCTCATAAGTAAAAATGGCTTCTCCGTCTCCAAAGTCGCCAGAACAGAGTGAAAAGAACAAACAGTATGACCGGCAATTACGGTTGTGGGGTGATCATGGTCAATCTGCACTAGAAAATGGGCATATCTGTTTAATAAATGCAACAGCTTTAGGAACCGAAATTCTAAAATCTATAGTTTTACCGGGCGTAGGCGCTGTTACTATTGTAGACGACAATATTGTGAGTGATGAAGACATTGGAAGTAACTTTTTCTTAGAATGTTCAAGTAAGAATTTGAATAGGGGATCAGAAGCGCTGCGATTGATAATAGAGCTAAATCCGGCTGTACAAGGGTATGCTGTTCAAGAACCTACAGATCAAATATTACTAGAGAATCCAGATTTTTATAAAAAATTCAGTGTGGTGATTGCTACATCTTTAAGTGAGAAAACTATACAAAACCTTTCAAACCATTTGTGGGAGATAAATGTTCCTTTCATATTATGTAGATCTGTTGGCTTCTTAGGTTCATTTAGGATTCAATTAAAAGAACATGCTATTGTAGAAAGCCATCCTGATAATGAACAACATGATTTACGCTTAGATGTCCCATTCCAAACATTATATGACTATTTGAATAGTTTTGAAATAGAATCATTGGATTTAAAAGATCATGGTCACATCCCTTGGATTGTTATTCTGTACAAAGCAGTTCAAAAATGGAAAACCACAAATTCAAACAGATGGCCTATGAGCAGAAAAGAGAAAAACGAGATTAAAGCAATCATAGATCAATTTAAAAGAATGGATGATAATGGTATGCCAATTTACGAAGAAAATTTTGAAGAAGCCCTAAGAGCTGTTAATACTGCACTGACACCAACATTTTTACCAGTAAAAATACAAGAGCTCTTGTATAGCAGCTCAGCAATTAATTTATCAAAAGAAAGTTCACCATTTTGGATCATGTGTTCTGCATTGCGGACATTTGTTGAAGCTGAAGGGAAAGGAAAACTTCCTGTTAGGGGTACACTCCCAGATATGACAGCATCAACAGATCATTATGTTACTCTACAAAATATTTATAGAAACCAAGCTGCAATTGATTCAGAAATAGTCTACAGAAAGGTCCAAGAAATTGTTATCCAATTGCACTGTGACCATATAAGTGAATCTGAAGTAAAATTATTCTGTAGACATGCTCATGATTTGCATCTAATTAAAGGATCTAGTATAGTTGGAGAATACCAGTTTAATAATACAGTATCATCTTACATTGCGCGGTTTTTGGAAGAACCTGATGTTATGATGGTGCATTATATTCTACTCAGAGCAGCGGAAATGTTTCGGTCCGAACATTGTAGAGCACCAGGTGAATGGGAACCAGAGAGTGATATATCTAAGTTAAAAACATGTGTTTCTAAGCTATTAACAGATATTTCTTGTTCACCATTTCCTAAAGATGATCATGTACATGAAATGTGCAGGTATGGTGGTGCGGAAATTCATAGTGTTTCAGCATTCTTAGGTGGCTGTGTTGCCCATGAAGCTATAAAAATTGTCACCAAACAATATAAGCCTGTGAACAACACTTTCATATATGATGGAGCTTCAACTAATACAGCCACATTCACATTTTAATAGTGATGTTTAATGCAATATAAGTTTTGAAAACTGTATTCCTACACTATTTATAACATTAAATGTTTATGATCAACAAGTATTTTATTCATTTACTAGCTTTTTCTATTACATTCCATTGCACATATGCTTTTACTAGCTATCACCCACAATATTGTTTGCAATTAAAAAAAAAACTTAATATGTAGTCTGTGTGTTCTTCCAGACTATGTTCTGTATCTGTGCCATAATTCATGGAGATCCATCCATTAAGATGTTACTTTCTAGTAAACATCAATCCATCCAAGCTATCACATTTGATAGTTTGCAAGCAATATGGAGCGCTTTATAAATATTTTAAAATAGAACAAAGGGGCCCATTTATGGATATGCAAGATATTGCAATTTGATTGTTGAGATTGAAATTTGCCACATTTTTGCCCAGGTTTTAGTTGAACAAGTTACAGTACATAAATAGATTTGACTAAAAAAAGGTTAAGAAAAGTTATATTCAGAAGGGAATAAAGGAATGGGTGTGAATGTGACAGCTTATATTGTCAATTGAGAATATAAATAAGTCGCATTATTCATCAAAGTTGTGTATTTTCAGTAAGGATCATAATCATTTATAACCTTAATATCAAGATAGAAAAGAAATGTCAGAAAACATTTGCAGTAACAATTTCAACATAAATTAGATAAAATAAAACATATCACAAGACTAAGAATAATTGAAACAAACTATACATTTGGCTAAAATCCACATGGCAGGATCTTTAGGTTATACCATCTTAACAACAGTAGGTTTTACTTTATACATATATGCCGGAGACTAGAATGTCTCTAAAATATACAACACAACATTGACAATTTCTCTTTATTTACCTACTTATTTCACCTTAGCCATAATTTCAATCGCAATGCATCTACACCATTGAGATAATATCGAAATAAGCGCTTGTCCCTGACAAAACCCAAATTCTCATATAACTTGAGCGCAGGCTTATTTGTTATTTCTGTTTCCAGCACAACTTCATCAGCATTGTCATTGATCATTGCCTGTAACAGATAAAAATATCCTTTATGAGTATATGCATAATAGTTATCATACAGGGTAAAATATCTATAGAGCCATGGAACAAGTTTATATCATAAACACGGATCATATTATTCTTGAATTCTGTCTATCAGAGAAGATTTGTTCTTTTTTCCTATTAGAAAAAGAACAGATCTTCAATCACTTGAATAGTGTTTTTTTATATTTTTAAAATTAAGATACGTACCTGTATAGCCTTTTCTACCAGCCGAGAACCAATCCTCCGTTTCCTGTATTGTTTGTCAACAGCCAACATTGCAATGTAGCCTCTTTTAACAATATTACGATGCATATCTAACTTACATACAATGGCACCAATACATTTCCCTTCATGTGTTGCCAAAAAGCAAAGCTTAGGCCAGTTGTGTATAAAATATCTATAAGTATAGATGGAGTAAGGTTCTGATAAATCTTTTTGTATTAGTCTCATAATCTCTGGCATTTGTAACTCAGATTCATATGATATAATGTCAATGTCGTCTATCTGAGCATCGTCAGAATGGCTGGACGTGTGGCACTCCCCTTCACCATTATTATATGAAGAGCAGGCTGCATCACTGTTACAGTTATCTGCTACTTCTTCTGTACACTGTAACCTATTTACATGTTTTGTAACTTCACAGAGGATTTCTTCTTGTGCTTCAGACTTGATAATAGAACCGACAGTCAGTTCTTCGCCAGAATGTGCACTTGTACCATTGGTTATGTTACTTTTAACTTTAATATTAAGAGTATTTGCTAATGCTTCGTTTAAATTTTCCTGAATAAAATTATCACTCGTTTCTTCAGTCGATTCCGCAGGATCTTTGGCCTTTTTATTTACGTTCTTCGTGCCCTTATATTTCTGACTGCATTTAATATTCTGTAAGTTTTCATCTGACACTTGATTCATATTGATGTACGTCTACCTATTTTATTTACACATTCACACGACGATAAGCTCATAGGAATACCAGAAAACTGTCCGGATTATACAAACAGTTGCTCGTCAAAATTGTAATAGACTATCACCGACATCTTGGGATAAAAGATTTAATTCATTGTAAAAGTGATCGGAGTATACCAATTTTCGCTTTGAGATACAAGTGATGTTTATTATTAAAATATTTAACTAAGAAACAATTCATATGAAAATATGTCTAGAAATATAGTAAATTTAAGAGAAGTCCAAGTTTAAGCCTTCCACAATCACATTGCAAAAAAGAACAATGTTGCCATATCACACTGTAAAGCTTGGCAGGAGGGCTTATTCTACGTTCATAAATACAAATCTGAAAGTCATGCAAGAACATTGAAAGGTTATTATGGAACAGGAACAGGATTATTTAAAATACTGATTTGTGATTTTTCACAAAAGATATCTTATTAACTTTGTAACAGATATTTCTTAGTTATATGTACTAGAAAATTAATTTAATTGAATCAATCTTTTCACAACTGGTAAATCGATGTAGATTTTTTAAGTTTCAGTAGGTCCTTGGACAGTTTAGAATTTAGTTTAAGTGTTTTGTTAGGGGGCGCTGTCATCGGGTTTCATGTGCGTTTTATGAAGTTATATGTATTTATTTGATACTAGCAGTTACGCGTGACTTCATCCACGTGGAATTAAAAAAAAGGACAAAATGTAGCCTATGTTACTCTACGACAACGTAGTTTTTAATGGTTAATGAATTTTTAAAATCGGCCCACTAGATTTTGAGTTATTTTAAAACATACAAAAATCCAAATGTTTTCTTCTGATAACACTAGTATGGCTTACTACGAATATAGATTGATTTATTTATTGACTTACTTATATGCTCTTTGTTTATTACAAATAAAAACGTAAGTTCAGTAATTAATTTTTAAACATCGCACCTGTAAATATACCAATTATAGCGTACAAGTGTACATTATAAACGTATTGAAGTTGACTATTTATTTTCAACAGGCGTTTTATCATTATATTTTTCTTTCAAATAAAATGTAATCTGTAGCAGGCAAATCACCACTGGGCTGATTTCACTTATTTCATACGTAATACATAGGACAAAGTATTGTAATAATTAAATGATGTTTTGTAAAATAAAACATCTAAGATGAAAACGGTTATGTTAACGCCATCTGTTAAGTCTTCATTAAGCTAACTCTAATAAACCAATGTAATAACATCTAACGTTATCCATTGTTATTAATTTTTGTATTTACAAACACTAGATACTAGATCAACAGTTAAGACTGCAATGTGTCTACCTGGTGGTCGTAGGAATAGTCATTAGGTAAAAATTGAAAATGAAAAAATGTTTTATTGAACACAACAAAATATGATGATTTTTAAAAACCACAAATGTTTGTATAACTTCTGTATTCAATTGTTTTTTCATTGCCATTTCGTGGTTTACTTAGCAGACATAGGGGAAGGCCCTTCCTGAAGCGATTACTATAATTACCCAACTGACTTAGGAGGGTAATGTGTTATTGATGCAATACTAAATACTGTACTGTTAGTGAGACTACATCTAGCCTAATATGAACCACGTAAATAATAAAGTTTAGATAGCATTCTAAGCAGTATGCGTACGTATGTAGTAATATAGTGGTGTTCACAATGACGTCATGGAGAGAAGCAACATGGCCGCCCAAAGCGCGCGCGTGTTACGTCGCGTCAGGTAGAATGCTCAATTCTGCATGAGGGCACGAGTACTCGATTCGACTCGAGCCCGAGTCTCGCTCTCTCGACTCGAGAAGTCGGCAGCGGCACACGAGCACGAGTTCAGTCAAGTTCAGTTCAGTACCCGGTTAACAGCCGGCGAGGCGGCGGCGTGATATGGCGCTGTAAATATCAAATACGCGCACGCCGCCTCTACGCGATTTTATATCATTTGTAAATACGCTTATACACAAATTGTTGTGTTAAATTAATAAGTGACGGTGGACTTAAATAAACGTTTATCGCTTCTATTACTGTTTGATTGGCTCAAAATCTGATTGGATTTTTTAATTAAAGATATAGTGCATTCGCGTACTAATACGGTAAATCACGTGAAAATTTATGTAGTCAGCTAATCATCAGGTACTGGTGACGTTTATGAGAAACATAGATAAAGCTGGTGTGTTCGAAGATAGGTAACTAATGTTAGCCTACGTAACTTACTATGTATAGAAGTGATACAGTACAATACTGAAAGGTTTCAATACAAACCTACTTGGTGATGTGTTAGATATTCCATTTTAAGAATTGATGATTTCAAAAACAACAATGGCGGATCGAGATCGTCCTGCGAAAACCCCAATAAGGGTGGGTTTTTATGATATAGAAAGGACTATAGGCAAAGGAAATTTTGCCGTTGTTAAATTAGCGCGACATCGAATTACGAAGACTGAGGTAAGACAGAATTTTTGTGTTTTTGTTAAATACTATTTTCAATACAGTTTTTTAAATAGATATACTTAGGTATATTAAAAACAATATTATTAGTAATTTCTACTTACCTACGTAAGAATGAATTTTTACGTTTTATTTAAACAAACAGAAAAAATAATTATGTAAGTATCTTTTGGTATGATCACATTGTAGAACTAGAAGTACTTACGAGTCAATTATGGTTACTAAGGGAGTCCCTTATATAAGAAGGTATAACTGCTGCAGTTAGTGATAGAAGGCTAGTGTAGCCTACTTGGTTTTCTAACAGTGTGACATTTTTCCCTTTTTAGTAATTATCGTGAAAACCCGAAAATTGCTAGGAAATAATGATTAGATAAACAAGTTTAATTGCATGAAAATATTGACGCTGGAAGAGATTTATAGGCGATGTTTTATTAAATAACAAACAAAAAAATACTTAGTATGTCTCGTGTTATCTTGATTTTAAATTTTATTGCTTAAGCGTAAAAAAGTTTTCTACATTATCAATAAATAAACGTAGCCGTGGGTTTTCATTGCCGAAACAACAGTCAAAAATTTTTGTTATCTCATTTTTGGTAAGGGAATAAAGGGGATGGCTATAGAATTTTGTGCAGGTGTTTTATTTGTGGAAACTGTCGGTAGCATTTTGTTAATTAACAGTACTATAATTTTATAACATGCGATTCACGGATACATGCGAAAATCACACTAACATTTTGACAAAAACAGGCGAAAATTGTTGTACTTAAGAGTAACTTAGCGCGAGAGCCGTTGGTAAGCGCTGATTAAACTACTTATGTTATTTTACGAAGTTAGCAATTATTATCCTAACATATATTATGTTCAAGATAAAAAAATAGCAATACTTATACGGATCTCGATGCGAGTTTTCTTATTTTTGGTGTAATTTCACTGAACAGGTGAACGCCCTTCTCGTTAAGTTAACTCGAAGGTGCCTTTTGCCTACGTTTTTTTTGTGATTCCGCCTGATACGAATTGAATTGCAAAATATCATCGTCTGGGTTGGCTCAGCGCGAACCTTGGTAAGGAATTAATGTGGGCGCTTTACATGAGGTACGTTTGGGTTTACGCGTTGGTGGACATGTTTATCGCTATTGTTTCCTGTTGGATATGACTCATTCTAAAAGGACGGGGAAGTTTGATTTTTTTGTATCAAAAGTTGCTCGTAATCATTTGATACTTGTTAATCTCTTTATTGATTTAGAGATTATAAGAGCAAGTTTAAATTACAACTAAAAATTGCTTCGCAGTTCGCATACATAAAGTCTAACGGATATTTAATTATAACATCTTTTAATTCCTTTATCGTAAATGAATTTTTACAGATTAATTTCGTATAGTAATAACGAGTGTATTAAACAATATGAATTCCATCTAATCCTTGTCATGAAATTTCAGTTCCTTTGTTTTAATAGACAATAAAGTTGATTCATTGAAATGTGTATTATCTAACGCATACGTAAACTATGATATGGACATCGAAATAATGTTTAGGATATGATGAGATAATGGAATGTCGATAGTGAATGGATTAGAATGTTGGCCTCTAAAACGTTGTTAGTAAAACAATTGAATATTAAAACGATTATATCTAGATCATGCAATAAAGTAACAATTGAAAAACGCATTCTTCTGATGTCCAGTGACCTTTGGTGTCGTTTACACCTTCATTATTTACGGAGACCTTATCTTTTACCCATTTATGATGATGTATTAGGTAAAGAAAGAATTGCTAAATCTATATCTATACTTCTATACTAATATAATAAAGCATATACACACACTACTTTGTGACGAAGAATGTCAGCAATCACAGCATATCATTAGGTTAAATATTTTCAAGTTATTAAACTTACGGGGGTAAAAAATTGGAAAACCCTTCATGTGGGAAAGGGACCATAAACTACAAGCTGCATTAAGGAAGTAAGGTTATTTTAAGCCGCACGGGAACAACTAGTGTCTGATATTAATGCGAAAATAATCTAAAACTCTCTGATGCGTAAAGTCTAATTATGATTATGTCAACGTTAAGACAAAGACTTTAATACCACATCAATCAATATAGTTATGTTTATAGATACACCGGTAACATTTTGATATCACATTTTTACAAGGATCTAAGCTTTTCAGATATGTGAAAGAAGATTTATCTTTACTTACAGCTATGTATTCTTCAGAAGGTAAGATCATCACAAACGAATTAGAAGAATCAGTAACATGTGAAGTTGGGAGAGGTATGGTTTTATACAAGTTATATTCTAGGACACTGACTAAAGGTAACTTAATTACGTAAACTAATTTATTGTCAACATAGTAACAGATTAAACTAGCAATATTTAGTAAAATATGGATATTACTGATTTCGAGGCTTACTGGAAAATCTCTATATTTAGGAATTATTTTAAGGTTACT
>NW_013525517.1:0-1297 GCF_000836215.1 Papilio polytes
TAAGATAGATTAGTTTGATAAATGACGCATATGAAGTATCGAATTAAATCTGTATGAATGCAAATACCGTACTTATTAGACAGGTATCGTAGTGACGATAGAAAAACGCATAGCGAACAATTATGAACTATCGATATTCGGTTTAAATAAAATTTATCGAATTTAACTAAAATTATTATTTTCTTTTTAACTAATTTAGTGGACAATTCTAGTATTGATTATAGTGTAGAGAATTTAGCGATGACAGAAATAATAGCGAAATCCAAATCGATTACGTACGGCTGTATTAGTAATATTTTTTTTCTCTCATTATTTGTAATGGTTCTGTAGGTCATTATTAATTTGAGAAAACAGTTTCTTTTATTCCTAAGTTATAACTATGAATCTGTCGATTCCAACTTCTTTAAGGATAAAAATCGAAAATCGATAAGATTCATGACTGATTACATATATACACAACCCATCCCTACTAAATTTCAAATAAATTGTCAAACTAATCCATTTTATTTAGACAAACTATAAATACTACCATACTCTTTACTGTGTTGACATGATATTGTCACATGTCAAAATTAAAAAAAATGAATTAAAATGAAACCGAAATGTCACAACTTTTCAAATCGTATTTTCCTCTTTTCTTCTAACTTGGTGTATTTTTTGAACCCCTCATAATAATTCTCTCATTGTTATTTGGATATTTATCACGGACTCTGTCTTATATTCCTTACGTAACCAATTAATGTCACGGTGATAGAGTGACGTCATTGCGGTGGATTTTGTTTACTTTTCATATGTTATTAAATTAAAAACACGAATTCAATATGTGTTTAAAATAATAAATACATTGACTTAGAAATAATTTTGCTTACAGTTGTTTTATTACATATTTGTTTCGAATTTAAGCAACCAAATCCCTAGCTGTAATATGTTTTATCCAACTGGAACCATCGCTTTCACGAAATTAACTCGACAAAGATCGAAATGTTTTGACATACATAACTAAATTAAGTACCTAAATTGACCTTTGTAAATAAATGTAAAGTTTGCAATTCATTTGAAAATTTGTTAGGGATGGGTGGTATAAAATCAAAGAGATTCAAAAATTATATATAGAGTAGGCATAGTTGATACCTCACTTG
This sequence comes from Papilio polytes, assembly GCF_000836215.1. NCBI lineage: Eukaryota > Metazoa > Arthropoda > Insecta > Lepidoptera > Papilionidae > Papilio > Papilio polytes. The sequence goes on from NW_013525517.1 coordinate 1,140, forward strand.
AAATGTTTTTCACATAAATCATTAACGCTGTCTATTGATAGATCCCCAAAACCGCGTCGCAATATAATTAACTATATTTTAATTAATTACCAGTGGGTGTCACTAAAACATTTTTATATGTTTATTTAATTTTGTAATACTGTTTATTTTATAATAAA
>NW_013525518.1:0-768 GCF_000836215.1 Papilio polytes
ATTGATTTTGCCCGTGATTCATTGATTCATTGTAGAAAACCGGCTGGCTGTGCTGTATAGTGTTCTGTATACGTTTGTTGCACCGTCTGCATTGCGCCTGCCTGAACTCTATATGCACTTGTAAAATAAAGTAGCCCAGATCTAGCTAGATTTCAGTTCGGTCTGTACTCCTTTGGCAACATGACGTCTGTCGTGGATGAAAGGTGTGGTCAAAATGCAATATTTTTACATATTTTGTGAACGTTTTTACATAAATTGTTCCTTTTAGGGTTACTGATGAAGTGGAAGCCTTGGTGGCTATTTTAATGGACGATGTCATCATAAGAAGAGTCGGTAATGTGCCTACTGTTATTGAAACAGTCGTCAATCCGCTAACTGGGGAAGATATTGATCAGCAATATGTATGTGTGACATTGGTGGTTCAATTGACCCCGAACTATCCAGATACGAGTCCCGATGTAGTCCTCAGGAATCCTAGAGGATTAGACGATGATCTTATAGCCAGCATTCACTCGCAAATCAAGATAAAGTTAGCAGATTGCCTGGGCCAGCCCGTTGTTTTCGAGCTTATAGACGTAAGTATATTGCGCTGTATTTTGGGAGAGACTATTGATTTTTTGCTCCTTAGTTATTTTGATCATCTGTTATAGTAATATTGATGTTTTTATATTAATATTTCATTATTTACTATCTTTCATATGCTTAAACATTTTCAAAAAACAAATGGCCCAGTTACCATATGTCAGCACAACCTTAACACTGAAGTCA
>NW_013525519.1:0-1090 GCF_000836215.1 Papilio polytes
TAGTTGTGCCCGTTTGTGTTAAAATTAGCATTAAGAATAGTCTTTATAATAAGTTGAACTGTATAACTATTTTGCTGGCAATAGGACTTAGAATAAATTTGTTATTTTTGTTAATTTGTTAACTCCCTATTATTAAGTTGTAAATTATATGACATATGCCTTTGTCTTTTGGCAAAGCATATTAGACTAAGACAAGAAATAACTTTGAGTTATTATTATTATTGTAAACATCGTTTATATTTTGTGACTCGTGTGTGCCAGCATAGTTGCAGTACCTATTACTTTTACTTTTACTTTTATTACTTGACGTTTTTGCCTCTAGATGTTTGGTTTCAGAACCCCTAAAAAACCTAAGAATACATACTTGGACATGCCCAAACCAGCCGCTGAAATGAATGTGAGACGCAGCATAGGCGAATGGGAGGCGGCCGGTGCTGCGACAAAATCAACACAAGACGAGACAGAAAGACTAGAGACAAGCTCCTCATCAACACTCTCGCAAAGTGGAAAGCCAGAATCTGACAAAACTACACCAACCAAATCAAGCGCCCCAGCCGCGGATAGCGGCAAAAGCCGTACCGCGGAAGCCAGGGCCTGCTATAACAAGGCAAAACGCCACCTCAATAACTCCAGGAACCTGAAAACGGAAATTAAAATTGCAATTAATGAATCACTGACACGTCTCTACAATATAGTAAAAGAGTTAGACATAAAACCCGCTAAGAACATCAGTCAAGACGCGACACCAGAACTATCACAAACAGACCAAAACACCCCAAACCCTGCAGCCCCCGTCGAAATAAATGCTGAATTCCTGGATAAATTAAAAGAAAACTCAAGACTACTGCTGGAAAATAATAAGAGAATGGCAGAATTAAAGGACAAATTAGATACACAAATAAATACATATGCAAGCATCACGGAAAACGGAAGGAAAAATATTCAAGACAACAACAAAAAATTAGAGAGTTTAAACGAACTATTAGAGAAACACTTGACAGAAAAACAAATGACAAACGACAATGACAGAAGAGCGACTCCTAAACAAGCGACTCTTCATTCCATTGTCGTCACTTCTAAAAATGACCAG
>NW_013525520.1:0-812 GCF_000836215.1 Papilio polytes
ATTGACCAATAAGTTAGTTTAGGACTATTGTCAAGTTATTTTAAGTTTTAGAAAGTTGACGAATTCCCCGACATGATCGCAATAAGGACCCCGGTGAAGAAGAGTGGCGCCCAGGACCGGAGCCCAGCTGGAAACAGAGACCAAGTGGCCATAGACTCATCGCCAAACATCGACCAAGCGGCCCAGGTCCTGAGCGTCAGGAGAAGTGTTGGGGAGTGGGAAACAAGCGGAGATCCCATTACCCAGACTTCCCCTAAGAAAACGGCGAGGGTGGTGCGCAAACGTATAGCACCCTCACAAGAGAGGGTGATAATAGTGCCAGAGGAAACTGAAGGCCCCTCCCAGAAAGAAGTTTTAGGAGGACCTCGAGACAGGTTAAGAGAAGCGCGAAGTTGCCTCGTTAGGGGTAAAAATCATCTAAATAGCGCCCGAAACATAAAGAATGAGATCAAGGCAGGGGCCATCAGTGCCATGGAAACGCTTTACCGGCTAGTCAAAGAAGCTGAAGCTGAAATAAGTAAAAGTAAGAAGATAGAGGACACGGAACAGGAGAGGCAGGAAGAGGGATCGAAGGAAAAGGAAAGCCTAGGCTCACCAATTTCGCAGACCCCCCAAACTGCCTCCCCTGATAAGTACATTAGAAAACAAGAAGAGATGATGAAGAAGTTGGAAGCACATAGTATACTGCTGGAAAGGAATACGAAGGAGGTAGAAGCCCTCCAGGAAGCTCTGAGACTGGCCGGTAATAGTGTGAAAACAGGGCAAGGTACTTACGCAAGTGTAGTAGCAGCAGGCACCACCCTGAGACCGCC
>NW_013525521.1:0-600 GCF_000836215.1 Papilio polytes
ATAAAATTAATAATGGGGAGATATTGTCTCCGAACTATAACATCTACCGCAGAGACAGATGCTCATCTTCAGAAGCAGGAAAGGAGGGCGGTGGTGTACTTATCGCCATATCAACGTCGATCGCTTCGTTTCGATTAAAAGACTGGGAAAGTAACATTGAGGACTTGTGGATCTGCTTCAAAGCATCTTTATGCGGAGAAACTAAAACGGTTAACCTCGGTGTGGTCTACCTTCCACCTCCTGTTTCTTATTCTACGCTGAACGGTTTCATAGATAACATCTCCACAATGATGGATATAACATTAAGCCCTACAATTATTTTGGGGGATTTCAACCTCGGTTTTTTAGAGTGGAAGAATCCTGATCATACGAATTCATCGGGGCTAATACCGGGGAACTATTCTAATAATCTAGGTTACTCTTTAGTTGATTTCATGGCCATAAACGATTTAGTGCAGTATAACTATGTAAAGAATACGAATAATAAAATATTAGATCTAGTATTTTGTACCTCCAAAATTGGTCAATGTTCTGTTGAAAAATGTCCCGATCCCTTGTCTAACGTTGATAATCATCACCCCCCTTTAATAATTAATTTAA
>NW_013525522.1:0-6716 GCF_000836215.1 Papilio polytes
AAAGTCACACAAGTGAAGACCTTGGCTTTGTTTCTCAATGCTGACATCACATGTAAAATGTTGTAAAACTGCAGACATGTCTTGCTTAATTTATGTCAATACATCTTTAGTGTATATTGGGCATTTTTATGTTATTCCTAAATTATTTGTTTGATTTTTATTAATTGGTTTTAGGAACCCCTTTTTGATTTCATACTGTTAATAAATATTTGTTTTATCCATAAAGCCGTCTAATAATCTCTCTTATAGTGTTATAAAGAAGTATACACACGAAACTATTTTAGGCTTCATATAATCAGCTTTGTCTAATTAGATTATACATTTTTTAATACAGACATACACTAATAAAATCAAAAACATGTGGCTTACGCTGTAATTTTTTTAGTATCCTGAAAGATTCTATTTTCAAATCATCTCCATAGATGTCGCTGTTTTATAATAATCTTTCGCCATTTTCCCGATCATACCCTCTAGATTTTCATTAAGGTGTTCATATTATAATATTGTTGTCTGTAATAATAAAAAATAATATTTAAATCTAAATAAATGATATTAAAAATGTGTGTGCAATATTCAAACGCATCAAACGCTTTTATCGCAGTCTATAATTAACCTCTCGTTCCTGAATATCCGCGATTCGGGATGCTGGATTTTTCATTGAAACGTCTCTGGTTAGTAATCTCGTCATTTTTCATACAGACTGACGTACAGGACTCCGTTCGCGCGCTCGTTTGTTTATTGGTGAAGTTCTTTTTTTAAAATTTCAAGAACATCGCGCGTTCGAAATTGTTACGTTCCGTTTTACAATATCTCTGTGAATAGTGAACAATGCGGTATTGTTTAATTAACCCGTTGCAATGACATTAGATAGATTAGTGTCTCCTTTTCTTTGACAAAAGAATGAAAATAAACAACATTTTCATTGCTCTTAATTAATTTAAAGTACTAAAGGTTAAAGGAGTGCAGTCAGGCTTTTTGTTTTTAAAACATTTGCAATCGTAATAACCGTTGATTCATATTAGTAGGCGCCGTAATGTCTACTTAAATTTTGCTGTTTTCGTAATGGTTGCAACTTATTTTCATATTTCCTCATTCTTATCTTTAGTGGGTGTATGGCCTGGCAGACGCCCAAATAGTGTTATTGGTTGCATCATACAAGTGACGTGATTTTTGTTTGTATTCAGTTAACGATAAGGATTTTAGATTATGCTAAGAAACTATCTACCGCCAAACCTCAAACTCCCTTCATTATGTGGAAGAGAATATTTGTAATATTTTCATCCATTCTTCCATACTTTCCGGTCTTTTTCTATCTTTGTATCTATGTATATTTACTCTCGGTACTTTCTTGTTTATTATATTTGTACGAATGGATATTTTCACTAACGTTTTCCCGCTTAAATTCACTTCCTAGTCCATTTCACTTAGTGACTTCGACTTGTCGAGGCACTACATCTATTCTAATCAAAGTTCTCTCGTTTAAATATACGATTTTCTCAAGCTTCCACAGACTAAATCCACATTCCACAGACAAATGAATATCTAGAATAAAATATCTTGCACTGATTGTTAAAGTGTACAACCAACAAAGCAAGTACTCTGTCTGAATTTAAATCATCTTTACTGCTACCTATTGCTTTATTACAATGTTTTCTTTTTAAAACAAAATCTAATTACTGCGTACTTGTATACAGGTCCAGGTCAATGTCCTACAACTATAAAGTCTCAATAGACAGTCCGTGACTCTTAATTTTAGATACGGCTTTAGAAAATAAGTAATAAAACGGATATGGTGGCTTCTAGCGAGACTTGTCTGTATTATCCGAGAATCATTGGGTGACTCAGAGCAATTCTATATTTACTAACATCTATTGCGGTTTTCTCTATTTTCACAACACGTCGAGACTCGAGTAATTAATGTATAATTTGTACAAACTTATGAAAGCGATAGACGTGAAAGGTTAACATTGTAGTTTCTGCATCTATGTAGCCTTTAGGTAAATAGAATCAATCTGTACTAATATTATAAAGAGGAAAGAATTGTATTTTTGTATGTATTTCAACTCAAAAACTACTGGGACCATTTTATAAATGCTTTCACTGTTAGAAAGATAATTTATCTGTGAGTAACATAGGCTATATATCACGTGGAGGAAGTCGCGAGCAACAACTAGTGCTTTAATATTTTTCGTATATAAAATAAAGTCTGACGTGTCTTAAAAGATTCATTATCTTAGAATATCATAGGCTGTATTTATTGTAATTTTATTTAATACAGATTAAACGATATCGCGTGCAAAAGCTATTATGTTTTAAATAAATCATGACTAAGGTAAATGGAACAATTGATTGATAAAATAAAATGATTTTAATATTCCGTGATGACTGCCAAAAATAAAATGTCCCTTTAAACCCTGGTAACTTGCAGATACGAGGCGCGTAGACGGAAATAAACAAAGCATACATACGCTGCATTTCTCGCAATGTGCATCCAAAGCTTCTTTTTTCAGCATCTAATTCGGGACGTGGCCGCGCCAGTCTCGGCGTGCTCAGCACACATCGTGCACACTTACGTTAAATCGAAGATTCTCTTTTTTATTCATCTAATTTATATGTTGCCAGTACTTGTACGTAAACACCTATACAACCTCTTTGTTGTGTCCTAATTAAAAAAAAACTCAAGCTTAACGCACTTTTTCTTGATAGTGTTTTATGGCGTGTTTTAGGTTATTTAATTTGTGTTCTCCCGATTTTTATGTGTTAACATATGGCTAAGCTTAGTGATTAATTGTGTTATTTACTTTTTAATGTTCCTAATTTAAATAGAACCCGACCATAGTTCTGTATCGGCCAGAGACATTGCGTTCCAAATTTATCTCGTAGAACAGCGCTATGTTGAAATGAACAAAAAAAAATGAGTGCGGAGAACTGATACTTTAAAGTGTTTAAAAAAAATACAGTGGAATTACTTTATGTGGATTAAACAGTTTTAATCAAATTAGTAGATTTGTATAGCACATTTAATATATGAACAAATTTAAACGAAATGGGAAAAAAGAAGAAACAGAACGGGAAAAAGAGCGGCAATAGATTTTTTCGCTGGATGAGAAGGTATGCATTAAAATTGTAATCAAAAAATAATTGAATAACGCATAATAAAATTTCTTTAATAATAATAACAAATTCATTATTACAACGCACGCTTTGTGTTTTGTAACAAAGGTGTTTACTAACTTTAAAACGCATGTTCGTGTGAAAATAAAAACAATAATATAGAAACAATATACTGTACACTTCTAACCCTAGAAACTTACGAATGTCGTCTCGCTCATTCTCCTAAACAAAATAGAGATAGCGATATAATTTAATTGGAGTGCTTGGGCAGTGGAAACTCGCTGTTAAATGCTACAGAATCATTGGTACATAAATACGGTTGTCATAAGTTCGTCTATTCAAAATATTAAACAATAGGTTTTTTACCTCCATTGTTGGCGGTGCAAGCACTAAAGGTTAAGTAAAAAAGTTTATAAGTAAAAAATATGTGCTATTAAATGAATGAGGTAAATGGTATAGTTATAGGACCATTGTTAACAAAATTTATAACAAACTTTTTTTAAGAATTGGCGCATTTTGAATTTCATATCTCAATAGCTTCATTTTAAATTTAATTTATATTAAACTAGCCTTCGCTTGCGACTCCGTCTGCGTGGAATTAAAAAAAAAGCAAGTAAATAGCCTATGTGTTCTTCCAGGCTATGTTTTACATTTATACCAAATTTCATCGAGATCCGTTCAGTGGTTTATGCTACAAACTCTAACAAACATCCATACATCTAAACTTTCGCATTTATAATATTAGTAAGAACTGAAATTAGATTTTTGTAGACAGTCGACAGCGAATAAGCAAAATTCAATATTAGTCTCAGTCAATATTATAAGTCTAATCCACAATTGTTATACTTCGGAATGTCAATGTTTTTTTATCTAGATATTACAGGATTCTTTGTCAATTCTTATCTAGATAACCAACAATCAGTTGCGATGCGCCGGTCCTCAAGGACGTAATTTACATTGCAATCCATTGTATATATGTGTCTACCCATATTGGCGCGAAAATATATGTCATCGCAAGAATAATCATACTAATGTTATAAATGCGAAAGTTTATATGGATGGATGTTTGTTAGAGTTTATAGCCTAAACTGCTTAACGGATTTCAATGTAATTTGGTATAGATGTAAGGGGTAGTCTAGAAGAAGACATAGGCTACTCACTTTAGCTTTTTTTTATTTCCACGCGAATGGAGTGGCCAACGTAAGCTAGTCTACTCAATAAGCAGAAATGCAACCGTATATTTTTAAGAGACCCTTTCTAAGTGAAAACATCTCGTGTGTTATGGTCATAGCCTCATATTAATAAAAAAAAAGTTTTCAATGGACATAATAACCGGTAATGTTACTTTCTCTCGCAATTTAAATGAAACTTAAAAAACAAATCATACGAATACGATAAAAACAAATCACATTGGTTTGTATTCAAATGAGTTTCATTTGTTTTTTCATTGCTTTAACACAAATGTAACACGAAGTGAAAGACCAAAAGAAACTGAATGTTCCCCAACTTAAAACGACAATGTTGCCACTGCAAAAAACATGCCAATGTTTCTTGGCCATCTGCCATATTTTAGACCTTTGTGCTGCGTACGATTTTTGGGTACGTGTGTTTTGTTTTGAAAGAAAAAAAGTTCTTTTAATTTTATGTTACTACTTTGATCGTAAACATTTATTGTTTCCATTATATTGATTATTGATTGAAATTCATTTAAATGGGTTTTCATAACTTTCTATATTGATTAGATTTTCTTTAAAGAAAGTAACATTTACTATGAGTCATAAAAACATTTTATTATATAAATGCCTATAGCTATTAACTATCTATTGACTAGTATTTCGTTAGTAAATTGCGGTATAAGGAAGACTACGACTGAAGTACGTGACTTATTCGCTGTTCACAGCGGTAAAATTAAAATCAAAACTGGGCTGCTCCTGGCGACATGACAAATTTATGCAGCACTACCTCATGTATTTAGTTTGCATTCGGATGCTTTACCTTTTGCTACTCTGATTTTGTATATTTATCTTATAACGAACCTAGAATGAAGGCAGATCTAGAAAGAGATTGAAAGATTGTGTGAAAGGTGACATGAAAAACGGGGTGATGATCCTACTGGAGTAGGATAAGGTAGGGGAGATGATACGAACATGAAATATAATCTGAGGAGATGAAATCTTTTCTTTTCTTTTAGTTATTGTGCTGTTTAGATGTAAAATGTGATTTTTCAAATTCCTTCTATCGTCCTTGATGTATTTGTGCGATTTCTTTTATTGTCTGATGTATGAATCAAACTATTGGTTTTTCATTTTATATCGAGAGAAAGTCGTTATTCCTCAATCGTTTTATTGTCTTAACTTTCTCTATTAGTTTCGATTCTGTAAATCAATTCTATTGTTATATCATGTTGCACATACCTGCTATCAAAGTAGCTATGTTACTGGGACTATTTTATAATTGTCGTGAAATATGTAATTTATTAGCCAGTTAAGTGTTGTGGGTTTTGCAAAAAATATCGCAGTTTCGCAATGTGCCCACGCTAACTTAATTTTATCCACCCAATGTCAAATTTTGGCTTGCTAAACTATTTATTGTATAAATATTTTGGTATTATACATGTTCAGTATAGATTTCGTGTGAAACCAATCAGGACACGCAATCAATCCCGATGGAAACCAGCTGTGTTTTGAGATTGCGATCACCTCGCGCCATGTGTGAATCTTGTCTCGTCACAACTAATTTACAGCTGTCGGTCCCGACAGTTGCAATTATTACATGTCCTTTTTTATGGTCCGACAATTGAAAGCAAATTATACCAATGAGTCCATGTTCTTCGAATTATGATAAGCAAGTATTATTTTTCATATCGATCGTGTTTTGTTTTTGTATGCAACCGATCATAAAGACGTTTCCAGATGCTTTATGTTTTATCTACTGGAATAAATTTAGATTTTTACAATACAGATTTTTGTATATGTAAAGACGCCGTGAGAACAGAAATAACCATAGTTCGGCGTTTACGTGGATTAGATGTAATACCAGTTTTTACAAAACTAAATGCAAAGCGCGCCCAGTTACACGAAGTTACAAGTCTTGCAAAACACTTTTACGTAAAACAAAGGAATGCAGATTCTATTTAAATCTGTTGGTGAGGTAACGTCAATCATGTTTGGATGCAGTGAACCGACTTGATAATTGTTCATAACTCACTTAACTCGATTAACAAAATGAACGGACCGTAAATGCATCAAGCACGCGACTTTCAACCGGGCACTTCGATAATTGACGCGTGTAATTGCTAATAGCTTTCCAAGGAAATGGGAAAACTGATTGCAATGGCTGCTACGTCGAAAGTGAACGATTTCTAGGAGCAAATATAATATCAAAGCATAAAACCCCTAATTCCAAATATATTGTACCGTTTTTAAATGTTTCGAGAGATGTGTAACCTTCACGACAATGACCACCAAAACATTCAAGATTCATTCATATTGAAATGTTATCTTTCTTATGAAATATATTAACAGTGATCGATATTTTATCTGTGATACAGTAGGCGGCAAAATCAATTGGTACACACTACCGATAAAATTGATAATAAAGAT
>NW_013525523.1:0-1001 GCF_000836215.1 Papilio polytes
ATAATTTAATAATAAAGATAAGTCAGGATCACTTTTAGTCTCAGTTATAAAAATTTCCCTTTGTTCGTTAGTACACTGTAGATATTTAGCAAGACCAACACAATGAATAACTTCAAACATATATGACTCATCAGTACTATTACATTCTAAATAATTCCGAGACAATAGATCAGCAATAAACATTAATTTGCCTTTAAGATATTTAAAATCCAAATCATACTTTAATAATTTTAGTTTCAACCTTTGCAGTCTGGGTGATGGTACTTCATGAATATGTCTATTAAGTAAAATTTCTAAAGGTTTGTGATCATTTAAAATTGTTACTTTTCGTCCGTATATATAATAATGAAATTTTTTAGTGGCCCACACAACACTTAATAATTCCTTTTCTATTTGAGAAAAATATTGTTCGCTAGCAGTTAAACTTCTTGAAGCAAAACAAACTGGTTTACCCATTTGAAGCAAACAACATCCTAAACCCCCTTTTGAGGCATCACATTGAATTTCAATATCTAGACTAGGGTTAAAATTTTGTAAAATTGGTGCTTGGCTTATTTTTTCTTTTATAAGATTAAATGCCTTTTCATGTACCTCTGTCCAAATCCAATCAACATTTTTCTTAAGTAAAAGTTGCAAAGGTGATGCAATATTAGCAAGATGTTGAACAAATTGTCTTAAATAGTTAACCATTCCTAAAAATGTTTGAAGTTCTTTCTTATTACTAGGGTTTTTAATATTTTTAATTGCTAAAACTCTATTTGGATCAATTTGCATACCTTTTGCTGAAAATATATGTCCAAAATATTTCACTTCAGTTAATTTAAATTGAAATTTATTTTTATTAAACCGAACATTACATTTTTCTGCTCTTTTAAAGACTTTTTCTAATATTAAATCATGCTCTGTTTCACTCTCTGCACATACCAACATGTCATCACAGTATATTATTACACCAGGAATGTCCCCAAAGGCCTTTTCATTGTATTTTTGAAATATTTCTG
>NW_013525524.1:0-884 GCF_000836215.1 Papilio polytes
CTTTATTAAGATTTCACCCGCGAATAAAAAGGATCTGTTTGTATATGGTTGAATACTCGATACCCTCTATTTGCGACTGTGGTAAACTTGTCCTCGTATTTAAATGATATAAAATTTAAAAACTTAAAAAAAACTTAACAAATACGAAAGAGTACTTAAAACCTAGTGTTACCCCTTGCCTTAATAACGGCTTCCATGCGATCTTTGATAGACCTTACAAGGGTCGCAACAGCTGGATCTCGAGCTCGCACGCGCCGTTTTTGGTCATTCCAGAGATGTTCTATTGGGTGAAGGTCAGGACTTGTAAATAATCCCGTACGATAGCCGCAATGTGGCAACGAGCATTATCATGGATTAACGTGAATCCATCCCCGACTATTTTGTCAATAATAAATTTATTGTGATATTTTTGTACATTTTAAATAGCTTGTTAGATGATCAGGCGAACTCTGTTACGCCTATAAATAAGCAGATTTTCGAATTTGCATCACGTAAATAGATGTACTCCTCAGAACGCAGTTTGGCTTGTTTCAACCTAATGAAAGTTTCTATTTTGAAATACACGTCGACGCAAAACTGCTGAAACAATCGACGATGCCGCAGCAAACAGTTGTCAGTATTTTGAGGAATCATCAAACATTAACATCTGCAACAAGGTACAAAGTTGCAAATTGCTTTGTTTAAAAATCTGGTTGGAGACAATTCTCTTCTCACCTTTGTATTACAGTTAGGTGGAAACAAGACACCTAAAATGTTGGCCTCTGAAAGAACAAGATTCTGTTACTTATACCATTGGGTGTTATAGGTTTTATGTGTTTTTCTGAGCAATTTTAATGGTATGCATGACTTGATGTAAATTTTAGAGCATCAAACACTATTTTAGT
>NW_013525525.1:0-1674 GCF_000836215.1 Papilio polytes
TAAATGCCTCTTCAAGGCAAACAGTGGGCATTCAGTCACAAAAACAAAAAAAAGCGGGGATATTTCTTGCACTGAACATATTGCAGTGAATCGAAAATATATTATTTACAACGAATGTTCTAAATACGTATTTTTACGTGACCCGCGCTCCAGCGACAGGCTGCAAATACGTAAAAAGACGTTCCCGCATGCCAAGTGTTAATAGGATAGTTTAGAATAAGGGAAAAGATTCAAAGATGTGTGTGATTTCAACCAACCCACAATGGGACGGCCTTGACTAAAGCCTAGTGGTCCTTTGGGTAGGCTGCGAGCTCCACAATGGGGTCATGTAGTGGGATGGTGATGAATTTTGGTACAACTACTTATGTATGTTCTCACACTACTTTAAACATCACAACAGTCTGTAAATTCAAATAGTATGTCACAAATATCTGATTTAAAAAGCGATTACACAAACATTGTAATTAAAACTACATTTTATTAGACAACAGGCGATATTGCATAGCACATAAAAATTGTTTTTGCTACATAGTTGACTATGACACAACGTATAAGGGCGGGTACACATAGTTCAAGAGGAGCGATCTATATTTATTTACACCGGAAGACGCGTCCACTGCGGACAGAGGTGGTGTGTTTCAGACTGGCAGGGTGCCAGACACTTGTAAGGTAGTGAACTTAGTGCGGTGAAGAGCGAGTGAGTAAAAAAATATTACCTTTTTTAAGGTAAAAATATTGAATTAAAAATGATAAAAACATGCACATGTTACTCTTCGTTAACGTTGCTTTTTATTAGTGAAAGGATTTTAAAAATCGGCACAGTAGTTTTTAAGTTATCTCAATACATACAAAAATACAAATCTTTTTTAGATAATATTAGTAAAGAGTATGTACGAGCAGGTAATAAAATAACTATCAGTACAGTTGTAAACCAAATAATTATAAAAGGACAGAAAAAACAACATGCTAATGGCATTTCACAATTATGGGAAGCAATTTTAACTTATTTAGTATACAAAAAACGTTGCAATAGAAAACAGAATAACTTTTGCTACAATCACTTGCACTTCACATCATATATAAATAAAATATGGTAAAACATTAACCAATAAATATACGATAAAATATGTCTTGAAACATCTTTTTTTTCAATGACTCTTAGTCGATCTAACTATACCAAAGTAAAAAAACTCCCGAACAGTTCTATTTAAAATATTAATTTCCGCTTTCCGCGTCTTCTATGCGCACAGTACTACCACTACGCGAGCCGCGATCCGATATGTCAATCGTAAACACGTTTATGTAACAACGGCCGCTTAATGGCCCGCTGTAATACACTACTGTTTGCAGCCTTTTTATATTATTTACCACAGTACTATATTTAACATAATGCAAGTAAATAAAAAAGTACGTAAATAACACACACACACAGTTTCCAAAAGTGTAGTATTCAAAATTTAAAATACCAAATGACAAATGCTTTTTAGTTCTTTTTTTGCATAAAAGACTTTAAACATTAAAAAGAATAAACGCAATGGCAAAATGTATTGTTAAGAAGAAAATTAGTACCGTGCTGCAGAATTGGCACAACACTAGATTATCGGCATAAACGTCACGTCCCTAGCTGACAGCTGTCAATGTCATTATGTGGTATATATGAGGGTATCTCAATAT
>NW_013525525.1:1877-2245 GCF_000836215.1 Papilio polytes
ACGGCACGAAAAGGATGAAGAGGTTCGTGGGACCTATGGTCAACCGTATAAATTACGGTGGAGACGTCGGCGGTTGTGTCGGTGGAGAACGGGCGCAGGGCGGAAGCAGCCGGGAGCAGCGGCGTGCATGCGGCGCCGGCGCAGGGACTCGGGCAGAGCGCAGCCGGCCAGCAGCGATAGGCATGAGGTCTGTCCTGCGGCGGCGGAAGTGGCAGAGCGCTTGCTGGTGCAACGGGAGGAGTATCCCAATGTTAAGTGTGGCACACGGGTGCAAAGTGGGACATGTAGCCGATAGTTTTGCGGAAGATGTGTGCGGTAACGGTTATTTAATTGAACATTAAGATTCGCACAATTATTTTTTTGTTAAC
>NW_013525525.1:2310-3887 GCF_000836215.1 Papilio polytes
TTTTCTATTTTATATCAGTTTGTTATTATGTTTTGGAATTATTGTTAACTTTAGAAAAAAATATTAGTTAGATGTTTTTGAGTTTAGCACATGCTGATGTTACCGTCAGTGTTAAAAGTTAGTTAGTATGATAAACGGCTAGTTTATGTGAAATGATTAAATATTAATTGAGTTTGTTTTTATAACATGAGCGTTTTTGTAAATTGTATTGTAGTATGTTTATGTAAATTGTTTTTTTTTTGTGTTACTTTGACATAGGTCGCAATTGGGCGATAGTTTGTCGGAGGTAGATGGTCGCGGTGGGCGACGGGTCGCGGTGGGCGACAGGTCGCGGTTGATGACTCTGCGGAGAAGGCAGAGGTGGACGAGGTGACGGTGATCACCGGGTCGCGGTTAGGCGATGACTCTGCGGAGTAGGCAGAGGTGATGAGGTTGCGGTGGTCACCGGGTCGCGGGTAGGCGACGGTTCTGCAGGGAATGCAGAGGTGGTTGTGGTTGTCGCGGTTTGGCGAAGACTCTGCGGAGTAGGCAGAGGTAGTTGTGGTGGTCGCGGGTAAGCGACGACTCTGCGGTGTAGGCAGAGGTAGTTGTGGTGGTCGCGGGTAGGCGACGACTCTGCGGTGTAGGCAGAGGTAGTTGTGGTGGTCGCGGGTAGGCGACGACTCTGCGGAGAAGGCAGAGGTGATTTAGGTGGTCGCGGGTAGGCGACGACTCTGCGGAGAAGGCAGAGGTAGTTTAGGTGGTCGCGGGCAGGCGACGACTCTGCGGAGAAGGCAGAGGTGATTTACGTGGTCGTGGGTAGGCGACGACACTGCGGAGTAGGCAGAGGTGGATGAGGTGGTCGCGGATTGGCGACGGTTCTGCGGGGAAGGCAGAGGTGGTTGAGGTAGTCGCGGATTGGCGACGACTCTGCGGAGTAGGCAGAGGTGGTTGAGGTGGTCGCGGATTGGCGACGGTTGTGCGGGGAAGGCAGAGGTGGTTGAGGTGGTCGCGGATTAGCGACGACTCTGCGGAGTAGGCAGAGGTGGTTGAGGTGGTCGCGGATTAGCGACGACTCTGCGGGAAAGGCAGAGGTGGAAGAGGTGACGGGGGTCACCAGGTTGTGGGAGGCGCCTATGGTTGAGGTCTCTGGTGAAGCCTGACCGGGAAACTAGGCGTTAGGTTAGGGCGTAGATAGACGACTGGCAAAGGCCAGGTCGTTTTCATTGTTTTTATATAACTTTCGTAAATATTATTATTTTGTTATTTTATTTTATATACTCCTGTGTCTTTAAAAATTTTGTTTAATTATTTCTTATTTGTGTGTTTGTATGAAAATGTTTTAACAATTTAGCTGCAACATGTGTATATGGAAACTTTGATGTTTGACTTGACTTGTTTAATTTTTCTTTTTATTTTGTGTCTATGTGTTTTTCATAATTATGTTTCTTGTAATGTCCTAAGTGTTTTCTTTTTATGTTGTATGTATTTTGTAATTTTCTTATTGTTTTTTATGTGTGTTTTAATGTATTTTGGCTCTTTTTTAAGGGGGAGATAATGTGGTGTATATGTGGGTATGCCAATAATAATGTACCGTC
>NW_013525525.1:5073-6248 GCF_000836215.1 Papilio polytes
CGGGAGGAGTATCCCAGAGTTAAGTGTGGCACACGGGTGCAAAGTGGTGCATATAGCCAATAGTTATTTGCGAAAGAAGTGTGCGGTAACGGATATTTAATTAAACATTAGGATTCGCAAACTTTTTTATATTGTCATCGGGCAAAGTGCAAGTGCGAGCGGGACGGCCGCATGGTATTTGTCGCGAGTGTGAGCGAGACGGTAGCGGCGATATGACGTGTGCAACTGCTAATTTTTCAAATCTGTAACGGAAATGTAATGTGTAAATTTAAATTTCTTAAATGTTGTTATTGTGTTCTTAAAAGGTTTTAAAATTATTGTTAACAAGTATTTATTAGTTTTTGTAATTAGACATTTTTAAGTTTAACAAACGCCAATGCTACCGTTAGTTTTAAAAGTTAGTTAATATAATAAACGGCTAGTTTATGTTGAAATTATTAAATAGTAATTGAATTTGGGTTTATAACATGAACGTTTTTTGTAAATTGTATTGTAGTATGTTTTAGTGTATTTATGAAGATTGTTTTTTTTTGGTGTTTCTTTGGCATAGGTCGCAGCTGGGCGATAGTTTGTCGGAAGGAGAATGTCGCTGTAGGCGACGGATCGCGGTGGGCGACGGGTCGCGGTGGGCGACGGGTCGCGGTGGGCGACAGGTCGCGGTTGACGACTCTGCGGAGAAGGCAGAGGTGGACGGTGACGGTGTTCACCGGGTAGGCGACTACTCTGCGGAGTAGGCAGAGGTGGATGAGGTGACGGGGGTCACCGGGTCGCGGGTAGGCGATGACTCTGCGGAGAAGGCAGAGGTGATTGAGGTGGTCGCGGGTAGGCGATGACTCTGCGGAGAAGGCAGAGGTGATGGAGGTGGTCGCGGGTAGGCGATGACTCTGCGGAGAAGGCAGAGGTGATGGAGGTGGTCGCGGGTAGGCGATGACTCTGCGGAGTAGGCAGAGGTAGTTTAGGTGGTCGCGGATAGGCGACGACTCTGCGGAGTTGGCAGAGGTAGTTTAGGTGGTCGCGGGTAGGCGACGACTCTGCGGAGTAGGCAGAGGTGGTTGAAGTGGTCGCGGATTGGCGACGACTCTGCGGAGTTGGCAGAGGTAGTTTAGGTGGTCGCGGTTTGGCGACGGATCTGCGGCGTAGGCAGAGGTGGTTGAAGTGGTCGCGGATTGGCGACG
>NW_013525525.1:6353-6701 GCF_000836215.1 Papilio polytes
CCACCTGGAAGCGAAAGGTGCCTGAGGTTGAGGCCTTGGATGAGGCCGGACCGGAAACCAGGCGTGAGCTTAGGGCGTCCATGGACGAACTGGCAAATGCCAGGTTGTTTTAAATTTCTTAGTTTTATAAATATTAGTACTTTGTTTTATTTTTTTTNGTAGGTTTTGTAAATTTAATTATTAACAATTTAGCGGCAACATGTAAAATTTATGGACTTGTTTAATTAATCACATTTGAATGGTTTTTTTTTATATATAATGTTTCTTGTTATTGTTTTCTTTTGTATAATTTAATAAGTATCTTGTAATTTTTTTTTAAAGGGGGAGATAGTGTGGTATATATGAGGG
>NW_013525526.1:0-14245 GCF_000836215.1 Papilio polytes
GGCTCAGCACCATGCCGCCGTGGCTGCTGTCGCCCGCGCCGTACGACACTAAACACATTCATGTTTTTAGGTATGTTTGCAAAGGGTGAATGAATACATTGACCTAATATCAATAATTAAATTAGTCCTTACAAATTTTCCATTACAATAAATCAACAGACTCTTAATTTTAATAATTGGCAGCTAATGAACTAGTTTAGAATAATAGCTATTGAATTACTGGATCAAATAATTAGTTACAATAATAAATTAATGGATTCCCAGAATTGTACAATCTTAAATAGATTTACTTACAAGTATCCATGTTGGTTCCGTAGTAGTGATAGGGGAAGCCGTGTGCCCCCCAGAGGGCGCAGGCTAGGAGGACGATTGCAGCGGATTGCATGTCGATTGTGCTACTATCCCGATTGGCGAAGAAGTTGTGTTGTTCACAGCTATCGTGGTTGTGGTGATGGAGCGTGGCCGGCGCGTTATATAGTCCAGACAGCGAACTCTAATTACGATGCCGGGCACGCGCGCCGGCGGCGTGTGCGCATCTTACATAGCTTCGTTTCGGCGCTGCTACTGTTCTCCACCGTTAGTCAAATTAAACATCCTAGTAAGAGCCGGGAATACTCCACGCGTTCTCTATTTGGATGACCGTTGCTCTTTTGTTTGGCACATTATATGCTTTTTGGGGATCAATGATTCATTTGACTCATGTTCAATACAGGAATTAGGAGGGTGTACATTTAATAAGATTTTTTATGTCTGCTTCATCAATTCATAACAATACAAAACAATAACTAACTAATAACTATAATTCCTCAATCATTGATTAAAGCGTGTTTTCAAGGTTTGTAATGCAATAACTTAAAGTATTCTATTCTAACAGCATTATGATGAATTTTTAAGTTTTAATTTATAACGTCGACGTCTTTTCTACTATAAAACATTTACCGAAATATCTCAGTTTTCCATTAAAATGCATATTAAATGATGTTCTAATCAAAATTTTCTTGATAGATTGACTGATTGATTGAAACTTGATTGAGCGACCGCCAAGGCGCCTGAAAGAAAGGGCACCACAGTTCTTAATTCCCTCAGCTCAAACGAGCAAGCGGCCACCCGAATCCTCCAAAATGGCGAAGCGACCGCTGCCCATAGACATCCGCAATTGCAGATGCGTTGCCTACCCTTATCCGACGGAGGACGAGACGCACATAAAGAGGATATTTCCCCTTCCTATGCATCTTCTCTACTGTTAAATCCACTTCTCCTTCCCATCCTCTCCTTATGAGAAAAGGGTGGTAAGGAGTAAAGGACTTAAATTAGGCCTCCGGCACCACACTCATCAGACGAAACACGGAATTACTTCCACTTCACGCCTGTCTTCTGTGTGGTCGTGGTATTACACCGGGCGTGCCGACCCTCCAGTGCTAAGATGTTAAAGCGGGTAATACCACTGTAAAATTTCGATTGATGTGATGCAGTCGTTTAGCACGATTCGTTTTGGCATTCGACCTACAAGCATCTTATTGACCGTTTTCTTTTACAGGATATACTTATATTTGTAATGTAAGCCCTCACTGCGCTATAAATAAGCAAATGTTTTCAATAGCCGCTTTAAACGATGTTTGCTTTAACTTTTAATGACAGGATCTGTAGTCATTCCCCTCTGTCAAATAAGAACAAAGAATAAGTTTTTCACTTGCTTGTATTGTTTGTGTGTTCGTTTTCTGTGTCATTTCGGGTCAGTTTTTCTTTACAAAGATGTGACAGCATCTTTACCTGGCACTCTCGACTTTTTACTTAATTTCTTTACCGAAACTGTGGCTCTTCTCGTCCGCCTACCTAGTCCGTTTCTCTATAGTCAAAGGCACAATGCGCGCTGCGTCTCGGAATGACAAGAAGCTTCATTCAAGTCGATTTATAACACAAATGTATACTTTACTCGACATTTAGCGCCTTCTTGGAAATCATATGAGAGGGATGTTCTGTCAATTTAAATTAAAGAGGCAAATAAACAGATAAATGAAGAGGAAGCCTTTGCCTATATCTGGGGCTTACCACAAAAATGTGCAAGAATGTACTCGTAATGTCATCGACAAATTTTTTTCTATTAGATTTATACAGTGATTATTTAGATAGTGAATTTACTAATACCTTCTCTCAAATTTTCGTGTTAGCCCCTATTCATTGGTTTGTTATCGAAAGATCTCTCGACAGTAGTTACTTAATTTGACTGTCAAAGTCCGCTTGAGGTCCTTAATCTCGTATCGGGATTAATAAAACAAATATGACAGTGGGAACTTCTTTTTAATTTAAGCTATTAAATGATAGTTGCATGAAATTATCTCTAGGCCTGAAATAACCCAATAAAGTCAGTAATATCCCACATGGATGTAGTTCTTGAAACCTCGCTGCGTTACATTCGAAGCACGGGCGGCTCCGTGCGCCGCATTACATCCAACTTATAAAACCGGTGCAATAAAAATAAGTTTTGAATATGCGAAGATAATGAGCGCCAGTCATCGAGATCCTCAATAAATCCGCATCGTGACAATTACCAATTTATTATGTAAAACATTTAATTGCGTCTAATTTATTTTTAATTTTATTATAATGTATATAGGCTAGGTCTTTTAAATGGTTAGTATGGTATGGGCATGTTATGAGGAGGGATGAATCGCATGTTACAAGGAGAACGTTAGTTATGAGTGTGGAAGGGTACATCGGTAGAGGTAGACCTAGAAAGAGATGGATGGATTGCGTAAAAGGTGACATGATCAAGAAGGGAGTGATGACTGAGATGACGTATGATAGAGTTATGTGGAGGACAAAAACCTGTTGTACCGAGCCTACGGGAGCAGGATAAGGAGAAAGATTATTAGATTGGAGGCCAATTGTTGTTAGAAGTGGAAATACTTTTGTTGGAAGAATTATATTTCTTTTTCGCGCTCGCCTTTTCTTTTTTTTTTGTTTATTGGGAAAGATGACCAATAGTTATAATGTCTGTTAAATGCTGCTGCATATAGATCACCTTTTACTTAGGGCGAGTAAACTATAGTTTAAAAAATTCTCTAGCACTCGATAACTTCACTTGAAAGTCCCTTGATAATATTTTGTTGAAAAATAGATGAAATCTCACATGTTTTGTAAAATAACTTTAGTTATTTGTGTGACGGAATCTTTAAAGAACACTCGATATTTTGAAGGTCAAATGTCCCGGAGTTCTTTTGTTTAAAGCAATTAATCCATCTGCTTAGGCGAATTAGTGTTGCATATTAATTAAATTCAGTACACAGACTGTTATGTAATGTTATGAATATTTATAGAAATAAAACATTAGACTAGACCCGTAGCTGATTTGACCGATATAGCATTGAGGTTCGAGAGTTAAATTGGTATGACTCGCACGATGAGCGGAGGACCTCCTAATGTGATGAACCGGTGTCTTTCTACTTGCGATAACATCGGTGTCCACGACATAAAGTTAACTAAATGGTCATAACAGTCAAATTTGCGGGCACTCACGTATTCAATATACATCTTTGATTATAGAGAAACGGACTCAACTAAGAACTGCCTATTTCAACGGTGCGATGTTCTGAATAATAGTAACATATCTGCTAATCATGCTTATACATAAATCTTAAACAGTTTGAACATACTGGCTTTCGCCCGCGATTCCATCCACGTGAAAAAAAAGTAAGTAGCCTGTGAATTCTTCCAGACTATCCTCTACATCTATGCCCTATTTCGTCGAGATCCGTTCAGCAGTTAAGTCTACAAACTCTAACAAACATTCATCCATCTAAAGTTTCACATTTATAATATTAGTATGATGATAGTATGATGTCAATCAAAAATTTGGACACAAGCAGCAACAAAAGGATATGCGTGTACATAACAGGTCCTGTCTTCAAAAATCAAAGATTTACGTACTGCCGGAAACATTTGGTGAACTACATTAGTATGGTCGGCAGGGCCGGTTGATTCACTCCCACCGCGCTGTCTACAGCGCACTGATTTTATCTGAAGTTTTAAATCTTCATCTTCAAGGGCTCTTGTACTGCTTCAAAGGGTATTCGTATGCGAAGCTGTACTATTCGTACTTTGAATTGCAATCACTGTAACAAGTTGAAATTATTTTTAATCACACTAATATTGTAAATGCGAAAGTTTAGATGGATGTTTGATAGAGTTTGTAGCCTAAACGGCTCAACGGATCATGATGAAATTTTGCATAGATGTGGAGAATAGTCTAGAAGAACACATAGGCAATTTGCTTTTGTTTTTTTTTAATTCCACGCGAAAGTAGTCGCGGGTGAAAGCTAGTATAGTAATAATGTCCTTAAATTTCTACGAGGATTACCTATATCATTTATTGTGCATATTAATAACAAATTATGGTGCAAACGTAAGAACTATTTTTAGTAATACAAAAAACGGAATCTTGTAATATTAAATTGCAACTATCGACATCTCTGTAGAACAAATATCTTTTATCCCTTACATTCTTTAAAAAAAAAACAGAGATGAACATATTTCAAACAGGTGTGTCAGGAATGGAAGCGGACAATACCAGCAAATAAACAGGAATTTTCTTTGAAAGGTAATAAAACTACGTCGACATGTATCGTTCACATTTAATCGTTTCTTAGAATTATATAAATCGAAAGCATTTTATATTAAAAATATTTGCGTTCGCTGACGGAATATGCATTATTTCTAGGAGATAGGGCATATCAAGGAAAAACATTCCAGTCTAAGAAAAGGCATAAAACAAAGTTTATATCCAACTAGTTGTTCCCATACGATTTCATCCGCATAAAATTATGAATATTTTATTTTATTGTTTACATGTGTCAAATTATCAATAGCGAATCTTGTCAATATTACTTTCTTTATGTTGGTAGCAATTTATGGACTCTTTCCCACGTTAGGGTTTTTATCCATAATATTTACCTCCTAAGTTTAATGGCGTGAAAATATACAGCCTAAAGCATGACGTAAATGTAGGGCTTTTTATAAAAAAAAGAATTATTCTAAAATATGCTATGATTGCTGACATCTTAGGCAACAAAGAAGTGTGTGTTTACGGTTTATTATAATAGTATAGATATAGATAAAAATAGTAATGCTGTTATATCAAGCATCTGATAACTTTATCGAGAAGTTGCATTTTTACAGAAAAAAACATACCAATGCTTTGGCCCGCGACTCCGTCTGCGTGGAATTAAAAGATGTGAGTAGCCTTTGTGTTCTTCCAGACTATCCTCTACATCTGTACCAAATTTTATCGTTATCCGTTCAACCGTTTAGGCTACAAACTCTAACAAACATCCATCCATCTAAACTTTCGCATTTGTAACATTAGTATGATTAATATCTGATAGAAATATGGAGAATTAGAGACCACAACTTTCGGTTG
Source organism: Papilio polytes (assembly GCF_000836215.1). Classification (NCBI taxonomy): domain Eukaryota; kingdom Metazoa; phylum Arthropoda; class Insecta; order Lepidoptera; family Papilionidae; genus Papilio; species Papilio polytes. The sequence goes on from NW_013525526.1 coordinate 5,417, forward strand.
GATCAAAGTAATTCCATAGATACATTTACTTAGAATTCAGCAAAATTTTCATTGTTTCGACCATAACCTTGACGTTTTATTGCGTTTGCGTTTATTTAAATCACAATAAACTTACAGTTGCGACAGTTTATAGCCGGTTTGTCGCATTTAGGTACCCTTCGGCTGAGACAAAGAGACTACGCACTGCATACAGTACATTTGGTAGACATTCTGACGGCGAACGTGCTGTCAGATGCGACGATACGGTGTGACACGCGGTCAGATGGCCTGATAACTCGCCACGGTGCAAGGACCTTCTAAATCTAAACCGTTACACCAGTATTTTGAATAGCTACCACGTTTTATTTGAACTACAACAGCACTATCCATCTTTACTAGTCTAAATAAATATTATAAAGAGAAAAGATTTGTGTTTTTGTATGTATTGAAATAACTCAAAACTACTCGACCGATTTTAAAAAGATTTTCGATTTCTTGACTATTAATAAGCTATGTTATCACTGAGTACCACAGGCCTTTACCTATTTTATAATTTGACGCGGGCAAAGTCGAGAACAACAGCTAGTCTATACTAATATTATAAAGAATAAAGTTTTATATTTTTTATGTATTGTATAACTCAAAAACTACTGGGCTAATTTTTAACCGTTAGAAATTATTATTGTTAATAATTTATTTGTGAGGAACATATGCTACATTTTTGAACTTCACGCGGGCGAAGTCGCGAGTAACAGCCTGTTGTTAACCTAAATTGAAATATTACAAAATAATAATTTTTCGTTGAAGTTTAGTTTGTTATGTTAGAATGTCATGTAAAATACTTCGTTGTTAGTTCATTTCTTTACTATAAAGGCAGTGTTTGTTACTTTCAATAACGTTTTGGTAGACAAATGAATTGGTCATATCCCACGGGCAAATGTCCAAGATCAATGACGTGTCAAACTGCAGCACTACAGTATTAAGTGACACTACGGCTATTCAATGCATATTTTTATTGACGTCATAGTACACATAGTCACCGTTGTTCATATGACATCATATTTAACATATCTCTCTGTGCTTGTTAAACCATAATATACCTACTTTAAGAAAAACATTATAAGAGCGTAAACCTGAAACTAAACTATCGTATAACTGTTTAATCTCGCTTTGTTTCATATGAGCTTATAAGAAGGTGCACACGCTCGATTTTTAGTTGTGCAACTAAACAGATGAATTGGCTGCGAAATATTGGACAATCGCATAACAGTTGTGCGAGAGTAGTCAAAGAGCGCCTGCTCATAAGGGGATGTAATGACTGAAGATACATCCGCGGATAAACCACGCATGTATTACATAAAGGTGTTGGAAATGAATCAGAGACGCGATATGTGCGGTCGTTAAAAAATAAACATATAAGAATACAAATGTGCGTACACACGTCAGTAGGCTTTAGCGTAGACAAATTGGACATTTTCCTGTTCTTTGTATTGTAACATCGGACGGCTAGGGTACGTGTCTAAATTCACGATTCACAATCGATATTATTTACCGATTATAGATCGATCACGTGCTATCGAATGCTTTTGTAAGGAAGACAAAGGATATCCTGTGATATAATACTCACGTACATTGCAACCTCATTAACCTATGTCAGTCGTCTGCGTTACTACGTGTCACGAATGCATTCTCTTTTGCATATCTTTTTACTCTCTTTATAGATTAAAGGAAAATGATACACCCTTTATTTTACCTTATACCTGTTATTATAGGAACACATAAAGTATCTTTTACATATATTCTGATATCTGAATATTTCTACTCATTGTTTGAAAGTTTATTTGTTTTTACGTCTCGTCATAACGTCATTGTCCTCCACATAACTCTATCATACGTCATCTCAGTCATCACTCCCTTTTTGATCATGTCACCTTTCACGCAATCCATCCATCTCTTTATAGGTCTACCTCTACTGATGTACCCATCCACACTCATAACTTTCGTATTGCTCGGATTTTTCTTTTATAAGCCTAAAGTAAATTCAAAAATTTTGTAAATCAATATCCTATATTGAAAAGCAGTGTTTGAGTGCTACTATTAAGTGGTCATAAATATCGAATCAGTCGATTTTTTTTACGACTTTATAAATTCAAATTTAAAATAACGACAGCAACATTAACCGACAAAGGAAATTTATCTTGATACAATTAAAAGCATTTTGTATTATAAATAGTAGCGGAATAGCTTTCGATAATTTATCGAATTCAGCCGTCTTTGACTACAGACCTTTTTTAGGTCCCGTTTGGCGGCTTTAAATAAATTAAATTACATTTAAGTAAAACATTTCATTCGAAATTAATAAAGTTTTCAAGTCATTTAGGGGTAGAATTAATCCTTTTTTTAGAAAAAAATATTACTTTTGTCTACGTCTCTGATGTTAAATTAAAGCCAAGTAAGGTATCGGCGGTTAGGCGACAAAAATTTGCATTAGTTAGTTATCTAGCAAACGTACCCGGCGACAATTATCTGTGCGAACATTGCTTACAATTTAATTAACACAATAAACACGCATATGCAAATCCCTAATTCGATTTCATGGCTAAATTCAATTTACAAAATCAGCGAATTCAGATGGAATTTGGATTATTTACATAAAATAATGCGTCGTAGCATATTTTATATTGTTTTACTTGGTTTATAACTTAGTCTTTTATGGGAGAAATAAAATGTAATTTTGAGTTTGCCGTCCTAAAAATTTCGTTATAACCTAAAATAATAGTAACGAAGAAGTGGACGCGAAAATTTTCCGTTCTTTTTACATGAAATATTTACTGTAAACATGATTATGAATATGCTTTAAATTATATTTTAGTATCTAGAAAAGAAAATTTGTTCACTGACTTATAAATTAAATTAACTAACTACATACTTTAAAACATAAACAACTAAACAAAATTGTTGTAGTTTTAACGAAGGATTAACTTTTTTTCATCAAAAAATGTCTGACTAGGATATGCGCAAAGTCATTTGAAAGTCGATGGACTTCAAATGATACAAATCTAGCGTAATTAATTCTATTGAATTTAAATGAAGATATTGCCTTCTTCTTTTAGAATTTACAGTTTATATGTGTGTGAAAGGGACGAAAGATCAGAAACAACAGAGCACGTGTTACAGCTTAAGTTATATTCATTGTCGACAGGTAAAGGATGTCGAAGGAGTTTAATGTATTATTATAACTATCCAACTAAACTATACAAAAATACGTACATACAGAAAATTGCGTTAGTTATAGCTAATTTAACTTTCATTAGAATGTCGACTTTGTTTTTCTTTAGTTGATTTTAAGTTCCTAATGTCTCATGGTGTGTCATTTCTGGGACTAATCCTTTTTTGATCGCCATGACGCAAACGTCTCGGCCCAAATGCGAGCGCTTATATCATCGATTACCAATTATCGATATTGTATCAGGTTTCAAATAAGATGGAAATACCCGGCCATACACGTAGAAATACAGATAACAATAGACATAGACCACCGGCGGTTTGCTTGCCAGAATTCGATATAATCGATATCATTATCAATGTTAATTTAATTGATCTAAAAATATTACCATTCGATGCAGCATTCGAATTTTAAATATTCAATAACAATTTGAATTTCAGTTGTGGAACTGCAAATAATGCGATGACAGATTGTAAATCTTATCCGAGGTCGACGCCGAATACTATTTAGAAAAAAAAATATAGAACTCTATATAGGTTATGTTGTATAAATTGTTAAAGACAATGGCTGTACGGAACGGTCAATTAAATGAATATTTCATTAATTTTTTATGTATTCAAATTTTTGGTTGTTGAAAAAAATACGCAGGTGTTTAATATCTAAGTTATGTAAAGCGTGTTACGGATAATTTACTTAGCTTACAAATTAACTAAAAACATTTAAATTTGTCCTACGGTAGAGTTTATTACGTCTTTGTTTTGTCCTTCCATCAAGGCCCTACGTAAATTATTGTGTAAAAATAAATATATCAATAAGCCCTTGCATGTTGTACATTCAAATCGCTAGAAACCTTTCCACTTACCACATATTGATTATGTACTAACATTAGACGCTTACTTATTCTACAGGGAATGTTTAAATTCGTCAATGTTAAAGCTACATGTTTGTTCAAGTTAGCCGGCAAATTCGTTCTCGGTAAAAAGGTATGATGGATCGAAGGAAATCTACATGACAGTCGAATGATGTCTCGCATTAAAATCCGATTTTCCGCGAAGTTGTAACCGTATTCTAAGCATACGTATGAAATAAGTAATCATTGATGGCGCGCGCTAACGGTGACGCGCGGCGTTGCTCACTTCTCGTCGCAGCTCACCCGCCGCCTCGCCACTCGCCGCTCGTCTGATTGTATTCAAATATAACATAATTCTGGTAATTTATACAGCGTGTTTCATGTCACAACTTACGCACGTGGAATATAACTGCATATCAAATTAATTACATTTTTATTCCTTGGAGTTCTATTTATACTGTTTACGTATTTGTTATGTACGTAATGATTGTATAAAATTTAAAATTTTGATTATGGTAATAGAAGTTTAGGGGTAATCCAACCGTTATATGGGCATAGTCTTACGACATACGACTTTTCCGTACGTTGCAACTTGGGTTCACTTCGAGTTTCTTTTGTTAATTACTGAAGATAAGCGCTCAATATTTTCAAGATATCTTCAAGTCGGTCGATAGTAAAACCAAAAAGATCATACTGTATACAGGTGCGCACAGCGTGTTGTTTTATTCGCGCGGCGTCCACATCTCATTGGCGGAGCAGCGCGCGTCGCGGTCTATGAATATCGTTACTGGATTTAGCACTTTTTTAATCTATGATATACACCGACGGGCGCATTCTTTGACGGAATATCTTTAGGCTTTTCGATATTTTAGCATACGTAAGACGGGCGCGAGCAGGCGTCGTACAATGCTAATACGTCCCTGGCCCTATTGGAATGCTTTTCACGTGTAAACAATACTCGCTAACTCGCTATCGACTTTTTGTAGACTCCGACACGTGTCCACTGTCTGTACGGAATCATTTAGTTCACAGCATAGATATATTTTTATTTAGTAACTAGCTGTTCCCGTGCGACTTCATCCGCATAAAATTGTCAATTGCAAATGTCAAACTGACATGATATGACAAACCTTGGCAATTTCATTTCCTTAATGTTGGCAGCAACTTGTGGTCTCTTTCCTACATTAGGGATTTTATCCAAAATATTTAACCCCTAAGTTTATTGGCGTGAAAATATATAGCCTAAGGCGTGACGTAATTGTAGGGCTTTTTATTAAAAAAAGAATTATTCAAAAATATGCTGTAATTGCTGACATCTTGGGCAACAAAGAAGTGTGTGTTTACGCTTTATTATAATAGTATAGGTAAAATAATTTGGAATGCATTTAATTCTCTTTTACTTCTTCCACTTCGTTTCTTCTTTGACGTAAGGAAGGAGAGGTTAAAGCTAAGCGCCATCTGCGCTATAAATGTAACACAATTTGTAGAACACATTGACATGTATATTGCAATAATGAAACTAATTTTTAATCGAATATATTAACAATAATTCATAACATCAGAATCATTAAATAGCCTCTATTTAGAATTTTGGTTTTCTTTACATTTTTAAATTTTTAAAATAAGTAAAATATTAAATCTTGTTCTCGGTGACTTTAGTGCCGTCTTGTAGGTTGGTGTTTGTGTTGACACGAGAGCTGCGAGCCAGGGATGGACTCCTCACGTGCAGTACTGACTCCACCAACACCTCCTCCACGAACGGCTTGCCTTCTACATCTGGAACACACGTCAAGTTACAAATAAAGTGTATTTTATGAAAATAATAAAATAATAATTAAGAGGGAAGAAAGTATGGATGGATTGTGTGAAAGAGGATATGCTTAAGAAAGGAGTGTATTCAGATATGACGGCTGATAGAGATGTATGGAAGAGCAGCACATACTGTGCCGACCCTCCGTAAGAGATAAGGCGAAGTTGATCATGAATTTCGGATAGATATATTCAAGGTTGATTTTTGTATGTTTTTTTAAGATTTTGCTATTTAAATTTAAGTAATTTCTTCAATTAAAACGTGATTAATGGTGTTTTAATGTGAAATAATAAATATTGGTATATGTTAATTTAAATTCTTGCTTTAATTACGTCATTTATGAAAATATATTAAGTTATAGAACATATTGCTAGCTATTAGTAGAATAGGCATTAATTAATAAAAAAACAAGTTAATGTTACTAAATGAATCTCTATCTTGTAATTAAATATTTATGTATATAATTTAGATCTTAATATAATGATGTTAATTATTATTTTCAATTTAGCTCTGGCTAAATTTTTTTTTCAAAAACAATTACTCATAAGTCAAAGTAGCCGAGTCATGCCACAGGTGAAAAAGGTAAAAATGGCATAACAAAAGAATTAATTTAATTCACTACTTGTAATACGCCCTTGATAAGCTGGCCTCTTTGAATAAGTATCTTATAAAAAGGGCTTTAGTACTCGTCAGACCTGTTCTTTATTTACGAATATTTTTAATTTGTTTTTTATATTAGTTGATTATTTATTAATTTATTAATCATACTAATAGTATAAATGCGAAAGTTTAGATGGATGGATGTTTGTTTGTAGCCTAAACGGCTGAACGGATTTAGATGAAATTTAGTATAGGTGTAGAGGATAGTCTTGAAGAACACATAGGCTATTCCCTTTTGTTTTTATTTATTCCACGCGGATGGAGTCGCGGACGAAAGCTAGTTTACTAATATTTCCTATAACCATTCCAACTAAGCTCTTGGATTGTGCTTGGATATGGTTTACAATAGTCGAATGGCGGGATTCGAACCATCGACAGCAAGATCGGTAGTATCGCAAATCATTATGCTATTGGCGCTTCATTTATAAGCAATGATTGTGTAATTAATATGAAACGGAGCGAAACAGGTTCTCTAAAGATGGATTTCGTCCATATTAGGGTAAAAATATGTAGCCTGGATATTCCACTTATACTCTTAATAGTCATATGTTTTATTTGTTGAAGTAAAGAGTAACTACTAATTGGTTTTCTAATACTTGGACAGTTAAAATTTTCCTTGAAAATAATTCCTAAAATAGTAGTGGTTTTTTTAATATTGCAGACTCGAATAAAAATTTAACAACACACAAATTAGAGAAGTACAATTTAACATGGTTTCTGGATCTTTGCCATCTATGCACGGTAATTCTAAAAAGCCACGACTATCAATTAATCTGCGTAAAATGTTTGTTGCATTTAAACATTAAATAACATAAACCACACCTTACTGAATAACGCAATTTATCAACCTTCAATGGAAATCAAGTGGCGCCTCTAATGAACTCTCAAGTTAAAATATAAGTGTTTATGTTTCTCACCTGGGTTGATTTGCAGTTTTGATTGTGGTGCTGTTTTGACAAGGGATATAGATATAATAACAAACGACAATATAAGTATGGCTCGCATCGTGAACGGACAGAAACTGCGCTTTCGAACGTCTATCGGTGCATGTTAGTTGGTAGGGTTATTCTGTAACCAGTTTGTAACCGAATTGTTAATCGTAATTGAATTATTGGGTTATTAAAATAACGTTAAAATCTTGTTAGATAGTCTGTTTCTGCATCTGAAGTTTTCAATTTTATAATTTTTCAAGTTATTTTTTTTTATTTATTACTGATAACTTGTAACTAATTTTTTATTTTTCCTACAGATAAATGCAAGACTGTATGAGTTCATTATTTAAATCGTATAATAAACATCTATGAGAATAACTCTGGGCAACGATTGCATAACCGTAGTGGCTTGGTGAATGTTTACTTGCGATTCCCGATTGCCCCATCGCAGGGCAAAGTGCTAAAGGAGTGGGGATGTCTGTCACTACCATCATACGGTATTAGACAATCAGATGATATTACAGCAAAACCTCTATAACTTCAAAAAATAATATGTTCCCTTCCCATCAGAGCCCAAACCTCTATAACATAGACACTTGATAATTTAAAACCACTAAAACTAAAAATATTTTGCGTTTCCCTTGCACTTTAACTTATCGAGGTTCTATGTATTAATTATTTTAGCGCCATTAAATACCAGATTTTGCGACTTGTACTGTGAAAGCAAACCAGAACCGAAGCAGAGCGTAACGGCTTTTGTCATACAAGAATACGGATGCGGTGATAGCATTATTATGTTCGAATTCGGTGTTTGATATGTAAAGAAAGAGATTAAGGACCCTGATGTATATATTTTATTTATTTTGCATTTAATTAAACTAATTATTCAGTTACAAACATTTATTTTCATCTTTACCTATGATAATTAAAAATAGAAATAATTGAACTGGATAAATTCTCTTCATTTGTTTTAACCATGACACTAATCTATACAAAGCGTAAACACACACTTCTTTGTTGCCTAAGATGTCAGCATGACGAACTGGCGTCTAAGTTGCGGGCGACTATCGGGGACGTCGCTCGGGTCTCCCGGCCGGAGCTCTGCGCAGAGATGCGCATCTCCGGATTGGGAGATGCGGCCACTAGCCAGGCAGTGGCAGCGCAGGTGGCAAAGGTAGGGGACTGCACTCCGGAAAGCGTGAAGGTGGGTGTCATAAATCGCCCGCCTGGCCGTCAGGGCACTGTTTGGGTGAAATGTCCGGTCCTGGCGGCCAAGAAAATCGTCGCCGCCGGAAAGTTCACGGTCGGCTGGTCGACGGTGAGGGCAACCCTCCTCGAAACGCGGCCGCAACGGTGCTACCGCTGCTTGGTC
>NW_013525527.1:0-7481 GCF_000836215.1 Papilio polytes
CAAGGCGGGAACCGTTGGTGGGGTCCAGTGTCTTTCCTGACTGAATCCAACCCAACTTTGTATTACGAGCAATCGTCCCTGCCGAGCTCCTCAATAAACCATAACTACATACTTCGTATGCAGTTTGTTCCCTTCACTGAGTCCTGTGACTTCGCCGTTTGTTTTAATTTTCTTTAGGCCTGATGATTTAACAACGTCCTCGGTAACAAAAGAGGCCTGTGAGCCCTGGTCAATTAGTGCACGGTAGACTTGTGTATAGCCGCGCTTCTGAAAGACATCTACCAGTGCCGTAGCGAGCAAAATTTGGCCAGGTTGTTTTAAAAAATGTGTAATAATGTTTTCGCTTTCTTGGGTGTGTATTTCTTCTCCGGGTTGTTCTTTTGTTGTTTCCTTTTTCCTGGGATGTAAAAGAGAATGATGTTTTCCTTTGCAAAGATTACATCTTGTGCTTTTCAAACATTTTTGTACAGAATAATAGGAAATGAAACAGTTGAAACATAAATTGTTTTGCTTTTACAAAATCTGTTCTTTGTTCTAGGCTTAGTCTAACAAACTGTTTGCGTTGGAAAATGTAGTGGTCACCGTCATAAAATGTGCATGGAACTGACGACGCTGTTGATACCGACGAGTGAAATGTTTTAGTTTTACTCGTACCTTGCTTTGAATAATCTTCCTCCATTTCCAACGACTTAAATCTCATTTCAAGAAATCGATGTAACTGTTGGAAGGTCGGCATGTTTTCGCTATCAACAGATATTTGTTGCTCCCAAATCGATGACTGACCGGATCTAACTTTGAAACAGTAAGATAAACTATTATGTCATCCCATGCACCTGTGTTGATTCCTATGTTTTTAAAACTATTGAGGCAATCCAAAGTAATATACAGCAATTGTTTTAATAAATGAGCCGATTCCTGAGTTATTGTTTTCAAGCTAAACATTTTTTTGAAAATACTATTAGCAATGTATCTCTTGTTGTCAAATCTATTATATAATGTTTCCCAGGCTTTCATGTAATTGTCATTTGTTATTGTAAAATTGCGCAATAATTGTTCTGCTTCCCCCGCTACAAATGACTGTAAATATGGTAATTTCTAACATCGTATTTTTTTGTTCGATCGATGTAAACAAACCTCTAAACGATGGCCAGTCCGTATAACTACCCGCAAATGTGGGTATTTGTATCGTAGGCAACTTTATTTCTGTACTTGTACTAGTTCTCGGGCTAAGTGCATTACTTGTTTTCATTTCTTCATTTAACTCCATTTACCTATGCTTTAATGAAGTTTTATAAATCGTGTAAAGTGTGAATTGGATGAATTCATTAAATTTATCTAGACTAAAATAATCGACAGAATTTCTTTGTCCTCGAAGAATCAAGGCCGATATTTCTTCGTGTCCCTTCATGACCGAACTATGTAACGTTCCAATGTTTCGAGACGAGTTTCAACGTAACTTTTGTTATTCGAGACTTGGGTGTTTTTAAATAATTATTTTGTGCCTTGTGTATTTGTTCAATTCTGTCCTCTTGTAGACTAATTAAAATGTTAGCTTGTTCCATTTTTATAATATAAATTCAAACACTTAACAAATCAAACAGAATAACTAATGAGAACTATTAAAACTAAGAGGGTATGTAACAATATAATTGAACTGATAAACTGTGCTGTTTACGAAACAGCTCACAGTCGACATGACACAACCTAACTAAACTCAAACTTGTATGAATTCAAACAAATCTCAAATAACAAAGTCAAGTTTGTTTTTAATATTTGAAATTAAAACAATTTTAAATATTAAACAGACTTCAAACCCGGACTAAATATGTTTAAAGTTTATTAAAAAACTTCAAAGACCCAATTTTATCAAGTCGAATATTTAAGGCCAACGTAATACACTAAAGACCGAAATATCCGGCAAACGAAGGACCATGTTTTGTTTCCTACGAAACTTGGGTTCCGAATTTGAACCACAAGACTTGACCAAACAACCAGAAACAAAAGAGCAAACGATTTCTACAGAACACAACGACAATCACCATAAAACGCAAGAAACAACCACCAAATCACCGAAGAGCCCGCGACTAGCGGGCGACTAGATCTGTGGCGAGACGTTCACAATATCGCGTTTCAATGTACGACGGTCTCGTCACAGCGCCATCTATTAAGGCGGAGTGAAAACGACGCCAACAATGATAATGATGCAAGATTTTGTTCCTGGCGAATTTCTCTAGAATTTGAGTAACACGCCATCTATTAACTGTCCGAAAAATCCATATATTATTGTATTGTATAGAATTGTTTCCTTTTTTATTTCACAGATGGCGCTGTTATCATGAATAAATTTGTAGATTATGCTCATATTTGATATCTGAATTATAAACAAATTTATTTAATTTATTATTTATCAACTAGCTTCCGCATTTGTTTTTTCTGAGTATTTTGTGGGATCTTACTTCTTTTTGTAGATATCGTATTTTAATTTTCGTCGTTATCAATGAGAAGTTCTACATTAGTACTAGTATTTCTCTGCAATATTATATATTTTTTTGTAAAACGTTCAAGTGTAACTCCAGTATTTTTTTATTACTGACTTCAAAAATGGGGAGAGTTTGAAAACAAACCTTCGACCTGCTTGCTTTTTGTAATTGATAGATAGGCCAAGACATTTGTGTTGCACTATATACTAGTTGTCGCCCGCCGCTAACTGCGTGCAGAATTAAAAAAAAATGCAATTATAATACACAACTTCTGTTTTGGAAGATTTCATGGTAAAATAAATACATTTTGTGTCGTTATTGTTATTTTTTTATTTATTCAAATTAAACATGACATGGCATCAAAGTACCAATGAGATATCAATAATGGAAGAGATGTTCAGCGTATGAGATGTCCTCGTGGTCGATGGCGCGGCTGCAATCGCGCTCGTCTCCGCCGACGATGCAGTTCGCGGGACGCAGAACGCGCGGTGGGCGCGGCGGAGGCGCCGCCAGCCGCTGCCGCAGCTTCAGCGCCACTCGTCGGCTCAGGTCGGGAGAGATCCAAGAGAATAGTCTGATAATACGTCTCTGTAGGAACGGCGGTGCGGTAAGAAGAGAGAAGTCGACGGTGTTATTCGCTAGTCTGTCCCTTTCATCGTCCGTTTGCAATATGTGGTTATAAAAATAAGCAGGGTCTTCTAGATCCACGGCGTTGCTCTCGTAGACCATTATTTGCTCTTTAGGACGGGAGGCATCGACGTAGGGCACCGGGCCACTGAAAGAATTCGGATAATAGTTCGGGGCGTCTTTCATATTGTCTCTCTCCGGAGGGTCTCCGTCGCGATTATAATTTTTCTCATAAAGAGGTCTGTTGATTTCAATCTTATTATGGTTACTTCCTAAGCGATGATTTTGTGTCGCGGGATAGGCGAGACTTCGCCCCCTGAACAGTAGGTCCTTGGGTCCGGCTATTCCGGGCACCAGGTTAGCGGGATTGAAGGCCAGCTGGTCGGCGACCCGATGCGAGTTGTCGGGGTTCTTATCGAGCACTAGCCTGCCGACGGTCACGGTGCGGTATGTTCCTTTTTTCCAGAGTCTTGTTACATCGAACGGATTAAAATCTAATTGTAGCAAATCGTCGAAAGTCAGAACATCCATATCCAATCTCCATGAAGGGTACCTCTTCTCGGCTATGGCATTGTACAAGTCTTTCACAAAGTAATCTGGATCCAGGCCATTTAGTCGCGTCGCCTCGTCCGACGGTAAATTCTCTATGCCCTGCAAAGTTCTGAAATTAAATTTTACGAAATACTTTTCACCATGGGCGTTGTATATCTCGAAGGTATGTATAGGAAATACGTCCATCTTTCGGAAGCCATTGGGGATGCCGCTGTCGGACAGCAGGCGCAGAAAGGCGTTGATGGCGTCGAAACGCAGCGTGAACACGTCGCCGCGCATTGTACGGTCAAAGAGGTCAGTGCGTGGGTTACGGCGCGTGCCGTGCACCACGCTGAAGAAGTACTCGGGGTCCTTGTAGAAGTAGACGGGCGCGTTCAGACATAGGAGGTCAAGGTTGCCCTCCTTCGAGTAGAACTTGACCGCCATGCCCTTGGGCTCGCGGCCCGCATCGACGCCGCCGCGGTTCTGCACAGTGGTGGAGAAGCGCACGGAGACGGGCGTGCGCTTGCCGACGCCAGTGAACACCTCGGCCTTGGTGTATTGCGACACGTCGTGCGTCACCTCGAAGTAGCCCTGCGCCGCGGTGCCCTTACCGGCCGCAACTCTTTCAGGTATTCTTTCGGAGACGAAATGCAAAATGTTGTCAAGAAAGAACCGATTCATCAGTAAGTCACTATTCAATGCATTGGTTTCCCTTATCTCGACTGGATATCCGGAGCTGAGAGTGAATAATCCGATCGGTTTCTGCAAAAAGAAGTATAATAATAATTGTGATAGTGAAAAAAGAAACGTTTGAATAGAGGGTGTTGAGCATAATTGTATTTTTTCAGATATGTTTAAAAAAAATTGACAGAAAACGTGGTTGTTATCTAACTTTCGTTACATGTTTAAAGGTTAAATAAATAGATTACTCAAGCATGCTTTTACAGAAGTCAGTGTAGTGGAATGACAAGAGAATGTGCCTACTGGGTGAGTTTTTCTGAAGTCGTAGAGCTGTCGCGAAGCGGGGTCAGTTCTATTCTCGTAGGCGCGGGAGAGGAAGTCCTCGCCGAGCGCGGCAGCGAGCCCGCTCAGCCAGCACACCACGTACGCTAGGGCCTGCATCGCGGCCGCTCGCAGACACATTGCCCGCGCACGCCGCTCGCCGCGTTTATAACCGCTCGTGCCCTCGATAATTGAATGCGAAATTTATCTAAGTAATTATAAAATTATATGATTATCAAATAATTATTACACATTGAAATTTAAACACTGTTCTCTTAAAAGAGCTATAAATATGTTTTATTGTCGACATTTCCAGTTTAATTTCACACCCCTGCCTTCCTCGTGAGCTGAGCTCGAGCCGTAATTGATTATTAAAAATTAAAATAATATCAACAAGTTTGCTAATTTTTTCTTACGCTACTTTTTTGACCTCATTTGAGTGAAAATTCCAAGCACGTGTTAGCTAAGCTAGTAATGAAATAATTATTAAAATCGTCAGAATTCACTGGTATTTGTTCAATTTAGTCCTTAGTTCCATTGCCGCGGCCAACCAGCCGGCCTCTTCCCCCCCCCCCGCTATTGCCAATTGCAGTCATTATTTCGGCCGTAATTAAAATCCTTCTAATGATACCTCATTATATATTGTTTGTTAGTGGTTATTATTTAAGAAGTTTTTTATTAATTGCAGTTAATTAGATTAGAAAACCGACGCTGTTTGGAGGAAGATGTTATAATAACCTCGAGCCGTATTTAGCTGCACGCAGCATACTGACATGAAATAAATGACTTACAATTCACGCGTGTCACTCAATGTCCATTTGAATGTGCTACTGAGTGGATGGATCTTATCTGAACAAAATCTTGATAACCAGTACAGCACACACAGTATTGTGTTGTGTGGATATGTAAACTATTTTAAGTAAATATTTAAAAAAAAAGTCGGTAATAAATCATCAAAGGCAGCAAAATCATGAAGAACCATGCTTGTAGTAAAATAAAAAAAGTGTTTATAAATCGTATTTTACTACGAATCTCGTGAAATAAGTAAAGTAATTTTGAATACGGTTTACGACTTTGTGTAGTGAAATAGTATGTTTATTCGATGAGAGTTTGTACACTGCATATTAAGAGATTATCGCCGTGCGAAGAGACCTCTACACATTACTAGGAGGGTTCTGTGATGGCCGACCGTTGCCCGCCGCCGGAATGTCCCGGCCCTTTACTTAATTAATAATGTGCTAAACAGGAGGCCTGTGTAAAGTAATCGTAAAGGTAAAGGTAAAGCCTTGACGTTAAGTATATTTTGTGTATATTCGTTATTCGCTAACTCAAGCCAGAGCCCATTGGCATCGAGTTATATATGCGTTGTGTCTAAAAGATTGTCATTATCATCTATTATTGTTGAGAATTAAAGGATTTATTCCATGTTAGTTGTCTTTTTATTCATCTTCCTGACTTAACAACAACACGTTCCCATGGTAACCGCTTACAGTTTTTATATCAAAAAGTATCAAAACTATATAACATGTCACAAATTAAAAAGCTAATTATCAAAGAATATTTACAGTACATTTATACGTAACACTATCCATACTTCTATACTATTATAATAAAGCGCAAACACACACTTCTTTGTTGCCTAAGATGTCAGCAATCACAGCATATTTTCGAATAACTCTTTTTTTAATAAAAAGTCCTACACTTACGTCACGCTTTAGGCTATACATTTTCACGCCGTTAAACTTAGGGGTTAATATTTTGGATAAAAATATTAATGTGGGAAAGAGACCATAAGTTGTTGCCAACATCAAGGAAGCAAGGTTGCCATGGTTTGTCACGTCATTTTGACATTTGCAATTAATAATTTGACAAATGTAAACAATAAAATGAAATTTTTATAATTTAATGCAGATAAGTCGCATGGGAACAGCTAGTTTCTTGATAAAATAGTCAACATACTTACACTACTATTTATAATATCTATCATTAACACTTGGCTTTGTCTGTGTAACAACTTATATCAAAGTTGTATGTTCGAGGAGGTCGGCGGCGGCAGAGGGCGCAGTGACGGCGTGTCGCTGCAGGTGCGGCCGCGGCGGGGGTCAGTGCTGAGTATTCACGGAGAGTGTCGCGGAATTATAAATTGAACACTTTATGCAGCTCTTTTAACTTATTCACAGCTCCAGAAACTGGAACACATCTAAATGTTTTACATCCCTGTGCCACTGGTGTTCTTACTAGGACAGCATACAAGCTGAAGTAAACTCTATCTCTTTGTAGAAAAGTTGAGATTAGCTTATTAAGATTATTAAATATTGTAATGAGATTTGGGTATCACACAAAAACATTTCCTTTTCCTTAGTATATATAAGCCTAATTATTTATAAACATTAGTTAATATGCGGCGTATAGGAATGCTGAGAGCGACCGCGGGAATACTGCACATGTCACGAGAACGTGACGCAGCAACTGTCCATCATGACATCAGTCGCTGGAGTCGAGAGTAGTTACCTAGTCCGTCGCCGTCGTGTGACATCGCAAAGAGACGTAGATATTATTATTACCTTTATTAAAATAATGAAACGACAAGTTTATTTTACGACATTTACCGAAGGTACCCGCAATTAGCTGTGTTATGGTGAGCCAATGAGAAAGCGGGAGCGGCGCGGCTGCTTATCAGAGACTGTGCTATACCTCGCCCGGTCTACTATACGACTATAATGTTTCCTTTCTCACAATAATGTCGTATCGTATACCTCCGTTACTTATCAATATCATTGTATCCATGTATGTGTTATGTACCCGCAATCAAGAATTATAACTCGCACCTGTAGCCGC
>NW_013525528.1:0-7858 GCF_000836215.1 Papilio polytes
CGAATTGTAAACACGTCTGTTCGATACGGCGCTGCGAGGCGGGGGGGATCTTATTAATCATACTGATCTCATAATTACGAAATTTTATATGAATGGGTGGATTTAGAGATGTTAAGCATAGTCTGGAAGAAAGAACATATATTTACATATTTTTTAAATTCGGGGCGGACGCTGTCACAGGCGACAGTTAGTCTAATATAAAAATAATTGTCAACAACTTTGATGTTCTAATGAAAATGTTCTTTGCTTTGAATTTTCTAGGAACTTATCAACATTATTTTTAGATACAAAAAAGGTTTCAAAGCGTTTTGTTTTGATTTAATGAACTTTGTTAGCGCTAGTAATGAATAAGGTTGGCATTACGTCCTTTTATTATGTTGTTTATAAAACGCTAGCTTTGAAACTAACGGGAATATTATGTTTGTAATATGTTTAAAAACTGCTTTTATAAAATTAATATAACTACTATATACTATGTACAACAGATTTTTTTTTCCCTCTACTATCTCAAATAATACAGTGCTGTAGAGAACCGTATTCTCGTAACGTGTTTCGAAATTAATTTGCTGGTTTACGAATTAACTAAACCACTAAACAAGCACTCAAATATCGCGGATTACCACTAATTAGAGAGAAACAGGAATAGGGAAATAATGACTTGAATCCTGTAGTTTGCCGGCTAGTTTAAATCTAATACTAATGCTATCAAAACTTAAACGGATGGATGAATGGATGTTTGTTTCAACGTATCTTCAAAGGCTCGACCACGGTTAAATTTGGCATAGTCTGAAATATAGGTTACTAGTTGTTTTTTTTATTCCGTACGGACGAAGACGCGGTCTAATGCTAGTGTTAACACATTTATAACGCGTGTTATCTTATTTAGTTTAATTCATTCTCTCGATTAAACACGGATGTCTATGTCAAAGGTTACTTCGCTATTTTGACGAATTTACGTTATATACGCATTTTTTCGAAGGCAACAAACGGTTGCCATAGAAAAGATGTATCATTGTTGAGAAATACTGCTAATGTAATAAACGAAAAGTGTTGTTTGTTCTAACTTTATCGTCCCACTTGGTAATACAAAATAAGTAAGGCAAAAATTTTAAAGCGAATATTGCTATTCAAGTTTTACAGGTGCTACAAACAATCCACGTTTTTTTCTGTACAATGCATAAAAATACAAATTGCCACTATTTTCACTTTTCGCATATCATGTTAAGAGAACTACATTTAAATAACAGTTAGTCAAATTGTAATTAACACGCTTATACATGATTAATGAGAGAATTATGAATTCAAAACATGCGGTTTGTCGTCACTGTGGTTCTGAAACTCATGCCAAATAGAGTTACATTTCATTAACAATTGGCTGCTATATGAAACTGTTCAATGTTAAAGTTTAGGAACAAATTAGTCTGAATTCGTGCTAGTTAAGAGAAACGGATGAATAACTTACACTGACACGAAATGGACATAAGTAGACGCATTTATAATATAAAGCCGGAAATCTCTTTAACCTCTTTCTTATATAAATAAAAAAATATTTTCTTGTGAGCGCTGTGTACGCCTGTCATTTGTTTGTTCTTCTGCTTTTTTGTGTTTTCTTTGTCTATATAACTTATCATTTTAGTTGTGAACTTTGATCATGCAATTGGTGTACTCTTTTAATGACAGTAGCGAAGTTTCGTTAGGACAACTTGGACGGCCCAGGGACGAGTATAAAGGGGGCGCCATCGCCCAGGTCACGGGTTATACTAAAACCAGCCCTGAATAAAGAATATGTTTTAATACAAATGTTTACGGAAAACAAAAGAATCCTAGAAAGGAATGATACAAATGTCAACATTCGTAATTCAATTGCAATTTAATAAAGAGGTAAAGCAAAGTTTTATGTTTACTGCAAAACAACTTATCAAACTGTCGCGAAAGATTTGCTCACATTTCTTTTTTAATTTAATCAAATGCCAGGGTAAATACTCACATAAATAACTAAACCCTTTCGCTTTCGGATAAGTTATTTGTATAATAAATCTTTTGTATGTTTTAACATGTTTAACAAAAAATTGGTGCACAAAATAGAATAAATAGTTTAAAACGGCTGAGTTTTAAATTCATAAGGGGCCGTCCATATATTACGTCATTCTAAATTAGGGGGGAGGGGTTGGTCTGCGGATGACGGTAAATGATAGATAGGAAGGGGGGGGGGGGTTTCGAAATTAACGTCATTCTTATTTATTTATTTATAGTTTATTGTTCACGTGGAAAAAGATTATTTCTAAAAAGATTTCTTCCAGCACACCTAGTAAGTGAGACTGCAAATGTGAGAGGAGGCTAAGGCGCGTACAATAACTTATAATAAATATAAATATTGCAACATAAGATGTACACAAATACAGTAATAACTACAGATAAAATACTCTAACAATAATATTACAAACTGGTAATGACGTCAATTTTGGGAGAAGGGAAGGGGTCATTAAGAAATGACGATAGGATGATTGTAGGGGGGGGGGAGGTCTAAAGTCTGAAAAAATCGTTGACGTAATTTATGGACGGTCCCTAAGCTAAATTATTGATGAAAAATAAGTTTTGTGTTTAGTTTAGAATTGTATAACTATACATTTTAACCAGGCATTACAAGTAAAGTTTGAATAACGCTTTAGCTTGCTTCTAACAAGCGGTTGGAAAACATTTTTAATTTAAAATTGCTGAGTTCCGAACTATTTACTTTATGGGTGAAAATAATTTAATACCTTCACGTCAAGTGTGCGTCGGTAAACAGAAAATATCTCTCGTGATAACGTCTGAAAGGCTTGGCTTATAAAAGAAGCGGTACAATACATTTTAGCTTGTTTACGACGTAAGACGAAAATTTTCGCCATCGTAGAATATTCATAATCGTAAATTGTGCGGAAACTTTGACGTTTAAATAACAGGACTTGTCAATTTCGTGTATCCCGCTCTGTAATATAAACAATAATGTGTTGTGAGCTCATGTAGGTGAAGATTTATACATTTGTATTTGTTGTTTACCTAACCAACAGTTCAAAATGTCAGATTTTTTTTTATTACGGTTATTTGTCTAGTCCGTTTCTCTATAGTCAAAGCACGGAAGCTTTGTGATATTTACAGAATGGTTGTTCGTTGTCTTTGTTGAACAGGCTCACAGAAATTATGGCAACATTTTATAAGAAAAGGAAATAGTAAAGACAAGTTATGCGTCCATGTATTTGTATCTCCGTCAAGTTTTCGACCAATTGTCATAATTAGATGATTCAAAATGCCTGTTTCTAGTAAAACAAATAAGTTTACAGATAAGTTTTGACTTAATACGTTAATTATCTATAATAGCTTCGTATCGAATGACGTAACTTGTAAGAAAAACAGCATAGTCAAAAACGTAGGTTCCTAGATCTTTGTGTGTGTCTATTTTAATTAATGAAACAATTATTTTGGTAAAATACCCTCGTACCACGATTACAGGATGTTATAAATTATCTGAAATGCCTAATGTCGAAACATTGCAACTTATATTCCACTAATTATTGATTTATGTAGGCTTATTAGTAAAAATACCTATCTTTACTAATGCAATAAAGAGTAAACACACACTACTTCGTGGCGTAGAATGTCATCAATCACAGCACATTTTCGAATAATTATCTCTTTAATAAAAAGCCCTACACTTACGACACGCTTTAGGCTTTACATTTTCACGCTATTAAACTTAGGGGGTAAGTAAATTGAAAAAAACTTAATGTAGGAAAGGGACCATAAACTTCAAGTTGCCAACAATAAACAAGCAAGGTTATTATGATAAGAGTCATTTTGACGTTTAATAATTTGACAAATGTATTCAATAAAATACAGGTTTCATAATTCCATGCGGCTTTATCCGCTAGTAATATGACAAGTAGGGCGACGTATATTCGCCTGTTGGCAAGATGCCAGATATGTATCAAGCCTATGGTTCAATTAAACTGCCCACGATAACATGCGGGAAATTGTTATATGTTTAGTATATTACCTTACTAATATTATAAATGCGAAAGTTTGGATGGATGTTTGTTAAAGTTTGTAGCCTAAACGGCTGAACGGATCTTAACGAAATTTGGTACAGATGTAGAGGATAGTCTGGAAGATTACATAGGCTATTAACTTTTGTTTTTTGTAAATTCCACGCGGACGGAATCGCGAGCGAAAGCCAGTAAGTAATATAGCCGAAATAAACATCATATCATTTCAATTATTCAAGAAACATATGTAAGAATTCGACGACGACTTAAATATGTGGTTAGTTCAAAGGTATAGCAGACCGAAAAGTATGGATGGATTGTGTGAATAAGGATATGCTTACAAAGGGAGTGGATTCATATATGATGGCTGATAGAATGTTATAGAAGAGCAGCACTGTGCCGACCCTCCTTAGGTTGGTAGGTAGGTAACAAAGGGCAAGTTGATGATGACTTAAGTTCAGGGTTGCTTACGCTTGTTCTATATATTTACTAAGTCTTTTAGCTATAAATAATTAAACCTAAAATATTTCTTTAATAAATTTCGTAAACTATTTAAGACTAGCTTTCGTTCGCATGAAATTAAAAAAAAAACAAAATGGAGTAGCTTATAAATTTTTCCGAAATCCGTTAAGTCGTTTAGGTTAACTCTAACAAACATCCATCCATCTAAACTTACGCATTTATAATATTAGTATAATAAACTTCAAATAACAAGAAGTGACCTTAAAAGATAATTGTTTTATACACTTAAGAGTTTATTGTTTTATTTATTTTTCAGAAAACATTTCATTCATTGTTGTTCATCGCTTCAGAAACGTATAAGTCTGAAGTAACTTTTACATTCAGTGTTGTATCGTCGAGGGATAATAAATACTTAATGACTTTAACTTATAATTTACGATATTAAACTTAAAACTTCGCCGTGGAAGTGTAACAATTACAAGTAAAAGCTCTGATTAATACATGATCCATATATAGAACAATTTTCTATATTTTATTCGATTATATTGATTGAAAAATAACCGTGAGAAAAAGTTCAAGGTTTTTGTAATGTTGGTCATGATTAAGCTCCTTGCAAGTTGCCTATTATTTTCTATATAGAATACTAGCTGTTGCTTATGTCTTCGTTTGCGTGAAATTATAAAATAATGTATAATATGGCCTATATTACTCTCAGATAAATTCTCTTTCTAATGGTGAAAGAATTGGTCCAGTAGTTTTTGATTTATTTTAATACATACAAAAATACAAATCTTTATAATATTAGATGAGAGCAAACGAGCATCAGATCGCTTAATACTTATTGATCCGACGATCATGAATATTTCCAACATCAGAGAAACGTGCGTTTCCGACCTTTAAGGGAATTGTACGCTTTTATGTACACAGTTACATAGAAATATCCTTAGATTTTATAAATTTAGCAAATCACAAAAAAAATCCCTCCCTGTATTGCTTTTAAAAGACTAGTAAAGTTTTCCGTCTTTGTATCAATGATCAATTATTCGGCTTTCTCAGTCTTCTATAAAAAAACCTCTTCCGGGTTTTGGCGCTTTTCAGAATAAAGCCTAACAATAAACTTAGACGTGACCTGTTTAACAATATACTGGATCGTACTTCACTTAATCCTCTGATTTAAGCGACAATCTTTACATATTACAGAAAGCTTTTTTATAACTTAACAGGATATGTCCGCATATATTACTGTTGATAGATATCGAGAATAAAATTTTACTAATATCAAAAACAATGTTTTTTTTTAAATTGGATGTAATTTTAACAATCAAATCTGGTATATGGTAAATGGTATTCGGTCTGTTTACAGTTTTAAATACTGAAATACACATACCGCGCCTACAATTACATACAATGTACTATGTACTATCTACTGTATTGTAACTATGTACAATCAACAATTAACAGAGCAATTAAGAACTTTTAAAATGAATTTCGTAAACCTGTTTCAATCACGTTCCCCTTTTATTGTTTTAAAATTTATGTTCCCACCGCTTGCTTCCGTACTAAGTATTTTGATCTTCTTTGTTCTAAATGTTTCGCGAATATGGTGATTACAACAAAATCGTTTAATTAAAAAAATGTAGAAAAAAGTAGGACGTGACTTTATTTATTGTAGACGAGCTTTCTCTCGCGATGCCATTCGCGAGGAATTAAAAAAAGTTAGTAGTATTAGACAACTTATTTAATTGATACTGTCGCTTTTAACTCAGAGCAATACTTCTCGTTAAGACTCAAGTTACGCGCCAATCTATCCATACTTCTAGTGACATTGACAGCTGTCAGCTAGGGACGTGCCGTTTATGCCGATAATCTAGAGTTGCGCCAATTCTATAGCACGGTACTAATTTTATTCCTAACAGTAGCCTGTTAGTTCTTCCAGACTATCTTCCATATCCATGCCAAGTTTAATCGAGATCAGTTCAGTTTAGGCTACAAACTGTAACAAACATACATCCATTTAAACTTTCGCATTTACGATATTAGTAAGAATTACTATTGTGCTTGAATAAAACTATTAAAGACAGTGTATTGACTAGCTGACATAAGACTCTTTATAACAAGTGAAAAAACAATTTGTTACAACACTCGTGATACATTTCACTCACGTTTCCCTTTTATTGTTTTAAAATTTACGAGGGTCCGTTTTAGGACAGATAACTCTTTGTTTCTTTCCCTATCTTTTTGACATCACGCTTTATGTTTAATGCGAGTTTATGTTACAATTTATGAAGTCTCACTTCTGGGTACATGCGGGTTGTTTTTTTTTTTAAATTTCATAACATAAGGTGGCAAACGAGCAATCGGCCTCCTGAAACCGCCAAAATGGCGAAGCGACCGCTGCCCATATACGATGGAGGAGGAGACGCACAAAAAGAGGATATTTTCCCTTCCTATGCATCTCCTCCACCGTCAAATCCACCTCCTCTTCCCAACCTCTCCTTATAAGAAAAGGGTGGTAAAGAGAAAAAGACTTAAATTAGGCCTCCGGCACCACATTCATCAGACGAAACACGAAATTGCTTCCATTTCACGCGTGTCTTCTGTGTGGTCGTGGTATTACAACGGGCGTGCCGGCCCATTCGTGCTAAGATGTTAAAGCAGGCACTACCACTGTCATAATCATACTAGTTAATATTATAAATGCGAAAGTTTAGATGGATAGATGTTAGAGTTTATAGTCTAAACAACTAAGCGGATTTGGATGAATTTTGGTATAGTTGTTGAGAATAGTCTGAAAGAACACATAGGCTAAGCTAGTTGCTAGTTGAAAATAATTAATTTTTACTGCTTCACTCAAGGTTACAAATCGATATATTTATCGATCGATATATCATACTACATCTTTCCCAAATTTCATCTAGATCAGTTTAGATATTTAGGCTACAAACTCTAACAAACACCCATCCATTCTTCTAATCTTTCCATTTATGAAATTAGTATGAAGTATGATATAGTATAATGCGTCAAATAAGAGACTATCTAAATGTCCATGTATTTTGAGCGTATTTTTAAAAATAACGTAAATTCCGAATTAATTTTGAAAGCAACACAAAATACTTTTAAGGCAAACGTAAACAATATGGAATATAGAAATTATCAGGCTATTTCATTGCCAAGAATTAAAAACACTATTAGAATAATTAACGGACTATTCTTGTTATGTCTACGGATAGGAAAACATTCCTAGAAAGATGTTCAATATTAACGTTGTTACCGATTCAGTTTGTGACTCGTGGAGCGCCGTGGGCGCGCTCTCTAATTAATTATTAAGATAAGCGTCGCGCGCGCAAACGTCATAATTGCGTTGCGAAAAAATA
>NW_013525529.1:0-299 GCF_000836215.1 Papilio polytes
TCACGAAGAGGCGACCGGTAGGTGGGCAACCATCTGTTGCCATCGTCGAGGTGATGTCGGGCTTGTAGGTGCAAGGCTGTATACACTTTACTGCTTTGTCTTCAAATTTGCGGTGATACCAGCAGATTGCTGGCTCGGTTGGTGCTGGAGCAGGTTGTGGTTGGCGCTTCTGTATTTTAGCGCGATGCTGCTGACGTCGGTGCTGTGATGCTACGTGTCCCCGGCTATGTTGTCGGTGTCGGCAGGTGGAGTCGGGGGCAGAGCATTGTATGTCTATTTGTTTGGTTAACAATGCAATC
>NW_013525529.1:366-1795 GCF_000836215.1 Papilio polytes
CGGTCAGTCGTCGAGTGCGGACGTGTCGTGAGGGAGCTCCGTGCCAAAAATTCATTTCTGCGTAAAAAGTGTTCGTAGCGTATCGTGTTAGGTGTCGTTAGTTGCGTCTTTTTAAGGCGCATCTGGTGGTGTCCTTTTTATTTTTAAATTGTCTATAGTTTTTTAAATAATTAGGGTTTTATAGGTTAATAAATAGTTTTAATTAGTTTTAGTGGGGAAGGGGTGGACAGATCTCCTTGATCTGTGCATCGTTTGATGCGTCTCGTTGAGGCGCATCTGGAAGTAGCTTTTATTTTGTAAATTTTTGTAAAGTTTTGTAAATAATTGGTTTTTCGTAGGTATTAAGTAGTTTTTAATTAGTTTTAGTAGGTTAGCAGTGGACAGATCTTATTGATCTGTCCACCGTTCGACGCGTTTCGTCGAGGCGCACCTGAAGGTGGTCTTTTTATTTTGTAAATAGCTAAATTGTGTAGGTTTAATTTATTTTAAGTCATTTTAAGGGCGTGATCTGGTGCACATAGGTGCAACGGTTGCGTCCCAAGATGAGCGCGGGTAAGGGTGCTGTGTCTGGGTCGGAGGACGACATTTCGATGTCGGACCCTTCCGGATCCGATGACGAGGGTGCATATGGGCGCCAACAGGGCGCTGGTAGCGCTTCGAAGGGATGGAGGTCGATCGAGGTTGAGGGTGGCGAATCCCGCAGGGCGGGTATTGCCTTAAGTTTCCCTCCGGGATCGACCAAGAAGAGGCCCCTGACGATGTCGGAGGCGGAGAAGGAGGCGCCGGCTGTGGCACAGAAGGTGGCCTCCTCGGCTTTGAGGGGTCGTGTTCGGCGCCCGGTCGGTGCACATGCCTTTCTCAAGGCAGCGAAGGACTACCTAGCTGAGGTAAGGGAGGGTGAGGAGGAGGACTCCGACCCCACCTACCGCCCAAAGCACAGGGTACAGAGTCTGGTACTCGCGGATGTAGGAGCGTCCGATGGTGAGGCCCCCAACGTCCCTGCCGCAACTGTCGAGGCCCTCGCCGCTGAAGCGCTAATGAATGTAGCGAAGATTCAGGGCGAGGTAAAAAAGAGTGGACATCTGAAAGGGACGGTGTGGGGCCAAATCAACCAGGCCACACAGGGAGTCATTGACGCCGTTGAGGGCCTCCGGGCAATGACTCCGGAAGTTGAGCAGCGTAGGCTCCGTGCGGACAATGCTCGTCTGGCTCGTGAGCTAGATCTGGTCCGCGCGGAGCTGCGCGCATTCAAGTCGGCCTACTCGGAGTCGCAGCGGAGGACAGCTGAGGCGCCGAAAGCGGTGGTGGAGCCACCTCAGCAGCCCGACTTCGAGGGGGCCCTCAAGAGGGCCATGGAGGGCATGAGACGGGACCTCCTGGACTCGGTAGGCGGGCTGATTAACGCCCGCCTCGAAGACCTGGAGGCCCG
>NW_013525529.1:1963-2349 GCF_000836215.1 Papilio polytes
GCTCCTCCACCCCCCACTGCTGGTCCCAGCGGGGGGGAAGTCCAGGCGGATGCCCCAGGCGCATCCTGGTCTGAGGTGGCCCGCCGGAAGAGGAGAGGGAACGCTGTTCCGGTGATTCCCTCCCCCCTTAGTACGGCGCGACAGGGTGCCCCGGCCCCTGCCCCAAAGGCGGTGAAGATTGTGGCCCCCAAAACAGCGGCCATTGTGGTCACTCTGAAGACGGGGGCCACCTTCACGACCGTTGAGGGGACCACCTCAGAGGCAAGTTACTCCCAGGTCCTGGCCAAGGCCAAGGCCTCCATTGCCCTGCGGGATTTCGGCCTGGAGTCGGTAAAAATCAGGAGCAGCATGACCGGCTCCAGGCTGATGGAAGTGGGAGGGGGCAC
>NW_013525530.1:0-3524 GCF_000836215.1 Papilio polytes
AATTTTATTTTGTAATTTAACTTGTATTTTTAATTTTATTATTATCACTTAATTGTAATTTTATTTTATTATTGTTATTTTTAATTTTAGCAAGTCTAGTCATTTTATGTAGTTGTCATTTTAAATTCTAGTCATTTTTAGTCAATTTAGTAATGTAATAATTTTATAAAGCAAAACTGTGATATTAAAATAGAAAAACTGTAAATTAGCAATAAGAAAACTGTAAGATGTTAAAAGACAAAAAATTTATGAATAAAGAGTTCCCACCCGCACCCAACGTCCCTTTCCCATAAATATGTTAGGGGGAACGAGAGGGCGGCATAACGCCGCCCACTAAAAAAAAAAAAAAAAAAAAAAAAAAAAAAAAAAAAAAAAAAAAATACAAAAAAAAAAAAAATACAAAAATTGGTACAATTTAAAACAGGAAATAATCCTCTTACCAAAATCGTATACGGGTGTGCTGTCCCGCGTACATCTCAATTGTCTAAATTGGTTTAAATTCTCCAAAGGATGGTTATAATACTACATGCATGTAATGTACAAATGTTGGTCTGTAAAACATGTCGTCTCTTTTCCTAATAATTGTAAAGTAAAGAATGTAAATTATGTCTGGAAGCCAGAGAAGTAAGCAGATTTTACGTACACCATTTGGTGAGGTCCTAGCACCTCTCTCGCCTATTCATTTGCATATATATACATGCATTTATTTCAAATACTGATTTAACACTGTCGATACCAACCGGCGTTAGAGAGAATCCGCCTAGGACGTCAGACAAATACAGGCTTCTCAGGCGATCGACAGGTAAATCTAAAACCGGTCTGCGTCAAGTTATATAAAATTCAACATTTTTAATTATATAATAACTCGGATTTACCCGAAGCACAATCTGACAAAATGTTTATATTTATTATAGCTGTTATCAACTCGGGTTATTCTTGAAACGTATTGGAATTAGTTGTAGAGTCAGTACGATCTCACAAGTTCGTTGGACAAGACTGTTTGTGCCATTTGTGATTAAATAATCTGATGGTTTTAAGCTGAATTTAAATTAATTAAAAAGAAGATTCAACTCGAGTAAGTTATTAAATTGTGGTATGTCAATTTACATTTTAAATCTATAGCAAAATCATCAACAATCAAATCACAAATGCCAATCTATGGATAACAATCTCGATTATGTCAAGCAATATGTTTCCATTATTTTTAATTCTACGATTCTAGTTAAGCTTCTTAGTTCTATCAAAACTCTTAACACGTTTACTGCTGCAAGTAAAATCATAATTCTTCATGTGCGGTGGCGGGCCAAAAAGCGCCCCCAGTAATATTTCCGCCAGTGCGTGACAGGTCTTTCTAAACCTACCAACACTAGGATAGATTAAATTGCTATGACTTTGTTGAACCAGAATGTATACAGTTTATTTAATGTAAGGTATTCACCAGAAATTATCGTTTCGCAGTAGCGAGAGGAACACGGTTTTCTTCATCCGCACCAGCTTAGGTAGCGCGTCAGGTCGATATCGGCCTGTTACGCAGTGAGCGTGTTAAACTGTCAAATTTTTCGCCTAAAAGTTAAATTTAAAATTTAGCTATTATCGATAACAAATATCCAGAAATCTTCTGTAACCTGTTTAAATGCATGTTAAAAGTAGACCAATTCAAGAAATTGATAAATCAATATAGATTTTTTACATTTCAGAAAATATGAAAATGGACAACCGTGTGTTAACGTTCATTGTCTTGTGTGTTGTGATAAAAATGATTGATTCCAAAGTAGTATGTCTCTACGATGATAGTTTAAAATCATTTAAAATCAGACGAATAACATGTTACTCATCATTAAGTCACAATGTATTGAGAAGGGATGATCTATTCAAAGAAGGCGACTATACAACAGCAACTATCAGACGTTGTCAAATAACACAAATAGATATTGACGGACTATTTAATGCAAGATTGGTTTGGGATCTAAATTTATCAGAAAATAAATTGAAAACATTACCATTAGGAGTATTCGATATGAATACACGACTGGAGGATTTAGATTTGTCGCAGAATCTATTAACAGACCTACCCCCTGGTATATTTAATAAAACTCTACTCAGAAATCTACATTTACAAGGAAATAATTTTAAAAGTTTCGATACAGGATTAATAAGTTTTTCTCCGAGGGAAATGGTTAGTTTATATTTGACTTGCAATTCTCTAGTGGGTAAAAATTTAAATAGCGACATATTATGTGACATGGCGATATTAGATTTATCCGGAAACGACATGAACGAAGTCACATTCATGGGAAACGTGAAAAGCTTACAATATTTACACATGAACCAATGTTCACTGAAAGAAATGCCAGAGTTTTTATCGACTGCAAATTTAAGCAAGCTATTGGTGTTAGAATTATCGTTGAATGAAATAACTGCGATTGGAAATGGTACATTACATAAATTGGTCCTTTTAAAATCACTCGATTTGTCGAAAAACCATATAGAATATATCCATAGAGACGCATTCGTGAACCTTCCGATAATCGAACACATCGATTTGAGCCACAACAGATTGAATTACCTTGCCTTAGGAGTGTTTCAGAACATACATAGTATAGAAGAACTTGATCTTTCATTTAATTTACTCCGAGATATTCATCCAAGAACATTCGATAATAGTACACTAAAGAAACTGAATATTGCTAATAATCGAATAACATATTTGAATCCAAATCAATTAACCACAATGTTGTCAAATGTAAAAAGTTTAAAGGACATTGATTTTCATGAAAATCCATGGCAATGCGCCTGCTTGAGAGATTTATTACACGAATTGAGAAATGTCCGTTGCAACTACAATTATTATGCTTACAATGGTGAAAACGCAGTTTGTGTGACGACACCTGAATTTGTTTGCAAACGATATGACGCCGCTAATCAATTGTTTATTGATATGTACGATGATTTAATTGCTCCACGTTTAACAGAGCGAAGACGTGAAATGCCAGACTTTGACCTAATAATGGAAGGAGCACCGTCAGTGCCGGTTCCTTGTCGCCCTCGGCCAGTGGATTAACTATCTTGATGTTTGTATTGCCGAACAGATGTACAGTAAATAAAAAATGTATTGTTATCTTTGTTTTTCTTTAATAGAATGAGAAGGATCTAATATTTTTGTACAATCAGATGCATAAATATGCATACATTTTCGAATCCTCAGAAACTTGTATACTAATATTACTACTGCATACTTATAAATATTTTTGAAATCGAAGGCGTATACAAGTTGCTATAGTTTTGTAAATGTACACTTATTTATGAAGTTGATTGTACAAAAACATAGTAGATCCCTTTACTTCTAGAGAAAAACAGAAATAACAATATGCTATTTTTTATGTGTTTCGAAGATATTTCCTTCTTATAGATTTTTCTAAGCTAAATTCAAGTCAGTTTATAGAAAAGGAGATTGTGTAAATAAACTAATACTAATAAAAAACAAAACAAAACAAAATACACCAAAAACAAAATATTCTCAAAAA
>NW_013525531.1:0-324 GCF_000836215.1 Papilio polytes
CGGCGGCATAAACCGCCCGCCCCTCCGCAGTTGGGGAGCAGCCTGGTGAGCATTCCCGCATACGTCACCAGCTTCGGTGCCAGCGTCCGGAAATGCTCACTGAACCCCCATCGGCTGTCGAGGATGAGACCGAGATACTTCATGGTTCCGCCGACAGCAATGGGGGTGCCGCTCACCACGATGGAATATCCACGGGGGGGCTTAGTCCGAGGCCTATGGAAGAACATGGCCTCGGACTTTTCAAGGGCCACATTTAGACCCAGGGCCCTGATGCGGCGTACCACGTGGGCTGTGCCCGCTGTTGCGAGTACACCCGCGTCGCGA
>NW_013525531.1:447-1201 GCF_000836215.1 Papilio polytes
ACCCAGGGCCCTGATGCGGCGCACCACGTGGGCTGTGCCCGCAGTTGCGAGCACACCCGCGTCGCGAAACGTTGGTCCCGACGCGGTGATCAGGGTGTCGTCGGCATAACAAATGACGCCGACGCCCCGGAGATTGGCACCGCGTAGGACCCAATCGTATCCGATGTTCCACAGGAGCGGCCCGAGGACCGACCCCTGTGGAACACCACACGTCATGTCCCGGCGGACTACCTGGTCCTGGGCCGGATAGAAGATAGCCCGGTCGACGAAGTAGTCCGCGAGGACTCGCCTGAGATACCCCGGGACGCGGTGGTATCTCAGCGCCTCCGCGATTGTCGTCCAGGGGATCGTGTTAAAGGCGTTCGCGATGTCGAGCGACACAGCCAACAACACTCCACCCTGGCCGACAACCTCCTCGACCATGTCTCTGAGTCGGGTGATGGCATCGACGGTGGACCGCCTGCGCCGGAAGCCGAACTGGGCGCCGCTCAGGTCGGGCCCGACCGCCTCCATGTGTGCGACGAGGCGCGCAGCGAGTACTCGCTCGAATAGCTTGCTCGCCTCGTCGAGCAACACGATGGGGCGGTATGCCGACGGAGAGTCAGCCGGGCGCCCATGCTTCCTAAGGAGCACCAGCTTCCCCTTCTTCCACCGCCGCGGGATCCTCCCGGATGCCAAACACTCCGACAGCAGGGCCAGCGTCTCCTCTTTGAGGACCGGCACGACATGGGCGAGAACCCGCCCAGGAACACCG
>NW_013525531.1:1395-1791 GCF_000836215.1 Papilio polytes
CCCCACGGGTCCTGACTTAGGCTGTCGAGCCACTCCTTCCAGGCTTCCTCCTTGGCGGCCTTTATGGCCGAGGTGAGTGCCGCACGAGCAGCCCGGTATGCGGCGAGGAGGATCTCTTCCTGGTCGAAGTCCCTACTGTTTCTTCTGCGGCTGCGGGTGTACCTGCGGCGAGCCATCTGGCAAGTCGTACGAAGCCCGGCCAGGTGAGGTCTCCACCAGTACACCCGCGTCCTTGGGAGGGCAGGACCAGCGCGCCGCATCGCCGCATCGCAGACGCGAGTTAACGCTCCTACGAGCCGCTCACACCTCTCGTCCGCATCCAGGGAGCTCGTGGTACCATTAGCGACCCACCTCTCCACGATGGCCGCCTCCTTGGCCAGTCCCAGTTCCAGGGTG
>NW_013525531.1:1873-4253 GCF_000836215.1 Papilio polytes
CCCTCCAACTCCTTGTGCGGCGGGCCAGGGCGGGACTCGCGAACGACAAATCTACGATAGACCCGCCCCGACTCCGCACGCACGTCTGGACCGTACCCCTATTTAGGAGGACGAGCCCTGTGGACACTGCCCAATCCGCTAGAGTCTCCCCCCTGAGGTCGGTTGCCGGTGAACCCCACGTCCTAGATTTGGCGTTGAAGTCTCCGGCGACCACTACAGGGGTGGGGTGCACGTCGACGACCAGAGCGCCGACTTCGGCGAGCATCCGCTCGAATTCGGCAAAACTCCTGCTCGGCGCGAAGTACACCCCGATCACTACAACGTCGCCTAGCGACGTTAGGACCCAACCGCGGCCCTTCGTTACACTTTCGAAAGGTGCGGGGCCGGTGCGCCTCCAGGCGACGATAGCCACCGAGTCGTCGCGATCGCCCGCCCAATCGTCGCGGTCGCGAACGTAGTATGGCTCGGCGACTATGGCTACGTCGATCTTCCACTGCGTCGCGGTCTGAATCAGTAGATCTTGAGCCGCGACACAGTGGTTTACGTTCGCCTGCAGGATCGAGACAGCGATAACCATTATATATGGGCGTACTTTCTGAAAGGTACTGTCAGGTAAGTTGAGTGCCACATTGAATCTTTGTAGTATTATGAAATTTTTATAAAATTATTATAAGCTCCGTCTTTTGTTTTAAATAAATTAAATCGCGTCTAAAATATAAACACTTGAGTATTATTTAATGGCACCTCTATATTAATAAGTAGTGTTGGGAATCTGTTATTAGATGTTAGTGATTATGTGATTTTTTTTGTAGAGAAATGTCAACTATGCCTATTCTATGTATTCAATCTCTTTGGTTGTGGAACATGCTCGAAGGAAATTGATGTTGGCAATTGATTAACGACGCGTCATATCCCGACGGTAAAGTTTTATGACAGACAGCAGATTTAATTTGGTAAATGTAGTCGTTGGTCATAGTTTATCTGGGGCACATTCATTTGCTTTACGGTCCAGAGCACCAATAACAGTATATCAGGCCGTCGCGGTCGGCCCCTGCTTCTAAATAGAGGTAGTGTAAATCAAGGTTCCTCTACCACTGCTTACTGAGTCATTAAAGATGCCCCCATCCCGTTTTATATCATACTAATATTATAAATGCAAAAGTATAGATGGATGGATGTTTGTTAGAGTTTGTAGCCTAAACGGATTTCGATAAAATTTGGTACAGATGTTGAGGATAGTTTGGAACAACACATAGGCTACTCACTTTTGTTTTTTCTATGCCACGCAGACGGAGTCGCGGGCGAAAGTTAGTTGTTTGTATAAAATGATGGACTGTTATCAAATATTGGTTGGAATTCAGAAAAGATTGTTTTACTATTATTCCTGACAAAGTGTTCATATCTTTCCTAAAAACATAAAATTGAAATATTTAGCTTGTGTTTCATAATAAATGTGTTGAAGTCGTGATGCGCGCACTTATGACTAAACTATCGCAGAACTGTTTACGCCAAAGCGTAAAAGTAACTCAGAAGTATTATGAGATTATATGGAGGTGCGCATACTAGATTTTTAGTTATGCAACTAAACAGTTGTATTGGCTTCGAAACAATCGACAACCGCACATTTGCGATAGTTTAGTCAAAGGCGTGCGCCAGCTCTAATAATAACTTTCTTCGTTGATAAATAATTTTGCAATCCATACAGTTGCAGTTTTTTACATGAAAAATTCGAGGACTCGGCTTTTAAGCAGATTGCTCGTTGCTTGGTCTCGTAATAAAGAATTCTTCTCTGGTCTGTATAAAATTTTCATCATTGTAGCACGACCCGTGAAAAGAAATTCTTTGCAACGAATTTTAAGCTGAAATAAAAGTGGAATTCATGAATGGAAATCGGACTTTACTTTGGTATCATTAATGAATTAGAATTATAAAGATATCAATCTATATCTGTTAATATGTTCTAGAACCTTATAAATACTTCAACGTTCTTCAAAGGTTAACGTATGGTCGTTTCCCGAACTACTTTTAACCATTCAATAGTACTTATGGATCGATAAATTCGTAAAATAAAAAAAAATAAGCTTCCCAACCAAGTCACGAAGACTTGAATTTTTCTGTGTTGAAACATAGATCAACATAACAATAATGAATAACTAGGTAATATAAAATAAATGAAAACTTCAGAAACTCTTTAATGTTTCATTTAATTCTCATCTTGTATTTACAGTGAAAAGACAATAGTTTTCACATCGGGATTTTTATATTCGTGTTCTTGCAACTGCACGTAACTTCTCAAATCAAATTGTGAATTTGAGATTTGTCGCAGAAGTGAGCCGGGACCTGTTACCATCTGGACAAAGACGGAACAAAGAGGCTGCTT
>NW_013525532.1:0-834 GCF_000836215.1 Papilio polytes
CCGCGCCGCGCCCCTTCCGCACCTCCCGCACTCTTATATTCATTATGTATATTATATATGACTCTCTATTATTCGCTTCGGTAACGTAATGATGACCATGCATAATAAATTATTAAAATGATGTATTTATTTTAATTCTGTAATCGTTAATCTCTTATCTACAATGAAATGGTTAAAAGTTTTGCAGAAGCTCTTAGTGACACATGTCGCCCACGGTGGTAACGGCTCGCCGGTCGCCGATGTGCTCACAGTACACACACTGCCACACAGAAGACAGAAACGAATGAAATATTCTGCGTTTTATCTAACATTTGCCTTTGATGATAGCTTTCTCAGTTTCTCACACTAACATTGCCTCGGAAGTCAACTTAAAAAGAACCATTAAAACCAACCACATAGGAGCAGAGCTTCGTACCTCGTGGTAACACAAATCTATACTATTATAATAAAGCGTAAACACACACTTCTTTGTTGCCTAAGATGTCAGCAATTACAGCATATTTTTGAATAATTCTTTTTTTAATAAAAACCCCTCCACTTTCGCTTAAGGCTATATATTTTCACGCCATTAAGCTTAGGGGGTAAATATTTTGGATAAAAACCCTAATGTGGGAAAGAGACCATCAGTTGCTGCCAACATCAAGGAAGCAAAATTACCATACTTTGTCTTCATGTCATGTCATTTTGACATTTGCAATTGAATTTGATAAATGTAATCAATCAGGCTAGTGAAGCTTCGAACAAAAATATTTTGTATGGCATAAACGGACTTTTTGATGGCAAACTTTACAAAATTTAATGTCATGTCATTAAATTTTGTTAAGTTGTCGCTGT
>NW_013525532.1:1049-1764 GCF_000836215.1 Papilio polytes
AAGTTTATTTATTTCTCGATTTTTAGTGAATCTAAACATCGCAGTATGATAATCGCTAGTTTTCAAATAAAGTATGAGTTATCTACGAAATTAAGTAAAGAACTAATACATCGTTGCGACCATTCACTTATAATTCTATCCAGCCGCGCGCCGCTGTTGCCCGTGAGTTTTAATATTTTGATAACTTCTAGAATCTTGGTCAGAATTACATACTGTAAAAGGCAATTATGATCTACATTTAATACTCTACCGTGAAAACATATTTATTTGGATAAGGATTCATACGAAATAAGAATAAAAGCGTTTTAAGGAAGTCGATTGCATTTATTTGACGGTTTTCGTGAAACAAACGGTTATTATGCGACAACCTTAAGAGATAGATATATGCTATCGCGGACTTTTATATAGCTTATTAAATGAGCTACAATTCTTTCATACATCATTTTTATATAAATCTTATAGTTTAGGCTACGTAAGCCAAGAAAGAAAACTTTGTTACAAGTTGGTATTTTTTTCTGCGACTCGTAATTTGTAATTTATGCCCTTACTTGCGTTTCCTCAATTTAATGATGGTTTTTTAAACCCTTATTCCTTTCTATTTTAATGGCAGTCAGTAACTCATACTTGTAGTATATTGAGGGTAGAATTGGTAATTAATAAATCAGTTGGCATCCGACCGCATAGTTTTATTGACGTATCTTACACTGGCGACGAG
>NW_013525532.1:1902-2331 GCF_000836215.1 Papilio polytes
ACTTGTGTGCACCTGATAGACCGGAGGACAAAACGTTCGAACAATTAGTGCAAATTGTAAAAAGTCACGTAGAACCGCAACGTTCGGTGTATGCCGAAAGGGAAATGTTTCGACAACGGCGACAAAAGGCAGAAGAAAGTATTGGCGACTTTTTACAACAATTAAAGCATTTGGCTTCTTCGTGCAATTTTGCCCAGAATTTGGAAGAAAACTTATGTGAGCAATTTGTCACGGGCTTGAGAAGCACAGAAATTAAATCAAGATTGTTATTTGATGCGAAATTAACTTATAAACGGGCGGTGGAGCTAGCTCTGAATTTGGAAGCCACGGAAAAGCATGTGGAGCGTGTGAGCGGCCGCGTGAGCGTGAGCGGTGCTGCTCGCTCCGGGGACTTCGGCGACGGCGGGACGGCGGCGGCGGCAGCGGCGG
>NW_013525532.1:2400-2681 GCF_000836215.1 Papilio polytes
AGATAAGTGTCGTTTTAAGCAATATACGTGTGGTCAATGTAATATCAAAGGTCATTTAAAAATAATGTGCAAGGCGTCAACTAGTAGAACGCCTGGCACGCGGCACAATTTTGTGGAGGAGGACTCCGACTGTGAAATTTACAATATACGTGCGGTTTCTAGCGGAGATAAGCCTTATTTTATAGACGTTAAGATAGGGGATGTAACGTTAAAATGTGAGCTTGACACGGGAAGTAAGATTTCTGCAATTAATGAGAA
This sequence comes from Papilio polytes, assembly GCF_000836215.1. Lineage (NCBI taxonomy): Eukaryota > Metazoa > Arthropoda > Insecta > Lepidoptera > Papilionidae > Papilio > Papilio polytes. Next base: position 2,659 of record NW_013525532.1, read on the forward strand.
TTGTTACAAGCGGTTATTTTCCA
>NW_013525532.1:2845-3808 GCF_000836215.1 Papilio polytes
TTGACGACTTAAAAAATAGTTATCCTAATGTTTTCACGAACAAGTTAGGTGAATGTAAAAAACAATTTCGTTTGCAATTGACTGATAACAAACCGGTTTTCTTACGCGCTCGGCCCGTACCACTCGCATTGCGCGCCGCGGTCGAGAGGGAAATAAATCGTTTAGAAAAAGAGGGATCGATTTATCAAGTAGAACATTCAGATTATGGTACACCGATAGTACCTATTATTAAGCCTTCCGGGGAGATTCGCATATGCGGCGATTATAAGTCTACAATAAATCCAAAATTAAAAATGGATCAATATCCTCTTCCGCGGATTGATGAACTGTTTGCGGCCCTAAGCGGTGGACAGGAATTTTCAAAAATAGATCTTACGACTGCGTATATGCAAGTCCCTCTCCACCCCGACTCGCAGGCGTGCACGGCCATCACCACACATGTTGGCACTTATGTATTCAGGCGCACTCCCTATGGTTTAAATTGCATACCACAAATGTTTCAAAAAATTATGGAGGAGACCCTTAGGGGCTTACCTAATACTGTAGTTTTCCTAGATGATATTTGTATTACAGGGAAAGATAGGGAGACGCATAAGAAAAATCTAATAGCAGTAATAGAACGATTGGCAAAGATGGGCCTCACTGTAAAATTAAATAAATGTAATTTTTTACAAGAGAGTGTATCGTACTTAGGGTTTATTATTGATAAGCACGGGTTACATCCGGACATGGCCAAGGTGGACGCCATCGTGAAGGCTCCGGAACCGATGAACGTGACTCAATTAAAGGCATTTCTAGGATTAATTAATTATTATGGCAAGTTTGTTCCTAATTTGAGTACTTTACTCCATCCATTGTACGCCCTGTTAAAAAAGAATCAGACGTGGTGTTGGGATGCAAATTGTGATAACGCATTCAGAAAAATAAAGAATATTTTAATTAGCGACAAAGTGTTATGTCATT
>NW_013525533.1:0-1847 GCF_000836215.1 Papilio polytes
GAATTTTCAATATATTTTTTTACGATTTATTATTTTACATGGTGCCGTAATTCTGGCGAAAAGATGGACTCGTTTCAGACAACATTAGTTTACAGTAAATGTTTTGGATAATTTATTTGATGATTTTGCACCAGAGTTTTTTAAATGGGCGATACGATATATAATCTAAAAAATGATAACTATTTTATTTTATTTAACAATTTGGTGTTTGCGTGGAGGTAGTTTTTTTATCATATATGTAGATACATCATTTTTAAACTCTATTGTCTAGTAAGGTCCTATTATCATTAAAACTTTACTCTCTACACACTTGTACAAACTTTATATTGGCAATTACGAGACACTAGTTTTTGTTACAATTAAAAAAAAGAATAGCGAACAATAGACAAAAAACACAGATAAAAAATAGCTCCAAACTTAGCGTACATTTAAGATATCGCTGGGAAAGAGTGCTAAAGTTGAAATGTGAAAGGCAAATGGCATCAAAATCTTTTTAAATTCTCCATATTCATAGACAAAATGCCGCACACTACGATATTCCGAGACACGCCCAACTACAGACATTAATTTACAATCCAAATCATTTTTTAAAATTTCGTATAGAAGTTATTGCGTGGAATTAAAAAGTACACTTCGCTTAGCGCGTTACTTACCAATTTCAAATATTATTTTCAATTTAAACGTAAAAAGGGAATGAATTCAGACAGTGTTGTCATCTAAAATATGTTTTTTTTTAAATCATACCAAGGAACTTGGTAAGTAACCCACAAAGTGCCTGTACACATAGACTAATAATCATGCAAAAATACATTTTATACGGTCCTATTTGTATACAATATACACCGAGTTATGTACACTACGCTACGAGAATCTGGACAGTGCTGCATCGCTAACTCAACGAAGCGGTCCCGCGCTCCGGACACAAAACCACACAAGTATTTTATGTACATAATTGACAGCCAAAAATTTGACATACGCAAGCCTCTATACGAAAATATTCCTTGTCCCATATGAAGCCAACCATAGACAAAATGCACGCTTTACGCCAAAACTCGAGAAACACTTTGTACAAAACTATACAACGATAGCCTCACACGAAGCAAAATGAAGGGTCTGAACTTGAATTTAAGAGTTACGTTCTCAAACTTTCCCTCTATTACCGAATCGGCAGGGGTTTTAAAACTACTGGAGGTGCTGAACATAGATATTACTTTAAAAAAATAGTTATTATCACGCCCACACTTTGACTAAACCATCGCACAATTGTTTAGTCTCGCTTTGATTCTTTTGAGCTTATAAGAAGATTTAGATTTTTAGATGTGCAACTAAAGTTGTATGGGCTGCAAAACAATTGAAAATCGCAACTATTGTGCGAGTTTTTAGTTTAGTCAAAGGGGTGCCCGCTCTAAAATGATGTCTTTGAAAATAATTCTTTTTTTTTAGTAATTAAGTAAATCGAAATTTTCTTTTCTGACTGGGACTTGTATTTTACTAAAATCGGTACTATAATATTTGAATCTGGCAACATTGTTTGAGAATCTTGATTTACGTCCTCGCTAAATAACTAACCTCTGATTATTTTAAAACTTTTTCATATAAAACACACGAATCGTAGAAAAGCATCAACAGAATATATAGGTGTTTACAAGCTAAATGAGATGTGGCTATATACTATAGGACGTTACTAACAGTTACGTTAAACGGGCCTTTCAATATTTATTACATCAGCCAGCACTATGAACTTTGCAAACGAATCTACCCTGCTCGCTCATTACAAATTAAACTTTTAACTCTACAGAAAACGTAATTTACAATAGTGTTACCCTGTCACTGTATTCCCACTAAAA
>NW_013525534.1:0-1813 GCF_000836215.1 Papilio polytes
AAATGTAAACAATAAAATAAAGTTTTTATAATTCAACGCGGATGAAGCCGCGCGGGAACAGCTAGTGTGTTATAAATATTGTTAAAACAATACAAATAACCACGAGAGGAAATAATTTTGTGATTATCAAAATTTTTATTCGGCAATATAAATGACATTGTTTATAAAAAGTATTTAAACATTGTTATAGAAAATATTGATATCATAATATTAAAATACTCTTAGTTACACTGGATGACTCTTGATGTGACTATATTAAGAATTTTATGTTTCAAATGAGGAGGAACAAATAAAACCCACTATTATTGCCTAAACATTTATTAATAAATTAAATAATTTTTACTTAATAACGTTGAGTTATTATTAACATAACGTGACTAAATTTTCTTGAAGCTTAGTATATTTCCCAGTTGTTCAGGTTTGAAGCTTCCATCATTTTGAGGAACAATTCAGGTGTCAAGAGATCGTCTGATGGTAGCTCATCGAGATTTTTCATAAACTGCTTGTATTTAGAATTATGTTGTTCCTTGTAGTAGGAAATTAAATCTAAATCTTTATATAGTTTTCTTATACGTTTAACATCTTCGGGATCCCAGCTGCCATACGACGCTTTGAATATTTCCTTCTGTTCGGGTGTTGCTCGCAGCATAGTGTTCACGGCGTAAAAAGTGCACTTACCTTCTTGTATGTCGCTACTAGTTTTGCCTGCTTTAGACTCCACATTGGTTAAGTCTGTGTAATCATTCTGCAAATTAGTAATATAAAGAGTTAATTTACAATTCCTAGTTCTTTTGCCCGATTGGTGTGAGTTGAAAAGAAAACGCAATCAAGAAGCCTGCGAATTCTGCCTGACAATGATTTACATATATGCCAATTATTAATCGAGATTCATTCAGCCATACAGGCAGCAAATTCTAACAAACATCCATCCATTCACTTAAACTTTCGCAATTATAAAATTAAAAAGAAGTCAGAAATTACAGCATATTTTTACACGCTACAGACTATTATATATTTTCACATTAAACATAGGAAGTTTAATTGCCATGGTAACCGCAATTGTGAAATTTTCAATTGCAAGTTTTACAAAATAACCAAAGAAAAGTTTTTATGAATGCAGATGACGTCGCACGGAGCTAGTAACTACTATAACTCTAATTTTCGTAAATAAAACGTGCCAATATTAAAAAAAAAAAACATACAGACGAATTGAGTAACCTCCTTCTTTGAGAAGTCAGTCAAGAAACCGACAGTACACCATCAATATAGTCCACACATATTCAAGTTAATCACACGTTGATTTAAATAACCAATTTATTTTTATTCATTACTTATGTAAGTTAAAGAAACTCTCCAAGGTGTACCTTTTTTTATCTAAACCTACTTAAAGCGTATTCTTGTTATCAACATTATGTCTTTTTTGTTGAGTGAATAAAAAGATGACGCAAAAATTACATGCATGGATTGATTGTTAAGAAGATCGCGTCAGTCGTCAATATTAATTGCTTTGTTTATATTAACGCAAAATACGCGCTAGCCGTGGAGTTGCGGAAACTGTAGCCCCTACTACTACTGTGTTTTTTATATGATTGTGTACTCACCATCATTTGGTACAATGCGCCCACGTCGCGGACTATATCTCTGATGCGCTCGAAAGTAGGCTCATTATCTTTTCCGCATAAAATCAAGCTCAACATTATAGGTATTTCTAAGCAGTAGTATGTGCATTTGTATCTTATTATTTTATTATAGTTCTCTAGTGTGTATAGAGAAACATCTTTTGCTTTTGGAATTGTGTTGTCCAGGTACTGGC
>NW_013525535.1:0-1962 GCF_000836215.1 Papilio polytes
TATTAATTTTTTTAACAGACCGCTATTCTTATATAAAATTTTATAAATGCACTGTCCTGTGTATTAAATACGCCGAGAACATGGGGGAGGAGGCTGAAAATCAGCCTAACTCCAGAGCCAGGAGCAGCAATAGCTGAGCCTCCCCCTTAAAACTTCCCTCTAGGTCAATATTTGATGAACTTCATTTATTGTAATACTTAAATGTAATGACAGCACAATACCATGAAAATGTTACACACGACCATTGCAATTTGCAACTATACATCAAACCAACCTGACGAAAACGACCTCTATACTATACTTTTTTGGACTAAAAGACAAATTAAAGAGAGACTATATGTAGTCATTTAGCAAGGAATTACTACAGAACATATTTTTACTTTCAAACGACAACGACATGAAATTGAAATTTGAAATGGATGACCTTTTACCTTAGTTAGTGTTGCCAATGAAAAATTTTCCCAGACTGTGGACATCGTGCAAAAAGCCGTGTTTGTATGGTAAAAGATCATCGGTGGATCGTAACACCAGCAAAAAAAGTTAGAAAATGCTTTAATACCAATAAAAAAACATCTATAAATGAACTGTGTTAAAATTGTTCATCCTTTGTTTTATAAATTATTTATTTCAATTTAATTGTTCGGTACAATTTTTTTTTTCAACGATTTTTTCTTTTAAATAACTTTTGAAGGTAAAAGCTATATTAATTTTTTTTGTATAGTAAAACAATTAATTGTTTTAAATTTTCGAAAAGCCGTAGATTTTGTAATTCTTAGACCTAAAAGCCGTAGAATACGGCAATTGTCTTTGCATTGGCAACACTGGTCTGGAGAATAGAAGAATTTGATTGGCCTGATGTCAAAACTCGACCACAGTGTATGTCAGAAAAGTACAGATATAAAATAAAAAAGTGTCAGGGTAATTTCAACTCATTTCTGAGACTCATCGTCAGACTTGACAACTAGACAGCTGATATTGGACTGGTATAATATGAAACAAGACCAATACAGTCCCTGACCAGTCTGCTTTACTGACCAACTGTATTGGCCAGTTATGAATCGCGCATAACTGTGAATTCATACACTTCAACTGTACCATTAAAACTGAACGTGTGTAGTATATTTTCAATTTATAAGTAGGATGGGGCCGAGTTAAAAGAAAACAAACACATTGCTATTCAAAGTTAGTTTATTTGCAAATTGTCAATGACAGCGTCGACTTTTCGACTCAAACAATATTACAACGTGTAAAAAAGCATTATTGCATTTTCGTTGAAAGTCACGTCACAAACCCGATCGAAGCCTTCACTAAGATTTCAAACATTTTATAATTAACGCAATGCCGCTCCCCGACAAGATAAAACCACTCGTATCTAATAAAAATATTGCACATTAAATTCGTGTTTTACGATATTCAAGTATAAGCAGAAATTATTTCACTGCCGAAGCACACATTATATAGCTATATCTGTTGTGAACCAGAATGAGAGAAATAATATCGGTCTATCTGAAGAAAACAGTGACATGCGAAAACACAGAATTCGATTCCTCAGATCGGTCCGATATTTTTTACATGTTTCGGCAAATGAAACTCTCATTGAGGCATACTACAAACAAATTATTGTAATACTGTTTCATTTTTTACGAATTGATAATAAAAACTAGCTTTTTAATCTTTTAGTTACATTCAAATCTCAGCAACTCACAATATCATTCAATATGCGTAATCTAGTAAATGGTACAATATAAAAAGGTTTGGTCCTAGAAAGTCGTGCTGGTTTGCTTTGTTTTGGGGCCTAAATAATACGTGCGATTCTAACTACATCACACTAATTCTTTCATCTGTAATAAAATTTAGATTAACAAAATTGTACAGGCGTTTTAATTGATTCTATTTTCGTCTATGTCGTGAAAAAATATATTTAGTTCTGTTAAAACTTATAAGAAACGGCCCCGTTTAAAC
>NW_013525536.1:0-1996 GCF_000836215.1 Papilio polytes
AGGTTTAGCTTACCTGTTAAGTTAGATAAACCTAAAACCTTGTTTGCCTTAATCCACGGCTCCTGTATTCAGACAATATAGTTGGTGTTTTTCTCCAGCCATTTCCGTATCTGAGCCGTGGCAGTTTCGCAGTGGTGGAGATTAATTTGAATGAAGGTGATGTTGCTATTCAACGAAGGGGACGGCATTTTGACGTGCCTTAATGTCCTCCTCCTCTTCGTCTAGGTAGAGTCCAGCTAGCATTGCTTCCGCATCGTCACCTTCAGAGATGGAGACACCCGATAAAGTACCGAGTGAGTCCCCCCCTGACGGGGACGCTACTTGTTGCATGCCCGAAGGACCTGGTAGTGGTTCTCCCTGTTCTTTGGAGTCTCCTAGTTTTGGCTCCTCTGTGGAGCTTTTTGTAGGGTCCGTCTTTTCTACTTCACGTCTAGTTTGGGTTGATGGGTCCAGTTGTTGGGGTCTATCCGCCGATGGTCCTGGTGTATTTGCTTGGGGGGTTTCGTAGTACTTGCCCCCCTTGCCTAAGAATTTAAGATAGCATTGGTTAATGGTGCATGCTAAGCGCCTGTTGTGTTCCAGGATAGTTGGGATCTGCGATTCTGGGATCGTCACTTTTATAAACCAACCCTCCACTTGTTTTTCGCCGTCTAAGAACAGCCATTCTTTGATGTTACTCCATCTGTTTTGTCTATACAGTAGACGTCCTATGTCACGGGTGTCAGTGATCATGTCGAAATCGTCGGGGACGTACATACCGCAGCGAACTCGCCGGGGGAGGTCCGCCTGCCGTTTCACAACCAGCTGACTGCCCTGGCAGATTTTGGGATCTTTTGTGATCTCCTTCAGCCAGGACAGAGTCATGCGGTCGTTACACGTCAGCCGGATTGCTCCCTCTACGTAAACTGGTTTGGTGACTAGGACGGGCAATTGCTCTTCATTGCCGCCTTCTGGTATCCAGGCTGTGTAAATCATTGACTGGACCATGTTGCGAATGAACGCATTGGCTGCTTCCTTGGTTAGGTTGGTGGATCCCGCACTGGTTATTGCCACTTTTAAATCAGAGGAAACCGCGGCGCTGTAATTGACCGTTGGTGGCCTGGTCTGTTTGTCTGTTTTCTGTTTTTTGTAGTCACCTCTCGGTGATGTGGAGGTGTTGAGTGCCCTTTTTTCGGCCCGGATTTCTTTACCAGGTCGCTGGGGCACCTTTCCCTTCACCGGGGCCTCTCCCTTGCTGGTAGTAGCGATCGGCTCTGGAGGTCTAGGACCTGGACCAGTTGCCTGTTGACCACTGGGACCTGCTTGGGGGGGCGCCTGTTCAGGGATTGGTACCTCAGCAGCCCCAGGTACTGCATCCTTCTTTGCCTTTTCCTGGGCCGCTCTGAGTCGTTGCGTCTTGGTTGGACGCTTCCATTTTTTGATCTTATTAGCTTGTGCCACTTTGGAGGCACCACTGCGATCTGGTTCCGGAGCTCTTTTATGAGCTTTTGGTCGTTCTTTCCTCGTGACTACCTGCCATGCAGCAGACAGGTCGTCATCGATTCTCTTTGGCGGTGAGAGTGGCGTAATTATTGGCCGAACCGGTTTATCGTCGCTCTTGCTCACGCTTGTTGTAGATGACGGTCCTGATATTGTTGTTCCGTCGCCTGGTTGATTAGAGCTGTTACTCTGAACCGCTGCTGCGGATTTTTTGTAGGAGGCGTGGGATGTACCAGTCGCCTTGGTGGTTTTTGGTTGCGTTGGCCTTTTAGAGTCCATAGCCTGTTGTGTTTGTTTCGTCCCCCCAGCTTCCCACCCTCCATGGAGCCCGCACATTTGGGAACGCCTTACTCATAGAAATTCAGGCGCTAGGATTACTGGGGGAATATAGGTGGGCACGGTTGGCTCACAGTGCGACATCGGGGGCTCGTTCCGGTTGGCAGCCAGGTTTGAAAAAGACCTAGCTTGACCACTTGCACAGCCTTCACTTACCCCGTCAGCATGACCTTTACCGCCG
>NW_013525537.1:0-1788 GCF_000836215.1 Papilio polytes
TAGAGCCCGAGCCCACAGACTGGTAGAGGGGTTGTCTGACGAGGAGGATGAGGAATTCCAGGCGGCCGGCTCCTTGAGCAAAATTATAGAGGATAACGTAGAAGTCATCAGAAAGGTGGCTTCCACCTCCAAGAACCTGAAGGGTGGTTATGTGAGGGCCCTAAAGGACGCTGCTGAGGGGATAATCAAAGTGACAAAAGCCCTGAAAAACAGGTGCACCACGGACGAGACAAAAGGTCTGCAGGCGGCTAATGGTCACCTGCAAGCGGAGGTGGAACAGTTGCGCAAGGAGGTCGCTGAGATGAAACAGTGCCTCCAAGTGCCGAATGCCAGGCCGGAACCACCGAGAAGCGACAACGAGGACCTTGTGCGCACCATTCTGTGTCAGGTGGGCACAATGGTGAACGCGAGATTCGAGGCATTAGAGGATCGCCTCCTTCCGGAAAAGCGCATCCGTCCCCCCCTTGCGGCTGACACCAGGCCCGAGTCCATAGGTCAACGCGCACCGGAAGTCCCAAGTCTGGAAAAGCGCGGGCAAACCTCGGGCAACGCCTCGCGCCAAGCCCCAGGCAAAGCCCCAGAAAAAGCCTCGAAGAAACCCTCTAAGGGTAAGACGGCGGAGCCTCAGGCCCAGCCTCAACCAACGGTGGCAGAGCCTGTAGCCCAGCAGGAGCAGCGTACCACAGAACTGCCCTGGAGCACGGTGGTTAAAAAAGGGCTGAAGCAGAAGGAGACGAACAGGTCACGTGTGTTCAAGAACACGGATAGAAGAAGAGCGCCCAGGGCGCCAACAGTGTCATCGCCAAAAACCGCTGCGGTAGTGGTTGCACTCACGCCGGAGGCCGTTGCGAGGGGCCTCACGTACGACGCAGTAATCGCGGAGGCTAAAGCCAAAATAAAACTGCAGGACGTGGGGATAACGACTGGTGTGCGTTTCCGAGTGTGTGCCACTGGAGCAAGGCGGTTCGAGGTCATTGGTGAGGACAATGGCCCACAGGCCGACGCACTTGCGGAAAGAATGACGCAAATTTTCAGTAGGGACATGGTCCGCATCTCGAGACCGGTCAAGTCGACGGAGATTAAGGTGTCCGGCCTGGACGACTCGACGACCGTCGAGGAAGTGCTGGCGGCGGTTGCCGAAGCGGGAGGCTGCCCTACAGACACTCTCAAATGCAGCGGAGTCGTCAGGGATCGATTTGGTGTTGGACATGCCTGGGTGCAATGCTCAGTGACGACGGCAAAGCGGGTTGCGGACGCAGGTCGACTGACAATGTCTTGGGTGTCGGCTAATATCAAGCTGCTAGCGCCCCGGCCACTGCGTTGTTACCGATGCCTGCAGAAGGGGCACGTCAGAGCGCAATGCAACTCGGAAGTGGATCGGAGCATGCTTTGTTTCCGTTGTGGTTTGGAGGGCCACAAATTCAAAGAGTGTTCGGCTAAGCCGCACTGCGCGATATGCGCTGCGGCCAAGAAACCGACGAACCACCAACTGGGAGGTAAGGGTTGTTCCGCACCAGCCCCAAAGATCACCAGAGGAACAAGCGTCCCACAGCCACGACCAGCACAACAAGTGTCAGTGGAGATCTCTATGGAGACTGAAGACATAGGCTATAGAGATGGCGGTCCAAGTTCTACAGGCCAATATTAACCACTGTGCTCGAGCTCAAGACCTGCTCGTACAGAGCATGGCTGAGTGGTCGACACAGTTTGCCGTGGTGTCTGAACCCTACTTCATCCCCGATAGGGACAACTGGGTGGGTGATGAGGATGAAGTCGTGGCGCTCATAG
>NW_013525538.1:0-1836 GCF_000836215.1 Papilio polytes
TCCAAATACGCGGAGTTTACTTAAATACTATAGAAAAAATTAGCGAAGTGCGCACCGCACATAATTTAAAGTTCACACCACAATTTCTCGACAAGTGTACAATCGAGAAATATTCCCATTTGAAAAACATGAGCGACATCCTGTCTTATGATGCAGAACCTCCGCAGTTGGTCATTGGTCTAGACAACTGGGAGCTAATAATCACGCGAGAGTTTAAAAAGGGCGAGCCCGGTCAACCCGTGGCTTCGAATACGAAATTGGGATGGGTACTACATGGTGTAGACATAGGTAGTGCTGAACCTATACACTACCTAAGCGCATGTGTGCAAGAAGATATGGTCTACAAGACAGCGGCCAATGAAAGAAATTATATGAGCGTCGCAAGAACACCCACACCCAGTCAGACCTCTCGAAATAAGAAAAGGCGGTCCAAAGGTAACAGCGCAGAAAGAAAAAGTGCTTGCTTCGGGTTACGAGATAACAAACGCAAAGAGATAGCTCCGGGAAGAGAGCAGCCGTCACTAACGCGAAAAGCGTATAGTTGGCCGAAGTTAAATGTTATGACCGGAAGATCTCCGGATATTATTAGGCCAAAGAATAATTTATGGCGACAAAAGTCGAATATGGAAAAATGTTGGCGGCCAGCAAAGCGACGTGTAAGTAAATACTACACAGATAGCGTTATTCGTAGCAAGCAACTAAGTAAACTAGGCACCGTTTCGAGCATTGTTACAGCCGAACGAGTGATACCGCGACGTTACGGACCGAGAAATAACGCTATGAAAAGCGACGATTTAAGAAAAGTACAAGAAACATGTGTTACCTGTATGCATCGTTTCTAACGGGTAAGCGGCGGCACGAACAAGATAATTACATACCAATGTCGTTATGAAAAGGTGAATACTTCGGCTTAAAGGACGAATCAACACAATAGACGGCGTAACGAGGGACCACAAGCAGCATATCGTGCTGGATAGTAAAAATCAGAATTATACGTTTAATTATTGAATACTCTCACTGCCGATTTAATTACGCCAATCATGCCACAGTTATCAACGAACTGAGATAACGATTCGATGATTATGGCATTAAGAAGATTCGCCGTCCGCAGCGGAATGCCGAAGATTATATACAGCGACAACGGAACTTATTTTGTATGCGCAAGCAAAGAACTAAGTGATGCCTACGAAAAAATGTCTAAAGAAAATATGGCCGTTGAAGAGGAAAATATTGGCATTCAAAGGGAAAAATATCCCTACGGGGGCACCACACATGAGCGGCGCAAAGGAACAACTTGTACGGTCAATAAAGAACGCTTTGAATGTAACATTAAACGAACGTCATCCCCGAAAGGAAGTGTTTCACACACTTTTATTAGAGGCCGAGCATATTGTTAATTCCAGACTGCTAACTCTGATTAGCGATGACCTCGAAGAAGCAGCGATCACTCCAAACCATTTCCATATCGGGCGATGGTGCGGTCCATATAGAATTGACAGTTATGATGATACCGAACTAGTTAGTCGCGACGCAAGGAAAAAGGTACGACGTCTCGCCGATCATTTTTGGCAACGTTGGCTGCATGAATAACTGCCTACGCTCGTACCGCGAAAAGTAAATAGACAGGCAAGCAAGCCTAATCTACATATTGGGGATAATGTTCTTATCGTCAATAACAGCTTACCGCGATGTACTTGGCCCTGCGGACGCATAACACAAGTATATCCAGGCCCCGACGACCGTACAAGGATCGTAGACGTCGAAACCAAAGGAGGTGAGCTACGACGACCAAGTTCAAGAATAATTACATTGGTTCCTACATCGTCGCCATAATAG
>NW_013525539.1:0-1855 GCF_000836215.1 Papilio polytes
TTACGGTATTATAAAGTTGGACTCGTGTGCCAAGATTCAGAAGAGCGTAAAATCACTGTGAACCGTACGTGTTAGCACAAAACGCTTGCAGTCGAGTCGGCAGCGAGCAACGTTGTTCTGCTGACGAACCTTGTTATCGTGGATATAACGTGCATGTCTGGAGTTACGTCTGAATATTCATATATCTTCACTTGACTGATAAATCTCACGTATCGATGTCTCTTACAGCTTAAATTTTATTTTATGTCGATGCTCTTGAAATATTTTTTGAGAAAAATGTTTAAAACTATTTATTAATATTTAAAGTTGAGAATTGAAAATTATTCTCAATGGAAAGAAACACATTCTAATACTTTACTAAGTTACCGGTTACACTAATAATCACTTTTGTCAGAGTTCTTTAATAATATTGTCAAGTGTTCAGTTTGTGGGCAGATCTGAATCAATCAACTGTCTGATATATAAAGTTGGAGTAAATAAGGTTTGGGAGAGATTTTGGGAATTTGTCCATAAAATATCTGAGCAGAATCCGACAACACTAATTATTTTAATTATTCGCTAATTTAAGTAATAACCAATACCAATATAATCATGAAACGGTGAACTCTAGTTTAAATAAATATCACTTTAATAAATGAAAACTTTTCCCGTTTAATAGCGACGTAAATGATCATTTAGTTTCGCATACATTTACCGCATAAACCTACGTAGCGATCAGAAGCTTTAACGTATTTTTATTTTGCGGTCATATTTAACAGGGAAATTAAATGTAGTATTTTTTATAAAGTAACTACGTTAAAATATTTAAATATTTTTTATAATAAAGAATCAATCGAAAACATGCAGAACACATTATACAAAATTTATTTAGTAAATAAAATTAATTAAAAAAAATATTCATCGAATAAATTTCGTTGATTAAAGAACGGTTATGTATAATGGAAACAGATGAAAAATGTTCAACGATAAACAGTTAATTCCGATACATATTTTATATTCATGGCGGCGGCAACTTTAGTCGTCATAATCCCTTTACCGACGACGGGCCATTACCTGTCACTGATTGCTGCAGTTTGGCTGAATAAGGCCAGCTGTATACTTGCGTTTTTAGTCACAGCAAAACGATGCGAACAAGAGACTGTGACAAAACTTCCAAACTTAACAGTAAACAATTTTTATCGCGGAAAATACACCTCAACCGCTGGCTATGACATAAAAATCATCCTTTCAGTTTTTGCATACTTGCAATAGTGTACAATTTATTGGGATTTGAGGTTATAAATTGTTTTAAGATTATGATCAGAGATCCGAAATTATGGCTGTTAAGAATTTTAATTGCTTGTAGCATGATTGCGTTTTCTGCAACGCGGTATAAACGCAAGTGTGTACTTACCCTTGCAACCCATCCGATCACAAGGCATACGTGCGTGTGCTTGACACCCAACAAAATTGGATACGTACCCTCCAACCGTAGCTTCTGCAATATTCACTTAGGTACATACATATATGTCATGAAAGCGAAATGCAGTGATGGTAAATTTTGCTGAGCTTTCACATGATTTATTTCCTATAAAATCTATCTCGTCTTGACGTTTAATCTAATATTATTCAATGTAAAAGATCCTTTAAAAGTGATTATTTTTTAACAGGCATAAATATATAGAAACGCTCTTTTACCACGACAAAGAAAAATACAAGTAGGTACAAATTTGTTTTGTGGAGATTAAAGTAGTTCGTATTCTTCGTTCCCCTAAATGTAAACATTAGTAGGAGGCCTGCCCGAATAATGTTTTGGTTTGTACACACAGACTGGAAGGGTCCCATTGTAGTGTTGGCTACTGTAACGGTAATCTAC
>NW_013525540.1:0-439 GCF_000836215.1 Papilio polytes
TTCGAGGAAGTACCTATTAAAAAATGGTTAGGAGTTAACGCTTCAGACTAATCAGGATCTGTGGCAACATGAGTTATGGGACGACTATTGATTAAAGCTTCCACTTCGCACATGAGAGTGGACAAACTGTCAAAATGAGGTGCTCGTTCCTTGAGAACGACCTTCAAGGCCGTTTTAACGGAGCGTACCAATCGCTACCACGCGCCGCCCATTTCCGGAGCTCCTGGGGGAATAAAACGCCATTCTATGCCTCTTACTAAACCGTCATCCTGCAGACGTTCAAAATTCAGCTCATGAAGACTGCGTTTGAGCTCGGCGTCAGCTCCCCTAAAATTGGTACCATTATCAGAATACAAGATCTCAGGGGTACCTCTACGTGCAATCATCCGCCACAAGGCCATTATGGTCGCGTTGGTCGACAAGCTCTCGGACAATTCTA
>NW_013525540.1:570-1012 GCF_000836215.1 Papilio polytes
GGTACCTCTACGTGCAATCATCCGCCGCAAGGCCATTATGGTCGCGTCGGTCGACAAGCTCTCGGACAATTCTATGTGAACAGCTCTAATGGTTAGACAAGTAAATAAGACACCATACAATTTAACTCGTTTTCTACCCGAGGTTATCTCCATTGGTCCAAAAAAATCGACTCCCGCAAAGGAAAACGGACGCCTGTGGTGCTGGAGACGCGCCTGTGGCAGATCTGCCATGCGTTGCGCTTGCGGCGCTGCTCGTCTGTGCCTGCAAAACAAACAACGTGCCGCTACTCCGCGGACAGTGGGGCGTAACTTTATTACCCAATACCTCTGGCGGATTTCATTTACAACCATCTCGTTCGCGCCGTGCAGAGCTCGCCGATGGTAGTCCTCGACGAGCAGCTGGGTAATCTTGTGGCGGCCATCGACTATGACAGGTCTACAC
>NW_013525540.1:1259-1956 GCF_000836215.1 Papilio polytes
CTTAAGTCTGCGGGCCAACTTACCTCTGGAAGTCGAAGGTACGCAGGTCCCTGGAACCACTGGTTCTCAATCGTGAGCGGTAGGGCGTCCTCACGTGTGGCTACATCAGCTACATTCAAGCCCGTGGGTACATACCTCCACTCAGTGACGCGCGTTAGCTCGTCGATTTCGCCCAACCTGTGAGCGACATATGGCTTAAATGTACGAGGATCGCTTCGGATCCATTGTAAAACAGTTTTAGAATCTGTCCAAAAATACCGTTTAGTCGGTGTGATGTCGGTGTGCTCCGTCCGGACCGTGTCCGCCAAACGTGCAGCTAGCAGTGCTGCTTGAAGTTCCAACCGGGGTACGGACACCGGTCGTAGGGGGCTCACTCGACTTTTGCTACTAACAAAACAAACAAATACTTTACCATCCGTGCGAATAAATCGCCAATAAACAACTGCTGCATATGCCTTTAAGGAGGCATCGCAAAATACATGCATCTCAGTGTTAACAATTCGTTCAGGATCACCTCCTCCTGTCTGGGGATAACAATCAGTCCACGTACCTGTGTTGCTGTACCAACGCGGGATACGGAGTTGTGCTAATAATTTTAAATCATTAAGCCACCTTAAAAAATATTCGTAATCTTTAACGTGGATAGGGCAGTTCCAACCTACTCCACTTCTATGTACATTCTGTAAAATTATTTTAC
>NW_013525541.1:0-1736 GCF_000836215.1 Papilio polytes
ACGTTCACCCTACAGACCAATCCAACGGAACTGGACGTTCGTTCAGTTGTCGTATTAAAGTAGGAAAACATTTAGTAACAATTCATCAATACACTCTAAAATCATAAAACAGATTAATATTAATTTACCCATGATTAAAACAATTATGTGTTCTAAACTTGATTTGCAATAATAAGTGAATTATTGAACTTAAGGAAGCTAGTCAAATGCACAGCTAGTCTTGAGTCAATGCAAATACTATTACTGCATAAATTACGTCGTCAATGACCATATAATTATAAAATAGGTACAGAGGACCCTAACACTACTATTCAGTTACCTAAATTTTGTGGCTCGTACGATAACTGGCTTGAATTTAGAGATACTTTTTCTAGCTTAATACACTCAAATGACAATATAGATAATATAAATAAGTTTCATTATCTCCGCGCGTCGCTCGACGGGACAGCCGCTGTGGTTATTCAATCTATTGAATTTTCAGCCGGTAATTACTTAGTTGCTTGGAATCTTTTGTGCGACCGGTTCGATAACAAAAGGCTATTGATTGCCGCAATATTTGAAATCGAGACAATTTCAAAAGAGTCGTCATTTATTTTAAAACGTATTATTGATACGATTAATAAAAATATTAGAGCCTTAGAATCGTTAGGTGAACCTGTTAGTTATTGGGATACGTTATTAATTTACATAATTAGTCATAAATTAGACATAAAAACGTATCGTGAGTGGGAAGAATATAAGGGTAGGTTGGACTGTAATACTGCCGTTTCATTTAAATTATTTTTAACATTTTTACGTAATCGTGCAAACCTTTTAGAAACTTTAGAATTATCCCGTTGTCCTAAACCTATACAAAAAAGGACAAGTAATATTAAAAGTATGGTGTCGATTGCACAAAGTACAAATATTCAAGGTCAGAAGCCTTCATTACAACAATGTCCTAATTGTAAAAGCGAACATAAGTTAATTAATTGTCCTAAGTTTTTACAACTTTCTAATGAACAACGTTTGGAACTTGTGCCTAAATTAAAAGTCTGTTTTAATTGTTTCCGTTCGGGTCACTATGCAAACAATTGTAAAACTAATGGTTGCAAAATATGTAAAAAGCGTCATAATGTTCTTATTCACGTTACAGATCTGAAGCATAAGCCAACAACTAATGTATGTTTTATAACTGAGGACCGCTCTGCCAATTTCTCCGCAATCCCAACACCATCCAGTGACGATTCTTCCAGTAATGTCACGTTGTCTGCCCAACTTTCAACCTACTTCCCCAACAGAACGCAGGTACTGTTAGCAACTTCTCTAATAAAAATTGTTGACGACTGCGACAGCGATCGCCTCGCCCGCGCTGTGCTCGACAGTGGTAGCGCTTCATGTCTTATTAGTGACCGATTGAGGCAATCTGTAAATTTACCAACAATTAAGGTAAATGAGTCACTATAGACAAACCATAGACAAACCGAGCCCAAAGAAGCGACCCCGACTACGGTCGCAGAGTGGCGTCTGCACATCCGACCCTGAAGATCCCGAATATGAAAACATAAGGTCACCATCAAGGATAGGTGAGAAACATACCTTTGTTAACAACTTCACCACCATTCTCTGGGCACTATACAAGATATATTGATAAAAATGTTGATAATTGTGGGAGGCTTTCACTATTGTCGCTATTTGCGGGAAGAATAACACTCGGAGTCCAGATTTGTAATGTCTTTATTTTTTTTTTTTTTTGT
>NW_013525542.1:0-1889 GCF_000836215.1 Papilio polytes
TGGAACATAATACAACGCATACCACAGGCGGAAATGCCTCTGAAGACATTACCACGGGATT
Source organism: Papilio polytes (assembly GCF_000836215.1). Taxonomy (NCBI): domain Eukaryota; kingdom Metazoa; phylum Arthropoda; class Insecta; order Lepidoptera; family Papilionidae; genus Papilio; species Papilio polytes. The sequence continues at coordinate 62 of NW_013525542.1, forward strand.
TGTATCGTCAGTTTTATGCCAAAAAGACGGAGTAATTCGCCGTGAGCTCCACTCTCATAACCTGACTACAAGATTTCAACTTTTGCGAATTGTCAATAACATTTCATTAAATAACACGGAGGCGCCATTATATCTTTTTTCCTATGTATAGAGCAACAGGAAATAATGTATCTATTGATTGCATTTAGTTAAAAAAAACGATCTTATTTAAAACATAGATTTTTAATAGTTCTTATTCCATAAGTATATAAGTTTTAAGTGACAAGAATATTGTCATCTATATTATATAGCCACAGATCTAGCGAGCCTATCATTTCCTCAAAGGCCGGCAACGCATCTGTAGTTCCTGTGGTGTTGCGGATGTCCATGGGCGTCGTTGACCACCTCGGTGATCACACCGCTCGTTTGCCAAGGTTTTTTTTATAAAAAAAAGACCTAGTACTTATGCTAAATACAAAGAGTAAATTAATTCAATATGTTTTTCAAATACCTTTGATTGCAAACTATCTTGAATGCAAAATACTGTAGTAAATAACACATAGAGTAGGAAATCTCGGACAATACTTCACTAGGATTTAAAAAAACAGTACAGTAACTTCCCTGTCCCACAAGGTTGCCTGTAACAGATTGCTGACAGGCACTTGTGCATCTTGTAGCACCTTACTTTTAGTATATTTATTGTTATATTTGTGCTGTAGTGTAGTGTTGTAAAACTTTTTCCAATAAACTGGTCTCAATGCAGGATTGCGGTCGCCAATTAACCGAATTGTCAATTCTTTTAATAGTAATTTTTTTTATAATAAAGGGGGGCAAACGAGCGGCGAGAACACCGAAGTGGTCAGCGACGCCCATGGACAATCCGCAACAATTTTAATGATATAGATATAATACATGTTACTAATAATAACCTGTATCATTTTTGTGCTATTGTTCTTTTACCCCAATAGATGAAAAAGGAAAAAACATGCAAGACAACAAGTTCTACTCGGAGATTTAATAAAGAAATTGTTATAGTTCATCTTTAAAAGATATAAAAACCTTAAAAAATCTGCCAAAAATGTAAGAAATATTCATGTCCGAAACATTCTGAAATGTTCTCCCTTTTGTGTTGCCTGAAAAATGAGTAATTTATATGTTTCTTTCATTTTTATGAGGTCAATATGACCTGAAGCCAAGTAAATAGTATTTGGGAAACTAAGAAAGGTTAAAGCATCACAATCATAATAAATAAATCACAAGTTGGAAGGCAAGACTTTCACTGCCAAATATAGGTGTAACAATACAATCATTGAAGAAAACAAATACATTTGACTATAGAATGTTACCTTTAACAATCAACCAATAAGACTTAGTGTTATCAACCATTACAACAAAATGCTGTAACATTTTATTCCAAAAAAAAATGCTTACTACACACTTAAAAACAACAAAACAAATTTTCTTCTTTAGTGGGTGCTTTAAAAAAAACCTTACTTAAATTTGAACCCTTTGAACACTTATTTAATACATAATGTGATGTAATATTGTGGTTATCACAACCATAGATGATGAGACCAAAAGCACGCAAGATATTAATAACACATATACACCCTTTTTCTCAAGCTTAAAAGAAAACACAATTGAACAAATCGAGAAATCAGAATTGTAAATATAAAAATTCACACTTCTGGAAATGTAGCATTTAATAGTTTGTTAATAATTGTTCTCAATAAAATATTGAACGATTTTCACAAAACAAAACTATTTCCAGAAACAACATTATTGAAATAACCCTTCATGTGACATTTACAGATAAAATATCCATACTTTGTCTTTAAAATAAAGATTT